>NC_141877.1:387709209-388016709 GCF_056163025.1 Triticum urartu
ATACCCCTCCATCTTGATCTCGATCCCACCCGCACCCTCCCCCGCTAGCTCCACCGCCGCCGACGACCCACCGCACCCTCCCCCGCTCCACCGCCGCCGACGAGCACCCCCCGCACCCTCCCCCGCTCCACCACTGCCGACGAGCACCCCCCGCACCCTCCCCCGCTCCACCGCCGCCGACAAGCACCCCCTGTTTCATATTCTTATTCATTTTTTAAAAAATAATAATAAAAAAGTGTAGACTACAATTGTTGTTAAACAACAATTATTACTGTTTTTATAAAAAATATTACTTTTTCATATTCATATTCATTTTCTAAAAAATTATTACATGCAACAAAAAATAAAAATAAATTACTTATGGCGCACCTCTGGCTGGTGTGCCATTGCTATTTATAAAAAAAGATTACTAATGGCGCACCTCTGCCTGGTGCGCCATTGCTATGTAAAAAAAGATTACTAATGGCGCACCGACCGCGAGTGCGCCATTAGTAAGATTCCCCCCCTAGCTAATTCCCTCCCTCTCGCCAGATCCCCTTCGTCCCTCTCCTTCCCCCCTAGTTAATTCCCTCCCTCCCGACGCCGCCGCCCCGACCCCCGCCGGACTCCACCCCCGCCGCCCCCACGCCCCCGCGCCCCCCACCACCGCAGCTCCCCCGCACCGCTACCCCCGCGCCCCCGCACCCCCCACCACTGCAGCTCCCCCGTGCCCCAAGCCGGAGGAGGAGGACCAGGAGGAGGATGAGGATGAGGAGGAGGAGACGACTCCGGCAAGAGCACCCTCGCCCTCGTAAGCAACCCACGCGCACCCCTCCCCCCCCGATTCCTATGCATCCGCGCGGATCAGATCTGCCTGACTGATTGACTGACCGACGATCGACGTCCTCGCGATGGATGTTGCTTTGCAGGTGGCCAGGGTCTCCGCGGTCGGCATCGGCGTCGTCTACGGCTCCATCAAGCTCGGCATCCTCAAGGTATGGTAACGCACCCCCAACCCCCCTTCCTTCCTTGGTACCGCCGTGCGATCGATGTGACTTGGTAGCGTCAGATGTGGGTTGGTGCGCGCCGTGGTTGCTAGGGTTAGGAGTGTTTGGTCCTAGGGGTGGACTGATAGGATTGGATTGGATTGGTCTGTGCTCTGTGTGCCGCCCGTGAATCACTCTGTGTAGTTGATTTGCTGGTCGAGTGCCTTGATTATTCATTCTTCTGGTTTGGCCTGCGTCACGCTTAGCCTTGGTTGTGTTCTTTGTTGAGCCAGAGATTTACCAAGGGCTTGGGTTCAGAGCCACGATTGAGAAATCATGACTTCCTAGCTCTTGATTCTTATGCCGGTGGTTCGGTATCTAACACCACTCCTTAGCTATCAATTAATGTTCCACTAGCTAGGTGTTTTTTTGAACCAACTGCTTATCTCTCCGTTGGCCTGTAACTACATTTGCATGATGATTTGATGGTTTGTTTCTGGGTGATAGGGTTACGTAGCATCATGCGCTAGTTCTCAAGACTTGTTAGCATTTTCTGTTAGTTTCAATATTAATAATATGTAGCAGCATCATGGATTTATGGAATAGTTCTGGAGACTTGTCTCTTCATGCTCCTCTGCCTCTGGTTACACCTGCTTGCTGTCGTGTGAATTGTTCTCTTGTTATCTGACAGTTGGAGTCCAAGGCCTAGTTGAACACTGCACTGCTTAATTTGTAGTTCTCATAACTCATGGTTCTCGTTTTTAAATTTTTACATTCTCTCATTTTTTGTGTGGGTAATGTTTTATATGCTCTTGATCTCTTCCCTTGATAGACATTCGACGAGGCAGTGGGCGATATAGCTTTCTAGCTCCTTAGGGGGGTTGCTCCTCTTTACAGGTGTGTTAAATAGGGTTTTATGTGGTCATATGGAGTTTATTAGGTAGAGAAAGTACCTTGTAATTTTTCTAATTTTGGACATATATCAAGTCTCACCAAGACATCTTCATTACAACACACAGGAGTGAAAATATATCAAGTGTAATGTGATACAGATGCTGTCAAAATGAGAAAATTGTTAAAAAACACTCATCTTATCCAGGACATCTTCATTACATTCTAGACAGGATAGAAGCCTACTTTGTTTAGAAACAGAGTCAGAATTTGAAAAGGAAAACCCTTAAGCCAAACATACAACCTAGCTCTGCATTAGTTGTTTTGTGCTTCAAGTGTCCCAGTCAAGGACAAACTGAGTGGTTGCAAAATAATATTATGTGGTCAATGTGGATTTACTATTTTCTGGTGATAGTTCTCAACTAGTAAATAAGTTAACATGCGTAAGTGAGACTTGGCATTTTAAAGCTTAGGGTCTTCAACTTCAACCATGAATTGGGATGATAATGTTATTTTGCCTTCTTAACAGAATGGTGTCATAATCAGAACAAAGCTGCTGCAAATGCATACCTTTTTTTACAAGTGCATCTGCACCTTCTGATCCATTTAGAGTTATCATAAATATATTTCCAAGGTTTTTTTCATTTCACTGTAGAGTCTTTGCTTCTGGACTGAATACACATTCATCAGTCATAAGAGATAAATACTAGTAAGTCAAGGGCACCAGAATTTGATCATGCCTCTTTTGAGAAGTATGTCTATTGATTCAAAATTGATCGTACTATTGATGATTTTTTGTTGGGTGGCCTATTATATCTGGAATGGAAGCTCACATAAGTTGAGCTGATTTTTTTTCCATATGAAAGCAGAGGACCATATGGTCTGTGGCTGGTTTTTGTCTCCGACCATTGTGTCATGATGAATTTGCAGGTACCCCGAGTGGCCCTTGAGTTTGCCGGAATGTCGATTAACTTCCGTTCCGGCAAATTTGGGTACTCCATATGTCCTATTTTCAGCAAAGGTCATGCTGAAATTTTCCATGAATTTTAGCATTACTTTGCTAAAAATAGGACATATGGGGTACTTGCGACTAATGCATGGGCCGGGGTGATTAGGACCAACTTAGAATTCTCCTTAGCATCGATAAACCCTAGATGATAAACCCAACATAGGTGGCAATAGAGCCAAGTGATTAGTGCCAAGTGATTAGGCCCAACCTAGGGTGCCTCGGCATCGATAAACCCTAAATGATGAAAACTTAACTTGGCTTCTATAGGGTGCCTCGGTGTCAATGAGAACCTAAATGATGTATGCTTAGGCTTTTAGGGTGCCTCGGCATCGACAAACCCTAAATGATAAAAGCTTAGCTTTTAGGATGCCTCGGTGCCGACAAACCCTAAATGATGAGACCATGATCTTGTTCCTTGACAATAACCAACTTTTTGACCAAACTTTTTTCCTATTTAGCGCGAAACATGGCCCACAACGATGAGGCCGGCGGTTCGGGCGGCAAGCAATTCTGGGAGCTGTCCCAGGAGTTGGAGGAAGAACCTCACCGCTATGAGGATGCCGTGGAAGACACCGATCCTGACTACACAACCCCTAGTGGCGTCGGGGATGACACCACTAATGATGGCGTCGCGGATGCCACCACTGATGATGGCGCCGCGGATGCCACCACTGATGATGGCGCCGCGGATGCCACCACTGATGATGGCACCGATCCTGACTACACAACCCCTAGTGGCGTCGGGGATGACACCACTAATGATGGCGCCGCGGATGCCACCACTGATGATGGCGGCGCATGCACAGATGGCAGCCAACCGAAGAGGCAACGGAAGGACCGGTGCCCGACCGTGCTCGGCACCGTCAGGGAGGAATTTACTGAAGTGAACTCTGACGGGCATCCGACGGCACCCAAACACGTAGTCAAGGGGTACTCGGTTCAGCTCGGGTGCATTCTCCGGAGCACCGCCTCGATCAACACCGAGAACCTAAGGCATAAGGACCGAGGGAATTTGCGCAGCCTCCTCTTCACGAAGCTGCACGAACGATACAAGTTCCCCGCTGAGTTCGCAAACACACGCCTCTCGGGGAATAAAGTGAACGGTGCCGCCCTCACGATGATGAGCACGGCCCTGTCTACTTGGAAAAGCACGGTGAAGGCAATGATTGACAAAGGTGATAGTTATGAGAAGATCAAGGCAAAATATCCTTTGATTAGCGAAGATGACTACAAGGAGTTCAAGATCAAGTGCAAGAGCCCCGCAACCTCCTAATCAAGTCAGTGGGGGAAAGAAATGCGGCAGTTGAACATAGGGGTCCACCAACTCGGTCCCGGCGGTTACATAGTGGCGGAGCCTATATGGGACAAGGAGGACGCGGAGCGTGTCGAGCAAGGCCTACCACCCCGCTTCAAGAAATACAGTGACAAGCAGACCAGGAACTTTCTCAGGGCCCGGTACAAGGAGGACCCGGTAATAAAGGAGCTTACCACAGATCTGAAGACCAAGGCGCTTGAGCTTGTTCTGGTAAGGAATACACCCCCGCGTAATTAGCTCCATATGGTTGCATTCTAATTTATCCCCAATATTTCTAAATGGTTGACGTTCCTTCCGTAGGTCAAAGAAAGCAGTAGCGCGGGGGCGTCTCAGAGCTCCCCTTTCGACACCCCTTTGAATAGGGCGTTGAACGTAATGAAAAACAAGGATAAGCTCAGTAAGCCAACGTCAGCTGGTCGTGTGGCCGGCAAAGGCTTGTCCACAAAATGGTCGTCATACTATACCGCTGGTGGGCGAAAGGAGAAAAAGACCAGCTCGGAAAGCCAGTCGCGCGAGGTTGAAGCACTCAAGGCGCAAGTGGCGCGGATTCCGGAGATGGTCCAAGAGCAAGTGCAACAACAACTGGGATCGACGCTCACCGACATTATGCCTACCTTGATTCATGGGATAACGACGTGGATTGCGGGTGGCCAACAGGGGCCGCCCCCGATTCCCAGCTTCACGGCCAGCAACTCGCACAACGCGCAGGCAGCGCCATTGGTATCTCCGGCGGTGGCGGTATTGGTGTCTCCGGCGTCGGCTATATTGGTGTCTCTGACGCTGGCATTGGAGCTTAATGCACCCGGGTGTACGCCGGCCGGCACCTCCCCAGCAAGTGGCCCCTCCGTCAGTTGCACACCCGCCGTTGGCGGTGCCTCGACATTAGCCGAGCTCGACGGCATCATGGTAACTAAGCCTCTCGGCAGAGGACTTCATCTCCTTGCCTTTGACTGGGCATCCCTGACGCCCTACATGTTTTCGCAGGGCGCCGCCGACGTTCCTTGCACTCTCCTGCACTTCGTGGGCGGCGAGTTGGTCGATGCCGCCAAGGGCAGAATCGTTCAACCGGGCAACCCCGTGTTCCACGGTAATCCGATGCCACCCAAAATGTATAGGGTTGAAGTGGTTCGGGTGCTTCCAGTCTGTGACGAGCTGTTGCCTCCGATTCGACCCGCTGGGGCCGACGAAGAAGATGAGATGACCCTCAGCGCCTGCGTAAGCTGGCCCCTGCTTTGGCCGAAGAGCTAGATTCGTTTCGGGGCGGGGGACACCATCCCACAGACAAGACCGCCAGTCGTGCCGGCGCCAAGCCATGGCAAGAACGCCGCAACGCTACCGGACATGCCGGACATCCCTATGGCACAGGATCCGGACATGAATATGGCACATGATCCGGACGACGACGACAACGACGATGGTACATTTACCAAGGTCGATAAGTGCTTTGCCGAACATGGGTATGGTGACTAGTTCTGCAGGCCTCCTTCTCAAGAACCCAAACAAGACGACCGCGATCTAGCTGGTACGGCGGAGAAACCCAATTGCAACAGGCGTCGTCCGGCGTTCAGTTCTCAGGAGACGCTTCCAGTTGCCGCCTTCACCGAGCCTCAGATAGCGGAGGTGCCAAATATTATCAGCCCCAACATGCTCAAGAAGGCGGTCTGTGAGCAGAACTCGGTCCCATTACAGCAGATCAAGAAGAAGGGCCGGAAACGGCAGACTAAAAAGGGCGCCGGTGCGAGCCAGCCGGTACCGAGTACGATCTGTGCCCAGGACGGGCCACCTTCACCTAAGGATATCTCGAGGAGGGTGCATGTGGAGGGTAGGGCGATGCTACCGACAAATATGCTCAATGCTGCAACCGGTGCTATGCGGAGTCTGCACGACAGTGTTCTTTCTTTGGAGAAGCGACGTCTCAGAGAGAATGATGTGGCATACCCGGTTTTCGTGGCCAAGGTGCCAGAGGGCAAGGGCTTTGTGGATGGCGACATCAGGGGTACGATCGTCCTGCGGTTTGATGACATCTTTGCTATGTTTAACCTTCATCCGCTGCACTACACCTTCGTTTGGCTGTTTTCGCTGAGTATGGAGATGCGGATCATTAGAGACAAGACCCCGGACATCGTGATCGTCGACCCCTTCTACATGCGTGCCAAGCTCTTGAGCAGTGCTGGGGACCGCCAAGTCGCAAGTTCACACGTCGAAGACGTCATTCTGGCAAACCCAGATAAGGATAACTTCCTTGTGGCTTACTTTCCCGAGTAAGTCATCCCTTAGCCGCCCCATAACATATGATTTCTTAGATTTCGATCGTTCTTTTTTTTCTAACATTCCGTGTTCTGTGCAGTGACACATATTGCACACTCATTCTCTTAAGCCTGAAATATTCCATGGCCACGTATTTCGACCCGAACCGTAACTCCAAGATAGACTACACAAATATTAAGAAAGTTCTTGATGATGTTCTCCCCGGCTACGCCAAATCTGGAGGCACCTTCACCAGGGCAGTTCGTAAGTACGGCAAGCACGTGTTCGCCCACAATACGACGTTCTGCTGCGTCAAGCAGCCGCCTGGCGGTCAGAAGGATGCCTACTACGCCCTCCATCACATGCGGGCGATCTTAAGGGACCATCATCACCTTCTGCTACCAAATAATCTCAAAGATTGGGCCGCGAGCGTGTCGGTAATCCAGGACGCGGACATCAGACAAGAATTCTTTCGCATCCAGACAGAGTTTGCGGACATCATCCATCAAGATGTCCTTCATACCTCGGGGCAGTTCTACCTCAGATATCAACCGTCCAACAGGGAGATAGAGGGAACGCTACAAATGGAGGCTGACAACGCCCGCGATTTCATGACCATCACGACAGACGGCGGCTTCATCCACGTTCCGGTCCCATGAGTCGAGTCGACAGTAGTGATGCTATGTGTAGTTCTGAAACATTGATTGGCTCATGTTGTAATTAAACTTTAATGAACTTGTATGTCTCTTTGGTTTGGACAGTCGTTCAACTTAGATGTAATCGATGCTATTTATTAGTAGGACCATGAATCGTGCTATTAATGTCATGTCTTGCTTTTCTCTTCTGATCCTTTTGTTGCATACTTATATATTGCTTATGTATGTATTGTCTGTTGTTTGTCTTGTGCATAGAGATGCCGTTGTATGTTGTGTACAAGGGTAAGGTTCCCAGAGTCTACGACGACTAGGAGGAGTGTCGGAGACAGGTTCACCGTTTCAGCGGTAACAGTTACAAAGGGTACACCACTAGGGCGGAGGCGGAATCTAGATACGCCCGCTATCTAGCGGGAGAGAGGAGGGAGCGTTGGAGGAACCGGATGAAGACCAGTTTCATCGCGATGATGCTCATCATGATGACCGCAGCTCTCTTCTATGTGATGGTAGTTTAGATGATCGATATCGACTTGTAATGTTAAGACAAACTCGATACTCGCGGTCTCGAGACTTGTAATGTTTTATCTTTGTTCGGTCTTTTAAATTCGGAGACTAATATGATGAATTGTATTCGGAGACTAATCTTCTATTGTATTCAATGAATCTGCTGTTGCTGTGTACTACTGTCTATATTCTGTCAAATAATATATTTTGTAACCTGTGCAAAAATCAAAAAAGTAAAAAAAATTAAACCTAATATTCATACTAATGGCGCATCACTACAGAGTGCGCCATTAGTATGCCAAAGTATACTAATGGCGCATCACCAAACAGTGCGCCATTAGTATGCCAAGTATACTAATGGCGCATCCATTCGCAGTGCGCCATTAGTGTGCCAAAGCACATGGTTAAATATGGCCCCTGGGAGGCATACTAATGGCGCATGGTGTTATATACTAATGGCGCACTGGGTGGTGCGCCATTAGTATACCAGATACTAATGGCGCACCAGTGGTGCGCCATTAGTAATAAATACTAGTGGCGTGATACTAGTGGCGCACCAGTGATGCGCCATTAGTAGGCAAAACTGGTGCGCCATTAGTAGGCCTTTTCCTAGTAGTGGTACAAACTAGGTATTTGGAAAAGGTAGTGATACCTGTTAAATCAGATAGATCAGCAGCCACAAAAAACACAGGCCCAACTGTACCACACTTTACCCCTACTCCAGTGGCCAAACCCCTACTAGAACTGCTGGGAGCCCAGTGTCAGGTACTGTCTATGATATCAATTCAAAATTTGAACTCCTAAATTTCTGCTTGTGCCTTACTTTCTCTCTTGTATGAAAACTAATTTCAGATGAATCTCCTTGCTCAAAGGATCATACGATCTCAAAACAATAATGGGCTCTGCATTGCTCTTGTCAGTACCTCTCTCCCTTTTGCCTTGTAACGCTATACTTAATTAATTGCTATTTGATTATGTATCATCAGTTTGCACCTGAGCTTCATTATCCTCTGTTTCTTCCAATATTATTTGATCTATATTTACTCTTTGCAAAATGTAGAATAATGGCAACGCTTATAAAGAATTTTCTTTGGGGAATTTATTGAATTATCCTTCCATCAACATGGAGAAGGGCTTTGTCCAGCCCGTGTTAACATGTAGTGTAAGTTCATCCCTCTCAAGCCTTCAAACTTTGTTCTAGTATAGATTTGGTTAGGCATCATTTCCCCCACTGCTGTTTGCTTTGCTGTTTACGTCTGACTGGATGTTTGCAACAACTACCAGTTTCAAATTGTAGTTGTAAAAACATGTTTCTTATGCAGAACAGATCCATTTATTTGCTTATATAATTGTGAAACCTGTTACGTGTCTCCTTGTTTCTCTTTCAGACTCGTATCTCTTACGCCAGGCAGAACTTTAGGGAAGATAGTGAGCCAAACCATCTTGAGGACAACGAGATGACCCCAAGGTCCTGTCTTGATGAAGACAGTGAGTTGAAGCTACTCACCAGCAGGTGTGAGACAACCTCTGTGCAGTCGCTGCCTCAATCAGTTCGACTTCTTCAGTCTCAACTTAAAGCGGAAAGGCTTGCTTCAGCTCAGCTCCGACTTGAAGTCAAAGATGCAATGAAGATGTCAGAGGACTACCGTGCGCACCATCATGCCTTAAATCTAGTGTTGATGCATCTATCGTTGACACAACTGAGGTCTACTCAGCTTCTTCAGCTGTTTGGGGGGGGCCCGACCTGGCCAGGCCTAGTGCCTTCTGGAGTGCTCTCAGTTTTGTATATTCTTTTGTCAGCGCGTTTATTTGCACTGGTGGCGAACTTTGATGCCCAGTGGATGTAATATGTGTGATAGCCGTGATAGCCTAGTGTAAGTTGCTAGCTTATTTATTTCCTTGTTGTCTTGTTTATTTGTTTGCTTGTAGTCATTGCAGTTCTTTTTCCGCGGTTTGCTAGTGGCTGTAATAACCTATTTTTTAAATCTAGGCCATAATAACCATGGGCTAATATTTACTATAGTGACACTGGGCCTCCTACGGGCCGTAGAAATAGTGGGCCTTCTACGGGCCGTAGAAACAATGGGCCTTCTACGGGCCGTATCATCAATGGGCCTTATACAGGCAGTATGATCGATTGGCCAAACATGGGCCAATAACAGGCCGCATTATGGCCGTAAACGGGCTAGAGTTGGAATCGTCCGTTCATGGGCCGACCATAGGGCCATCGTTAATAGACCGTATTTGATGATGCTATGAAAACAACCCAACGTATTAACGGACCACAAACGGGCCTACTGTAATGACGAGCTGAATTTGGCCCAGAAGCAGAAAATGACAGTAACGGGCCATAAGTAAATGAATGCTGGAAATGAGACCAAGAATAAATGGGCTCTGGGAAGGCCGAAAGATAACATGGGCTGGAAACGGCCCAACGGAATAACAGGCCGTTAATGGGTATAAAGTGATACACTGTTCATTATGGGCCAGTTTCACCACGGGCCGTTAATGGGTGTAAAGTGATACACTGTTCATTACGGGCCAGTTTGACCACGTGCCGTTAATAGGCCAAGAGTTACATAGGGCCTCATATGGGCCGAGAGACATCATGGGCCATACATGGGCCAGAAGTGAAAACCGGCTGGAATCATATTGGGTGGCCCAAATGACGCTACTGGGCCTAATTCGGATAGGGCGTAACGGGCCTTGGGTTAGCGGGCTGCAAATGGGCTATATGCGAACAGGCCGTTAACAGGCTTTACATGGGCCGGCCCGCCACCTTTTGACCAAGTCAAACGGGCCGGCCTTTTTACAGGAATGGGCCTCTGTTGGGCCGTGCCATGTGTCGACGTATCATAGGTGCCTTCTGTCCAATGAGTGGATGACATCTGTCCCAATGATGAGCCGACACGTGTTTCCTCCAGCCAATGATGATTTTACACGTGGAAAATCCCCATTGGTCGGGGCTATTAACGGGTTATCGGATCCAAAACCCGACCCGATAGCTTAACGGCCTTCCGTTACGGTGGATGCCACATGTCGGTCACCCTTGATGAAAGCACTTCTGTGACGCGCGATTTATCGTCAGGGAAGTGGACACTTCCGCGATGATAATTTTGGTAATGTCATGGAACACTTCTACGACAGTACAGGTATGACTATCTTGATTCTGTCAAAAATTTGTCATGGATGTACATGCATGACAAAAAACGCGATCTACTGTGACAAACACGTATCATCACGGAAGTGTATTTTTTTTGTAGTGACTCCTTGGCTTCCGCGCCTAATAATGGCTATCTTCCACGTGTCAAGCGAATGCAAGAAGCCAGGGCATTTTTACATTTTCCACCCTAGCCATGTGAGTAAATCGTCTATTAAAGAGACGGGGATTCTCAGATCTAGATCACACCATCCTCCCGCAACGAGTATCCATCGGAGCGCGCCTGGAAAAATCCATTCCAACATGGTCGGCCATCGCAACTCCTCCTCTCGCTCCCGTAGCCCTAAGCTCGGCAATGGGAAGAAGTGTTCCGTCCCTCACAGCCAATTAGTAGAGTTACAGACCTAGGGATTTCTCCCTCCAGCATATATGGTCCCTGTTCGAGCCGGGCTTGCCACCTACAATGGCTGGGAGCATGCGGAGATATTTCCCAACCCATCCATGGGGGAGCGGGTATGCCTTGTCCCTTACTTATTAAGAGGGCTTGGATTTCCAATTCATTCGTTTGTCCGCGGGCTCCTGGAGTTCTACGGCCTCGAGCTGCATAACTTTACTCCCGCCTCCATATTACACATTGCTGGCTATGTCGCCCTTTGCGAGCTGTTTCTGGGCTGCGAAGCTCATTTCGAGCTATGGAAGAGGATATTTTGCCTCGTACCCTGTACACAAGAGGGGTCAATATATCAAGTGGGCGGAGCCGAAATATGGCGCATCGCCGGGACCGGGTACCTGTCCGGTACTCTAAAGAAGACATCCGAAGACTGGCCTTCGAAGTGGTTTTATATGGAGGACGTCCCCCTTCCGGACCCTATTCGGATGGGCCTTCCTGAGTTCGACAACGCTCCCTTGAAGAAACGCTGCAGCTGGCACCCTCGGAGCCCTCAGGAGGAAGATAACGCGGAAGTCCTTTACCTGATGGGTCGGATACAGATGTTGGCCTAGTCAGGATTGACAGTAATCGAGGTTATGTCAATATGCATAATGCGGGGGGTGCAGCCACTTCAATTTCGGGGCCAACCCATGTGGCACTTCAACGGAGAAGACGATGCCACCCGCTGCGGTCGTAAGGGACCGGACTTAGTCGCTGCTCTAGCAAAAATTCTGTCCGATTTGTACAAAGGAGAGGAAGAGGAGTTCATCCGCATGAAGCCACGGGATGGATTCTCCATGTACAACCCTCCAAGCTGGGTGAGCTACTACTTTTTCCTCCCAACCTTCCCGCATTATTTGTCATAAGTATTTACCTTGCCATTTCATAGCAGGAGCTGCAAAAAGCTACAAGGGAGGTCCATAGCCCGCCCCCACAATCGGAGGACCCTGATCGGGCCCTTGCCCCCGGACTTGAAGAAGATCCGGACACATTTGTGGAGCTTATTGACATGCAGTTCTATCAATTAAGCTGCGACGGTGCCATGGTGGCCATCATAGCCGATTATCCGGGACTACTCCCTGCATCGCATGTAAGTAAAAGCGGAGTCCTAACTTCCAAGAAGGATCCCTCTTTCTGCACTTCACCTACCGCACACATATGATGTTTTACAGGGAAGGCCCTCGGGACGCCATGCCGAACCCGCAGTGACTCACCAACAATGGGCACCGAAGCCGGGTAGGCTTAAAAGGAAGGTGGTCAGGACTGAGACGCCATTGCAGAGGTACAAAAGAGAACCCTGCTCCATGGTGGTCGTCTTTGAAAATATAATAACGCCCATGTTTCCTAGTAGGAAAAACGCTCGCCGGACTATATCCGGAGAGATTGCCGGTCACGCCTCCACCAGTCGGGCTCTAGAGCCGGACTTAGAGGCGGACGCTAACATGGGGCCAACGCCGGATGTTCCTCCTACAGAGGATGCGGATAGGATATCTGCTACAAATTCCAAAGTGGAGAGCGCCATGAATCACGGGCGTCGCCGGGCCATACTCCGTGACGCTTGTTTCTCCCAAGAGGCGTTCGATGCCTTCAACTCAGGAGACGCGTACATCCGAGCTGCTCAAAATGGTCTTGCCAGAGCCACGGACCAGTATGTAAAAGATATACGGGTAAGAAAATCTAATAATTATGTATATCAGTAGCCCCTGAGACTTGAAACAGTTGGCACGACTGATTTAAGGATCATTGTTTGCATAGGTTCTTACGGAGAAGAATACCCAGTTGTCTCAAGAGCTGGAGGAGTGCAAAGCCAAACTTCGGGCTGCAGTTGCCACGGTGAAGGAGTCCGTGAAGGCCCCATCTGGTAACACTTGTTTTTATTGTAAAGAATGTCATGTACCAGGTGGTATGCGGCATGCGTGCGAATCTAATAATAGATTCTGCGGATGACTCCGGGGTGAATCCGGAGGTCGTGCGAGGGGATGAGCAACATGCTAACCAACAGCTAAAGGCCGGCGAGCGCGTGCTTACACGGGTTAGGCGGGAGAAAAACGAGATCCAAGACGCCAATATCTAGCTAGACGTTGAACTCAAAGATGTTCGGGCCCAGCTTGCTGACTCCGTAAAGGAGAATAAGAGGCTTCGACGCGGCATTTTCAGTAAGTGCTTGAACGAACTTTTAAAGAGTTCAGCGAAGAAACCGGCTGACAGAGTTACATCTGTAGGTATGCTGACGGGTCGTCCTGCGGAGGAGATGCCTGGGTCTATAGGTGATCTTCTGCCAGAGCTCTCACAACTGCATGAACAAGTACTACAGGTGATGCAGGGCATTGCCCAAGCCTTGTGGCCATCCGCCTCCCTGCCATGAGGCATGAGAGAGCTTGTAGAAAAGCTCAAGGGAGCGCGGCGGCGCTTCTGATTATGGAAGATATCAGCTTGCCGATAAGGTGCAAGGGAAGCCTAGGCCATGGTGAAGACGCGATATACCAAGGTTGACCCAAACCACATGGCCAAGGTCGGACCTGTGGGGCCTGACGGGAAAGAGATCCCCGTCAGTTTGGTTTATGACCAGGTAAAATTAGCCACAAAGTATTCTCAACAGGACTGTAGGCTAGACAGCCTGTTGGATGGTATAGAAGAAGAATTTAGTCAGTCTAAGTGACTGTGTACTTCCACTGACATATATTGTCCCTAGCCGGATAGTAAATCATTTGTCATGGCGGACCCTTTCGCTTCAACCTCCGGAACCGACAGTCCGGAGTGTATCCGAATACCCGCTCAGTTATGTAAAAACCGGGATATGCGTGGAAACCAGGCGTAGGGGACATAAGTGCTTGAACAGACAAGTACCCAACTAGCTATGTTATATTACATGGGTAGTAAGAAACATCTTCCAGGCAGAATAGTTTCGTTAAGGGTTCCTTTCCCTCGGTACGCATGCATTAATGTGCATGTCCGGACTGCGAAAAGAGACGCAGAATATAAACTTCTAGGGGCATGTTGTACAATAAATAGAAATCGTCTTTTGTTCACCGACCGAATATTCCCTTAAGAACACTAGCTTTCGGTTTCACCCAGTCTGAGGTACACATCCGGCTGACCCGGCAGTAACAATCGCAGAGGTGCGCCCCTTATGCCCTAGCCGAATTAACGGGAATGTAGGGCATAAACACAAGAGCCAGGCAACCCAGCTTGGCCAAAACTTAAGTCATATCGATGCATATAATGGCGAAAAAGGTACATGTGAAAAGTAACACATGTGTGGGGCCTAGAGCCCGGAACATGGCTATATTAAGCTTATGTATAAGAAGCCCCCAGGTATCATGAGCGCAGCTAGCACGTCAAGATTGTGTAGTCAAGACACATTTTAGCCTTTTAAGGCCTTGAAGAAAAAGGGGAAGAAAGAAAGAAAGAAAAGACAGATAACGCATATATAAAAAATTGACAGAGGTAAGGAGACGAACACCGAGTCCGGCTAGGCGTAGAACCTTCAGAGTCTGGCTGCATTCCATGGGTTTGGCTCGAGTCGATTGTCCGATGCATCCCGCAGATGGTATGCTCCACCGGTCAGAACTTGGTCAATAATGAAGGGACCTTCCCATTTGGGCTTGAGCTTGTTCTTTTTCTTCTCCGGTAGGCATAGAACGAGTTCACCAACGTTATAAGCTTTGGCCCGTACTTCTCTGCTTTGATACCTTCGAGCCTGTTGCTGATATAATGCGGAACGGGCTTTTGCCACGTCGCGCTCCTCCTCCAGGGCGTCCAAACTGTCCTGCCGATCAGGCTCGGCTTATTTCTCTTCATACATGCGCACTCGAGGTGAGTCATGAATTACGTCGCAGGGCAGTACCGCCTCTGTGCCGTACACCATAAAAAATGGTGTGTATCCGGTAGTGCGATTCGGCGTGGTCCACAGCCCCATAGTACGGAGTCGAGCTCCTCTACCCAGTGCGTATCGGATTCCTTCAAGGATCGCACTAATCTGGTTTTATGCCACTGGTGATAAGACCATTTGCTCGCTCGACTTGACCGTTAGTTTGCGGGTGATAGACCATTTGCTCGCTCGACTTGACCATTTGCTCGCTCGACTTGATGCTCATGTTGCTGTACCAAAGTTTTACCTCGTCGGCTGTAAAGTTCGAGCCGTTATTGGTGATGATGCTGTGGGGGACGCCAACAGTGTACAACCCCGGATATGAAGTCTATCACTGGTCCGGATTCGGCCGTTTTAACTGGTTTGGCTTCTATCCATTTGGCGAATTTGTCCACCATGACCAATAGGCATTTTTCTTATGGCTTCCCCCTTTAAGGGGTCTGACCATATCAAGCCCCCAGACCGCAAAGGCCAAGTGATGGGGATTGTTTGGAGAGTGGTAGGCGGCATATGGCTTTGGTTTGCAAAAAGATGGCAACCGACGCAACGTTGAACGAGGTCCTGTGCGTCTGCTCGGGCCGTCAGCCAGTTGAAACATGTACGGAAGGCCTTGCTTACAAGGGCCCGAGATGCGGCGTGGTGGCCGCCAAGTCCAGCATGAATTTCTACCAAAAGTTTCCATCCTTCCTCTTCGGAGATGCACCTTTGAAGGACTCCGGTAGCGCTTTTCTTATAAAGCTCTCCCTCGTGGACCTTGTAGGCTTTAGACTGCCGCATAATGCATCACGCCTCGTTTGGGTCCTCAGGTAGTTCCTTTCTAGTTAGGTAGGCCAGGAATGGTTCTGTCCATGGGGCGATGACAGCCATTTTTGGATCCTTGGCGTCGAAGTCTCCATTTATTTGAGATATTGCGAGGTTCGAGTCCCCACGCACCTCCAGGCGTTGAATGCCCATGGAGACTGCCATTCGGAGACCATGTAACAGGGCCTCATATTCTGATACGTTGTTGGAGTCTAAGTATAGTATTTGGAGTACGTATTGGACTGTATCTCCGGTGGGGGATGTCAGGATGACGCCAGCCCCCAGACCAGCCAGCATTTTAGAGCCGTCAAAGTGCATAATCCAATTGGAGTACGCGCCGTACTCTTTAGGGAGTTCGGCTTCTGTCCATTAGATGACGAAATCAGCCAGTACTTGTGACTTAATGGCTCGCCGTGGTTTGTATATTATGTCGAATGGGAGGAGACCAATAGCCCATTTAGCAATCCGGCCCGTGGCCTCGCGGTTGTTTATTATGTCATTGAGTGGTACTTCAGAGGCCACCGTAATTGAACACTCTTGAAAGTAGTGTAGTAGTTTCCGGGATGCCATGAAGACCGCCTATGCTATCTTTTCATAATGTGGGTACCGTGATTTGCATGGACTGAGGACAGTGGATACATAGTATACCGGCTTTTGAAGTGAGAACTTATGTCCTTCCATCTCTCGTTTGACGACGAGCACTGTGCTTACAACTTGGTGTGTTGCCGCTATATATAACAACATTATTGGTTCGCCTACATTAGGTGCGGCCAAGATTGGGTTTGTGGCCAAAACGGCTTTTATTTCTTCTAATCTGGTTGTGGCCGCATCCGTCCACTCGAAGTCTTCGGTGCATCGAAGAAGGCGATAAAGAGGCAGTGCCTTTTCTCCTAATTGGGAGATGAAGCGGCTTAAGGCAGCCACGCATCCAGTTAGTTTCTGGATTTTCTTGAGGTCTGTTTGGATGGCCAACTGTGACAGAGCTCGGATTTCAGCCGGATTTGCTTCAATTTCTCTATTGGAGACGATGAAGCCTAACAGCTTTCCGGCGGGTACGCCGAAGACGCATTTTCCCAGATTGAGCTTAATGTCGTATGTTCGGAGGTTGTCGAACGTGAGCCTCAAGTCGTCTATTAAGGATTCGACGTGTCTGGTTTTAATGGCCACATCGTCTACGTACGCCTCCACTATTTTGCCAATCTGTGTCTCCAAGCTTGTCTGAATCATGCGTTGATAGGTTCCACCGGCATTCTTGAGCCCAAAAAGCATGGTGTTAAAATAGAAGGGGCCGTATGGAGTGATAAATGTTGTTGCGGCTTGATCGGACTCCGCCATCTTAATTTGATGGTATCCGGAGTATGCGTCGAGGAAACACAATGAGTCGTGTCCTGCAGTAGCATCGATAATTTAGTCGATGCGAGGGAGGGGGAAGGGATCCTTTGGGCAAGCCTTGTTAAGGTCCTTGAAGTCGACGCATAGGTGCCAGGATTTGTCCTTATTTGGTACCATCACCAGGTTTGCTAGCCAGTCTGGATGTTTGATTTCTCGAATGAATCTGGCCTCCAGTAACTTGGCTAGCTCCTCTCCCATGGCTTGTCGCTTAGGCTCGGAGAAGCGCCGAAGAGTTTTCTTGACCGGCATGAATCCCTTTAGGATGTTAAGGCTATGCTCGGACAGCCTGCGTGGGATTCCTGGCATGTCTGAAGGATGCCAGGTGAGGGAGTCCTGGATTAGGGGGTATCCGGACAGCCGGACTGTATCCTTTGGCCGGACTGTTGGACTATGAAGATACAAGATTGAAGACTTCGACTCGTGTCCGGATGGGACTCTCCTTGGTGTGGAAGGCAAGCTTGGCGATACGGATATGTAGATCTCCTCCCATTGTAACCGAGTCTGTGTAACGCTAGCCCCCTCCGGTGTCTATATAAACCGGAGGGTTTAGTCCGTAGGACAACAACAACCATACAATAGGCTAGCTTCTAGGGTTTAGCCTCTACGATCTCGTGGTAGATCAACTCTTGTATTACTCATATCATCAAGATCAATCAAGCAGGAAGGAGGGTATTACCTCCATCGAGAGGGCCCGAACCTGGGTAAACATCGTGTCCCCTGCCTCCTGTTACCATCCGCCTTAGACGCACAGTTCGGGACCCCCTACCCGAGATCCGCCGGTTTTGACACCGACATTGGTGCTTTCATTGAGAGTTCCACTATGCCGTCACCATAAGGCTTGATGGCTCCTTCGATCATCGGTAACAATGCGGTCCAGGGTGAGGTCTTCCTCCCCGGACAGATGTTTGTGTTCGGCGGCTTCACACTTCGGGCTAACTCGCTTGGCCATCTAGAGCAGATCGAGAGCTACGCCCCTGGCCGTCAGGTCAGGTTTGGAAACTTGAATTACACTGCCGACATCCACGAAGACTTGATCTTCGACGGATTCGAGCCCATGCCAGGTGTGCCTCACGATCACGATGAGCATGATATAGCTCTATCGTCGGACAGTGTTCGGGAGATCACACCGGCAACTACTTTGGCCTTCAATCCGGAGCAAGTCACGCCATCCGAAGACGGGCGGATAGACCCCGCCTTGGAGGCTGCACTCTCAGCGGCGATAGAGACGGATACTGAACTTTCCCCTCACGAGAGCCGTGACGTTGAACCACTAGATTCATCTCCGGCCACGGACTCCGAACCGCCTGCGCCCATGCCTATCGAATCCGATTGGGCACCGATCATGGAGTTCACCTCCGCGGATATCTTTCAGCACTCACCCTTTGGCGATGTGCTAAATTCGTTAAGGTCTCTCTCCTTATTAGGAGAACCTTGGCCGAACTATGTCTGGCTAGAATGGGATGCGGACGACGAAGAAATTCGCTCCCCACCCACCACCCACTTAGTAGCCACTATCGACGATTTAACTGACATGCTCGACTTCGACTCCAAAGGCATCGACGGTATGGACGACGATGCAGGAAACGAACAGGAACCACCGCCCATAGGGTGCTGGACCACCACTTCATCACATGACATATACAAGGTGGACACACCCAAAGAAAATAATGACGAGGAACGGAAGGATGCAGCGAAGGATAGCTCCCTCGAGAAGTAGTCAAAGCAGCGGCGTAGGCGTCGCTCCAAATCCCGCCTCAGTAAAAACAGCGATAACAGTGCAAGAAAAATTAATACCCCGGTCGACTCCGGAGGAAACGACAACCACATAGACCCAACGATAGAGTAGGGTGAGCCAGCGGACGATGAACACAGTACGGAGCCGCTGTCCGATCACGGCGACGCCGAGCATTAAGCTAATCAGCCCGTCTCCGGAGAGGAAAACAGTCCGGATCACGATGCACACATCATCTCGGAAAGGCACCTGGAGCAAGAGAACCTCCATAGAAGGCTTAAAGCCGTGCAAAATACCCTCAACAGTAGATGGAACAAAGTGCTCGGCACTGCAGAAAAGTACGGCGGCAGTCGCCACACGAAGAGCTATCCAAAGCGCAAGCTACTGCCTGAATTCGACGATGAGGCCTTAGAGCCCCCATAGCCAAAAAATAAAACAGCCGACCGGTTGGATCGACGACCTCGTGGTCGTGATAGAGCGGCTAACGAGGCTGCACATAAGCCAGTACACGATCCACGCGAGGACTCACATCAAAAGGCCGGCGCAACCAGATCCATCTACGGATCAAGGAAACGCGCTCCAGTGCACAACCAAAACCGAACACCACAACCGTCCGAGTGCCATGTTACATCTAAATACAGGGGTGCCGCACACCCCCTATGTTTCACCGATGAGGTGCTGGACCACAAATTTCTAGAGGGATTCAATCCAGTTAACATAGAAGCGTACGACGGGACCACAGACCCTAGGGTCTGGATCGAGGACTTTATCCTCCATATTCATATGGCTCGCGGAGACGATCTCCACGCCATCAAGTACTTGCCCCTAAAGCTTAAAGGACCAGCTCGACACTGGCTGAAAAGCCTCCCCGATAACTCCATTGGAAGTTGGGAGGAGCTCGAGGATGCCTTTCGGGCTAATTTTCAAGGGACCTATGTTCGACCTCCGGATGCGGACGATTTAAGTCATATAATTCAATAGCCCGGAGAGTCATCCCGAAAGCTTGGGAATAGGTTTCTCACTAAGAAGAACCAAATCGTCGACTGTCCGGACGCCGAAGCCTTAGAAGCTTTCAAGCACAGTGTCCGAGACGAATGGCTTGCCAGACACCTCGGCCAAGAAAAACTGAGAACAATGGCAGCCCTAACAAGCCTCATGACTAGCTTTTGCACAGGTGAGGATAGCTGGTTAGCCCGCAGTAGCACCAGTGACCCAAGCACATCCGAAGTTAGGGATGGCAATGGAAAACCATGACGCAGTAAAAACAAGCGCCGGAATAAAGAAGACAGCCCAGATAACACGGCGGTAAACGCTGGATTCAGAGGCTCTCGGCCAGGTCATCGGAAAAAGCCTTTTAAAGGCAACAGAGATGGACCGTCCAGCCTAAACAAGATTCTAGACAAACTATGTCAGATCCACGGCACCCCCGATAAACCTGCAAATCATACCCACAGAGAATGTTGGGTCTTTAAGCAGGCCGGTAAGTTAAACGCCGAACACAAGGGGCAGGATACACTGTGCGAAGACGAGGATGAGCCTTGCCAGCAAGGCACAGGGGGACAGAAAAAATTCCCACCAGAAGTCAAAACAATAAACGTGGTACATGTGACAAAGGGGAGAAGCAAACCTACACTCCGAGACACACATGTCCTAGAGCCCGTCACCACTAAGTTCAACCCCTGGTTGGCGTGTCCGATCACTTTGGATCGAAGGGATCACCCGACAAGTATCCGACACGAAGGATTGGCTGCTTTGGTGTTAGACCCAGTAATAATTGTATACCATCTCACACGAGTCCTCATGGACGGCGGCAGCAGTCTAAACCTGATATATCAGGACACAGTCTGCAAAATGGGGATAGACCCAACAAAAATCAGCCACAGTAATACTACCTTCAAGGGAGTAATACCAGGCCCAGAGGCCCGCTCCACGGGCTCTCTAATACTAGAAGTAGTATTCGGTTCACCTAACAACTACCGAAGTGAAATGTTACACTTCGACAACGCTCCATTTCGAAGCGGCTATCAAGCACTACTCGGACGAACAGCCTTCGCTCATTTAAACGCTATACCGCATTACGCTTCTCTCAAGCTCAAGATGCCTGGTCCGCGCGGCACCAACACAGTTAATGGAAGCATTGAGCGTTCTTTACGCGTGGAAGAACGTGCGGCTGCTTTAACAGCCAAACACTAGATGGCCTCACCAACCAGAACAAATGACCGGTCGTTAAGACCACGGACACGGTTAGACGAGTCCGGCGCATCACTAGATATACTTGAGATAGGTTTGGTGGTTACACCCTTATAGACGGTACCAGGGGCTTCCCGCGTGTAAACAGGGCTACGGCTCAACTTTACTTATCTTGAATTTTAAATGGTTTATTTAGAGTAACCAATTTTTCGCATGACAACTTTCAACTAAGCTCCTCTCTTTTACAGATGACAATCGTGCTACAACCATCTAGGATACGGCACAACAGAGACACAGGCGCAGACGTGCAGTAGGGACCCGCTCAAAGGTTTCTTTTTAGATTAAGATCCTGCGTACCTTTTTTACTGTCTCTTGGTGTTCACATCCTCCGGATTCCCAGTACAACCGAGAAGGATGCTGACGTTATTGGCATGTGGCCACGTTAGAATATTGCATGTACCCGGACACTTGGGGCTCCTTATCAAGGACATTGTTTAGCCCGGCATATATTATAAAGACCGAATACCTTAGAGAGTGTTTGGCGTTGCGAGTTTGGCCTTATATGCATCAGCTCCGAATCATGTCTTTGGTCAAATGTTGGGTTTGCCCGGCTCCTGTGTTTTGCTACCTTACGTTCCGCTCTATCGGCTAAGGTGGCACTAGGAGAACTACTGCGATTGTGCCCCGGTTCATCCGAATGAGCACCTTAGTAGAGAAAGCCGAAAACTGACTGTCATGATAAAACGCGAGACTGGTTAACCACTCAATGACCTAGCGGAATCTTCGGGATTCCTCCGCATTAACAAAGGGTCGTTTCCTGGCCAGGCATGTACGTGCCCCGTATCTGGACGAGCGCGGAGCCACCAGGGGCTATATAGTAGCCCCACCATCAAACTCCTATGGCTAACTGAAAGTGTTAAAGCAATATAGTCTGATTGCCTAGTTCACTGCGCTATCACCTCCTTAATGGACCAAGACGTTGGATCAAGTGTGAACACGCGTCTTGTGTGAACACCCCCCAATTATATGCGTGGGGGCTGAAGCCGACGACTCCAATCTTTCAGGTTATATACATATATACATAAACGGCCACACAGGAGGTATCATAATACTTTAAGGCAAAAGTTATAAACATAGCCTTTACAATGCAATAAAACATTGTTTTTACAATGGGAATACATGTCACTAGAACATAATATTCTTCGAGCACTGCGCTTCTATTGAACGAGCGCCTTCAAGGACTTCTTCAAAGTAGTGCTCGGCAGCTACTCGGCCCACGGCCGAACCCTGGGTTGCAATAGCGGTGGCCTCCATGTCTGCCCAGTATGTCTTCACATGGGCAAGTGCCATCCGCGCACCCTCTATGCACGCCGACCTCTTCATAGTGTCGATATGCGGCACAACAGCAAGGAACCGTTGCACCAAACCAAAATAACTATTCGGCCATGGCCCTCTCGGCAACAGATGATCCACAACAGAACCCATGGCAAGCCCGACAACCTATGGAGCTCGGCCCACTCGGTCATGCGCTCATTTAATAGCAGCGGACGCACTGGACCGTTGAACTGCAACCAGAATAACTTTTCCCCTTCACGATCTTTTTGATCATTGAAGTACTCGGCTGCATCAGCTGCACTGGCTGTCAGATCCGCATATGCGTCCGCAAAACTCCATAGATGATCAAGAGGGGCATACTTCGGATCTCTGAACTTTGTCCGCAACAAGAAGGGCTTCCCAGCCGCGATATCTCCAGCTTGACGCAGCTCCTCCTTCGACGCTCTGATCTTAGAGCGGGCTTCCTTGGCTGCTACCATGGCCTTCTCCAGCTCCGTCGCCTTCGCTCGGTTTTCCTTTTCAAGAAGCTGGTACCAGTCGGCGGCATCCTTTAACTCAACGGCCATCTTGGCCATCTTTTCCTTGCTTTGGCAATGGGCAGCCTGTTCGGCCCTCAGCTCTCCATCCGCCTTTAGAGCGGCCACATCACTATTCCTGGCTTGTTCTTTGGCTCGGGCAAGTTCCGCTCGAAGGGTCTCCACGGCCGCAGCTCCATCTGCAGTCACAGCATATTCAAGATACCGACATTATGCTCCTATTACTATGTGTTGATCACCGGAGAAATCACATACCTTGTTCCTCGTCAAGCCGCTCGTTGACAAGCACGATGTCGGCATCTGCCGCATCAGCTCAGCAAACTCACTAGTTCGGCTAGCCATCGGACCTTCCGCCACCTGCATATAAAGGCGGATTGATTATACCCGGGACTATGATCCTCTGTTTGCCGCCGCTCTCGACAGCAACCAAAGTCTCAGGGGCTACTATCTGCATAGGGCACACCTAACATGTGCGGTACTGCCAAAAATACACACTATTTTACGTACCTCAAAACCTTTCAGCAGACTCATGAAAGCTTCATGCAACCCGCTTTCAGCGGATGAAATCCTCTCAATCACCGTACCCATTAGCGTACGATGCGCTTCTGAGATAGCCGCTTGCTCTAGCAGATCCGTCAGTGCGTCCGACCTCACACCAGACGGTGCGGGACTCCTTCGGTTGCTCTCTTCAGGAGCCGAATACTGAGGACTTCGGGTGGCCAAAGGATTACCCTCTGGCCTTGCCGGATCAGGAGAAACCCTCCGCGACGACACCTCTGTTGGGGATCGTAGCAGAATTTTAAAATTTTCTACGCATCACCAAGATCAATCTATGGAGTAATCTAGCAACGAGGGGAAGGAGAGAGCATCTACTTACCCTTGTAGATCGCTAAGCGGAAGCGTTCAAGTGAACGGGGTTGATGGAGTCGTACTCGTCGTGATCCAAATCATCGATGATCCTAGTGCCGAACGGACGGCACCTCCGCGTTCAACACACGTACAGCCCGGTGATGTCTCCTACGCCTTGATATAGCAAGGGGAGAAGGAGAGGTTGGGGAAGACTCCATCCAGCAGCAGCACGACGGCGTGGTGGTGGTGGAGGAGCGCGGGACTCCAGCAGGGCTTCGCCAAGCACTACGAGAGACGAGGAGGAAGAGGGGTAGGGCTGCGCCAACAGGGGAAGGACTTCATGTGCTGGGATGACCATTTGCCTCCACTATATATAGGGGGAAAGGGAGGGCTGCGCCCCCACCTAGGGTTTCCACCCTAGGGGTGGCGGCAGCCCCAATCCCCATCTGGGGTGGCGGCCAAGTGGGGGGAGAGGGAGGTGCAACAGGCATGGGCCTTAGGGCCCATCTGCCCTTAGAGTTTGCCCCTCTTCTCTCTAGGCGCATGAGCCTTGGTGGGGAGGCGCCCCAGCCCACCTAGGGGCTGGTCCCTTCTCACACTTGGCCCATGTATGCCTCCGGGGCCCATCGCCCCTCCCGATGGACCCCCGGACCCCTCCGGTGATCCCGGTACACTACCGGTGATGCCCGGAACACTTCCGGTGGCCAAAACCATGCTTCCTATATATCAATCTTTACCTCTGGACCATTCAGGAACTCCTCGTGATGTCCGGGATCTCATCCGGGACTCCGAACAACATTCGGTAACCGCGTACATACTTTCCCTATAACCCTAGCGTCATCGAACCTTAAGTGTGTAGACCCTACGGGCTCGGGAGTCATGCAGACATGGCCGAGACAACTCTCCGGTCAATAACCAACAGCGGGATCTGGATACCCATGTTGGCTCCCACATGCTCCACGATGATCTCATCGGATGAACCACGATGTCAAGGATTCAATCAATCCCGTATACAATTCCCTTTGTCTAGCGGTACGGTACTTGCCCGAGATTCGATCGTCGGTATCCCGATACCTTGTTCAATCTCGTTACCGGCAAGTCTCTTTACTCGTTCCATAACACATCATCCCGTGATCAACTCCTTGATCACATTGTGCACATTATGATGATGTCCTACCGAGTGGGCCTAGAGATACCTCTCCGTTTACATGAAGTGACAAATCCCAGTCTCGATTCATGCCAACCCAACAGACACTTTCGGAGATACCTGTAGTGTACCTTTATAGCCACCCAGTTATGTTGTGACGTTTGGCACACCCAAAGCACTCCTATGGTATCCGGGAGTTGCACAATCTCATGGTCTAAGGAAATGATACTTGACATTAGAAAAGCTTTAGCATACGAACTACGCGATCTTTGTGCTAGGCTTAGGATTGGGTCTTGTCCATCACATCATTCTCCTAATGATGTGATCCCGTTATCAATGACATCCAATGTCCATGGTCAGGAAACCGTAACCATCTTATTGATCAACGAGCTAGTCAACTAGAGGCTTACTAGGGACATGGTGTTGTCTATGTATCCACACATGTATCTGAGTTTCCTATCAATACAATTCTAGCATGGATAATAAACGGTTATCATGAAAAAGGAAATATAATAATAACCAATTTATTATTGCCTCTAGGGCATATTTCCAACAACCTCGGGCTCGCCCGCCTATAAGGCAGGATGGCATGGGAAGGTGTTTCACTCTCCATCATCTCAAGACGAAGATCCCCCAAAGATGAACTCTGTCGAGAAAGGCTGCGATCCGAGCTACAAGATAAAATTCTTCGGTTATTGTCCTCAGAAGTAAGGCAGGATATTTGTACCATTAAGTACCTTTTTTACTTACAGCTCGGTGGAGGGCTGATCTCCTTGCAGGCACTGTGCGGCAAGGGTGCCCCCCGGGGCAGGACCCTCTCAGGAAGATTTCTTCCCCTGTTTGGAAACCATTGTTTCCAGGTCTTTAGAGGCAGTCCTCTTCCTTCCTTGGGGAGTCGGAATTTCGTATTCTTCTTCCCGGCTATCCTCGTTCGCGGAGGCGTTAACCCCCCCGGTTTGGATAAGCAGTGAGCGAGATTCGCTTTCAGCCTCTTTATTCCCCCCTTTATCTTCCCCTAAGGACGCTTGATAAGGCGCAAGCTCCAGCATCCTAGCTAGTACGGGATCCGGTGAGACCTCAGGGAGGGGGGCTGGACACCTGATCATCTTCGCCTTCGCTACCCAGTCCTGGTCAAAGAGCGACTTTTCAGAATGATGTTGCGATAAACAAAAAAGACAATGTATTCGGCTACATGACTACTTACTTTGGTATCTGGACGATTGCAGCTCAGACCTGCATCCTCGGTGGTGTCCGGACACATTATTTGTGGTCCCAAGTACAACTTGTACATCTCTTCGAGCGTCATGCCGAGGAAGTGCTGAATAGCTCGCGGTCCTTCCGGGTTGAACTCCCACATGCGGAGAGGACGACGTTTGCAGGGCAGGACTCGACGAATTAACATGACTTGCATTACCGTGGCTAGACTAATATCTCTCTCGAGGAGATCTCGGATGCGGCTCTGCAATATCAGCATATCCTTTACTGGCCCCCAGTCTAGCCCCTTGTTAATCCATGACTTCAGTCATGGTGGGGGGCTCGAGCGAAAAGCAGGGGTGGCCACCCGCTTGGTACCCCTGGGAGCTGTGATATAAAACGACTCCCATTGCCATAAGCTGGACATCTCCTGGAAGGAACCCTTTGGCCATGGGGCATTGGCGCTTTTGCTTATTACGACACCTCCGCACTCTACGTGCCGCCCCTCGATCATCTTCGGCTCCACATTGAAGGTCTTGAGCCACAAGCCGAAGTGAGGGGCAATGCAGAGGAAACCTTCACACACGACGATAAACGACGAGATGTGGAGGATGGAATCGAGAGCCAGATCGTGAAAATCCAGCCCGTAATAAAACATGAGCCCCCTCACAAAGGGATCTAGAGCGAGGCCTAGCCCTTGGAGGAAGTGAGAGATGAATAAATGCTCTCGCCGGGGTTCGGGAGTGGGAATGGCCTGCCCTCGAGTAGGCAACCTATGCGAGA
Organism: Triticum urartu; assembly: GCF_056163025.1. Lineage (NCBI taxonomy): Eukaryota > Viridiplantae > Streptophyta > Magnoliopsida > Poales > Poaceae > Triticum > Triticum urartu. The sequence continues at coordinate 387,736,214 of NC_141877.1, forward strand.
TCTCGCCGGTTAGAAACCTGGCCTCTCTTAGCTTCTTGACGTGTTCCTCCGTGATAGAGGAAGGCATACACTGACCTTAAAGGTTGGATCCGGACATGGTTCAAGGTCCGAAGTGCCTGACCTAAGCCTCGGGTGTTGGAACTCGAGGTGGGGGAAGGATTCGATTGAGCACGAGAAGAAAAAGGGAAAGGCCTTGGCCTCTTTATAAAGGAGGTGAATATCAAGCGTCCTCCACGTGGCCGTTTGGGACTTGCCTAGAATTGAGGAGTCATACCAACGGACACAATTGGGTTACCCACACCCGTATTGATGAGAATCCCGTAATAAGGGGGACACGATCTCTGCTTCGACAAGACGTGCCAAATAAATCGCCTCGCAATACGTGCAGTGGCATGCTGATTGAGGAAGACGGTTCGTCATGACCAAACCGTGGCAATACGTCACATTATGAAAAACGGTCGGCAGATTAGATGTGTGGAAATATTATTCTCTCTACGGTGGTATGTGGAATTTTTTTTGCAGAGCCGGACACTATCCTTGTGTCCAGAATCTTCTATGGAGTATTCGGAGGAAGAACCCGCCTTGTAATGCCGAAGACAATCTACGCGCCGGACTCGTCTTCATTGAAGCCTGGTTCAGGGGCTACTAAGGGAGTCCTGGATTAGGGGGTATCCGGAGAGCCGGACTGTATCCTTTGGCCGGACTGTTGGACTATGAAGATACAAGATTGAAGACTTTGTCTCGTGTCCGGATGGGACTCTCCTTGGCATGGAAGGCAAGCTTGGCGATACGGATATGTAGATTTCCTCCCATTATAACCGACTCTGTGTAACCCTAGCCTCCTCTGGTGTCTATATAAACCGGAGGGTTTAGTCCGTAGGACAACAACAATCATATCATAGGCTAGCTTCTAGGGTTTAGCCTCTACGATCTCGTGGTAGATCAACTCTTGTATTACTCATATCATCAAGATCAATCAAGCAGGAAGTAGGGTATTACCTGCATCGAGAGGGCCCGAACCTGGGTAAACATCGTGTCCCCTACCTCCTATTACCATCCTCCTTAGACGCACAGTTCGGGACCCCCTACCCGAGATCCGCCGGTTTTGACACCGACACCAGGCGAAGATGTCCCAATTCGCGCGCAAGAACTCCCATAGTGCAGCGTCTACTATGGGGTTTAACTGTGCCCCGATGGATGCTGTTTTTGTAGGGTCCGTTGGATGGACTTGGAATTTGACTATTTCATCCGCTGGTTTTCAAGAGGTGGGCTTGGATCTTTTGTTGAGTATCACGTTGTCCCTGTCCACTATGGAGTGCAGCGCAGTTAATTCCTCGGCCGCGAGGGCTTCGGATAACGCCTCGAGGGCCAGTGCGGCTGTTTTATTTTTGGCGCGGAGTGATATGTCCGGATCACTAGCTGGACTGATGATTCCATTGGCCCCGGGCATTTTGTGCTTCATGTATCCGCAATGGGGTATAGCTTGGAAGATCGTGAATGCCTCCCGCCCTAGAAGGGCGTGGTATCCGCTATTGAATGGGGCCACATGGAATGTGATTTCTTCGGACCTATAATTCTCCGGAGTGCCGAATACCACAACTAGTGTGATTTTCCCAGCACATCGTGCCTCCCGACTAGGGATGATTCCTCTGAAGGTCGTGCTGCTTTGCTCAATGCGGCTTCTGTCTATTTCCATTTTTCGAAGAGTCTCCTCATAGATGAGGTTTAATCCGCTGCCGCCGTCCATGAGCATTTTAGTAAGCCGGAAGCCGTCCACAATTGGACTAAGGACCAAGGCGGCTGGTGCTTGGGCTGTTCAGAATTTAGGTTTGTCACACGCATTGAAGGTGATAGCCGTATCGCTCCATGGATTTATTGCTGCTACGTGGCAGACTTCGGCAAGGCTGCGGAGTGCTCGCTTACGCCTATTATTTGAGGCGAAGGTCTCGAAGACTGTCAATACTGTATTGATTTTCTCCACGGGATGGTGCTCTGCGGTATTGCTGATGAGGAGATCCTCACCGCTCTTGGCCACCTGCCGGAGTACCCAACATGCTCTAAGGCTGTGTGTTGGCATGGTATCTGCTGTACTATGAATTTTGCATGGCCCATTAAGCCATCCCTCCAATACGTTTCCACGCCCTGTAGTGGACTTTGGCTTCTTTGTAATTGGATCGGGTGACTTACGAGAGTACACCCTTTTAGTTTGGACTGGGGGTTTTGTCAGAGCCGGAGGATCCCAAAATTTTGTTTGGGTTTTCCAGGCGCTTTCCATCGCATAGTACTTTCGTACTATGGCCGCCAAGTCAGCGAAGTGTGCTATGTCATGGCGAATTATGGCTTTGAGGACTCTCCTATCCGTGCAATTTTTGCAAAATAATGAAATTGCGTCTTCCTCACGACAGTCCTTAACCTTGCTCATTACAAGGAGGAATCTGGCCCAATAGTGGTGTACTGTTGACACGTCTCCAACATGTCTATAATTTTTGATTGCTCCATGCTATATTATCTATTGTTTTGGACCATATTGGGCTTTATTTTCCACTTTTATATTATTTTTGGGACTAACCTATTAACCGAAGGCCCAGCCCAGAATTGCTGTTTTTTGCCTATTTCAGAGTTTCAAAGAAACAGAATGTCAAACGGAGTCCAAATGGAATGAAACCTTCGGGAACGTGATTTTCTCACCGAATATGACCCAGGAGACTTGGACCCTGCGCCAAGTAAGCTTCGAGGTGGGCACGAGGTAGGGGGGCGCGCCCACCCCCCTAGGGCGGGCCCCCACCCTCGTGGGGCCCACGAAGCTCCACCGACGTACTTCTCCCTCCTATATATACCCATGTACCCCCAAACGATCAGATACGGAGCGAAAAACCTAATTCCACCGCCGCAACCTTCTGTACCCACAAGATCCCATCTTGGGGCCTGTTCCGGAGCTCCGCCGGAAGGGGAATCCACCACGGAGGGCTTCTACATCATCACCATAGCCCCTCCGATGAAGTGTGAGTAGTTTACCTCAGACCTTCGGGTCCATAGTTAGTAGCTAGATGGCTTCTTCTCTCTTTTTGGATCTCAATACAATGTTCTCCCCTCTCTCATGGAGATCTATTCGATGTAATCTTCTTTTTGCGGTGTGTTTGTTGAGACCGATGAATTGTGGGTTTATGATCAAGATTATCTATGAACAATATTTGAATCTTCGCTGAATTCTTTTATGTATGATTGGCTATCTTTGCAAGTCTCTTTGAATTATCAGTTTGGTTTGGCCTACTAGATTGGTTTTTCTTGCAATGGGAGAAGTGCTGAGCTTTGGGTTCAATCTTGTGGTGTCCTTTCCCAATGACAGTAGGGGCAGCAAGGAACGTATTGTATTGTTGCCATCGAGGATAACAAGATGGTTTTTTTTATCATATTGCATGAATTTATCCCTCTACAACATGTCATCTTGCTTAAGGCGTTACTCTATTTTCTTGAACTTAATACTCTAGATGCATGCTGGATAGCGGTTGATGAGTGGAGTAATAGTAGTAGATGCAGGCAGGAGTCGGTCTACTTGTCTCGGACGTGATGCCTATATACATGGTCATACCTAGATATTCTCATAACTATGCTCAATTCTGTCAATTGCTCAGCAGTAATTTGTTCACCCACCATAAAATACTTATGCTCTTGAGAGAAGCCACTAGTGAAATCTATGGCCCCCGGGTCTATCTCCATCATATCAATCTTCCATCACTTTATTATTGCTTTGCTTTTTTTTACTTTGCTTTTTATTTTACCTTGCATCTTTATACCAAAAATACCAAAAATATTATCTATCATCTCTATCAGATCTCACTCTCGTAAGTGACCGTGAAGGGATTGACAACCCCTATCCGCATTGGTTGCGAGGAGTTATTTGCTTTGTGTAGGTACGAGGGACTCGCGCGTAGCCTCCTACTAGATTGATACCTTGGTTCTCAAAAACTGAGGATAATACTTACGCTACTTTGCTGCATCATCCTTTCCTCTTCGGGGAAATCCAACGCAGTGCTCAAGAGGTAGCAACTGTCTCTTGGTGTCGGTATGGAACGAAACCTATGGGATCACAAGAATCCCTACTACGGTTGCCGGGGCGCGGGGTTGCGAGAAGAGCAGGGCTAGTAGACAACACAAGGATCGTTTACCCAGGTTCGGGCCACGAAGATGCGTAAAACCCTAGTCTTGCTTTGGTGGGTGTATTTCAGAGGGTTCTTGAGCTCTCGAACTAGCTGTGGTCAGTGCGTGGTCCGAAAGAGCCGAATCCTTCTCTAGTATGCCATGGGCCTCCTTTTATAGTCAAAAGGGGCTGCCATAGTGGCACACAGGAGGTGGAAAGGCATACAGTGCTCTGAGCTTATCGCTCGTATTACAGGACAAGACGCATTTAATGCGTAGCTTAGGTGTCCCCTTGCTTTATCAGGGATGGGGGCAAGGCCCGTCCCGTCTGTCGCTACTCCTCCTCGCACCGACATGCGCCATGGCCAGTGAGGGATGCGGTGCCATGTAGGCAGGCATGCAGCTGAGGTGGCGCGGTGGTGGAGCCTTCACGAAGATCTGCATGCCGCCACGCAGGCGCTCGATGAGTTGGCCTGGGAGCTGCATGTTGCCACGCAGGTGCCCGCCCAGCTGGTTGTGCTGGCAGCTGCATGTGAACGGTGGTGGAAGCTTGGTTGGTGTGGGCCTGGCGGTGGCCCTGCTGGCATCCTTGGTGAGGGCCTTGCCGGGTGGCCCGGCAAGGATCTTGCCGCGTGGCCTGGCAAGGGTCTTGCCGTGGCGCGCTGTCGTCCCCGGCAAGGGCCTTGCCGGGGGTCTGGGGGCCTTCCTCGGCAAGGATCTTGCCGAAGATCGTCGTCTTCTATTCCTCATCTGATCTTGAATATGTCTTCACAAAGATCTGCATGCCACCACGGAGGTGCCTCCCGAGCCCTGTCTCCAATCGTGATGTTGGAGACCATGGGCTCAAGGGTGGCCCGCTCTGTTGGTGTGGGGCGAGCTGGCCCGACAAGGATCTTGCCGGGGCTGCTGAGGCTGCCCCGGCAAGGGTCTTGCCGGGGGGGCCTGCTTCGTCCCTCTGCTCTTTGTGGTCTTGGACTTTGCGTTGCTCTTATTATCTTGGGCTTCAGTCTTACCTTGGCTCACCTCCCCTGCTCTACTTGGCGTGATTGTAGGCGCGGCTCCGACTGCCCGTGCATAGGTATAGGGGTACAAAAATGCACCCCTCTTTTTTGTACACCGACAGGAGCCCCCGGGCCTGGGCCACACATAAGCGCGACACGTTGTTGGGCCAGGCCCAAAACGGTGCGCGGGCAGGCGGGGCGGTTTTTACCGTGGTAAGACTCTTCGCGCACTTCGCTTCCCATGACCTGCGCGCATGGCGCGGTGTGGAGGGTTGTGCGTGACGTGGGCGCATGCATGGGTCGGTTTCCACACGCATGCGTCACATCGCAGTAAAGAGGCGGCTCGTGCCTTCCCCATAAAAAGAGGGAGGCGTGGAGGCACGGCTCATTTACTGAACGGGGCCGGGTCATGGTCTTCGAGGCGTCCACTCCCCATGATCACGGGGTGGGGAGAGGTCGCTTCACCCGTACCCTCAGTTCTGCACGTCCGCCATGCGTCCTTCGTGCGCCTGGGGTGGCAAGCGGTGGAGGCGGGAAACCGGGCCGTCGCTGGTTGGGGCAGCGGGTCGGTCCTTATTCCCTGCGCCTCCGATGGCTGGATTGGCCGAGCGGGCGGCCGAGCCCCGACCCCGCCCCTTTATAAAGAGGGGGAAGGGGTGATGGTGTCCCGCATTCTTCTGTCATCTGCCTCCTCTTGCTTCTGCTTCTTCCTTTCACTTGCCATGGAGAAAGGGAATCCGGGTCCCTCGACGGTGGCGGTGAGGGTCGCCGCTCGACAGCGCGTCCCTCCTCCTCCTGAGCCTGTGGTGGTGGAACCAGCCGCGAGGGGAAGGGGGGGGTGAAGCCGTGGGCGAGACCGGGGCAGAGGTCACAGTGCTCGGGGAAGAGGAGGATGGGGCAGTGCGCCAGCCTCCACCCCGCCAATGGTACCTTTCCCAATGGAAGGCCGTGTTGGAGATCACCCCGTGAGTTCTTCATTAGTCTGAGCCGGCCTCCGCGTTGGCACCTCCGTCTTCCCGCCTTGTTCACTCGGGAGATGGAGCGTGACCGGCCCCAGTCCCTCATATTGCACATGAGGGGTTGTGGGAATGGAGGCACGCAGGTCGACGTCAACTTCCCGGCTCCTCGGGTCATGTACCTCCGTCGTGGGTGGAAGACGTTCGCCCGCATCCACAACATGACGGCGGGGCTCATCCTCTACTTCAAATTGATGGAGGACGGCTTGCTCTCCGTCAAGATCTTCGGAGAGTTTGGGACTCGCCTGAAGTGCTGGGTGGAGAGCTCCTCTGATGGAGATTCCGACGATGGAAGCTCTTCCTCGAGTGAAAGTGATAAGGAAGATAGCGGGGCAGATGACGGGGACGAGTCCGACTAGGCGTTGGACGCCCCGCGCCTGGGCGGCTGTGGCAGCAGCAGCAGCATCTGCACCTGGCCACTCCTCCGGCAGGGTTTCGCCGGGGGTGGGGCTAGCTCCTTGAACTTCTCGGGGCCGTCTCTTTGGGCAGCTGGCATCGGGAGGCTGCGGAAGAGGAAGAGGGCGGGCGGCAACGCCGTCAACTCGGAGTACCTGGACACCGACGCTTTCGTCGCATACTGCCGGTCCTGCGGCCTCGTCTGCTAGCTCCTTTCCTGGCACCGTCATCACCGTCCTGCCCCTGGGCGGTCACCGAGGTGTTCTCTTGGTGCCTTCCGCCGCTCGTAGCTCTCCTAGGCGCCCCTTTTGCCCTCTCGCCTCCTTGACCTGCCTCCTGACGAGAGGGACAAGAAAGGAATCACGGGCACCTTATCTCTTTTTTAATCTGTAAGCCTTCGGGCCTTGTTAAATTTAAAGCTTGTAATCCCCTTTGTTCATGTTTTTCATTTCGTACGAACTGTACCTGTATGGGATATTTTGAATGAAAAAGGGATGCTTGCCGGGTTTTTCGTTCGTGGGTAAATCCCGCGACAAGGAGCGAATCCTTGTTATTCTTTAAGATAAACGTTTTTCACCCGGCAACAGGCCTTGCCGTCTCCCCACTCCACTCAACCGTTCTCGCGCCCTTGGACGAGGCAGGGATGAAGTGGGTTTTAGGCTCCTCGTTCTACCTCTTTTCCGCCATGGCTACAACAAAATCCGGACCCAGGAAATAATCCTTAGGTATAGGGAAAAGGGGAGCATGACAGCCTAGAGATAAAAACGAGGTTTCACATGCCCCAGTCCTGTTCCGAAATGCATGATAGAGGATAAAAGACTTATCTGGATCTACAGCCCCCGACAATCTCATCTTGCCGCGGTTGGATCCTTGTGCTTGCAGCCCCCGACAACTCTGGTTTGCCGGGGTCGGGACGACGGTCCGTTTCCTTTCTTCCAAGTAGCTCAGCAGAAGTGCTCATGTGCCCTGTGAACCAAAGGAGGACAGAAGAGAAACAGATAGACGCGCACTCGACCTCTAAGCTAGGGGTTAGTCACTGCCGAGCACTATCAACCCTAACCAAGGAAGAGACTCGACCTAGCATGTATGCTATGACTTAGGGCGCCAGCGTTGCATTTATTTATGCTCAGGGTTTGCGCCTGGCTTTGTACAAAGGGTCACATGCCTGGCCGGCAAAGCTTGTACAAAAGGTGGCTTTCCGGGAGGCCTGGCAAGCCGCGCCTTACGGGTAAAACTTCCGAAGATGCTCGATGTTCCAGGAGTTGCTCACTGGGACAACATCTTCGGTCTCCAGGCGGACTGCGCCGGGTCTGGTGACTCGCATTACCCGATAAGGGCCTTCCCACTTTGGCGTCAACTTGTTGGAATTCATGGCCGACTGAACGCGCCGAAGAACAAGGTCACCTTCCTCAAAGCTTCAGGCATGAACCTTGCGGCTATGGTAGCGGCTCAAGGCTTGGTGGTAGCGTGCTGCTCTCACAGCCTCCCGAATACGATCTTCCTCAAGGAGCGTCACGTCATCTTAGCGCAACTGCTCTTGCTCAAGCTCATCCTAAGCGAGCACTCGAGGTGACCCGTATATGAGTTCCGTGGGGAGAACTGCTTCTACCCCGTAGACTAGGGTAAAAGGTGTCTGGCCGGTGGCTCGATTTGGCGTCGTCTTGATCGACCAAAGAACCACCGGAAACTCATCTATCCAGCGCCTTCCACTCTTTTGCAGCTTGTCAAAGGTCTTCGTTCTCAGGCCTCGCAAAACTTCAGCATTTTCCCTCTCCGCTTGGCCCTTGCTACGTGGGTGTGCCACGCAAGCAAACTAGACCTTGCTACCGAGGTCTTGAATGTACTGCATGAAGGTGTGGCTTGTGAACTGCGTGTCGTTGTCGGTGATGACTCTGTTTGGCACACCGAAACGACAGACCAGTCCCTTGAAGAACTTGATGGCTGACTGAGCAGTCACCTTTCTCACTGCTTCCACTTCCGGCCACTTTGTGAACTTGTCGATTGCAACATACAAGTACTCAAAGCCCCCGACACCGCGGGGGAAAGGGCCCAGTATATCGAGCCCCCAGACTGAGAATGGCCAGGAGAGAGGGATTGTTTATAGGGCTTGAGCTAGTTGACGAAGCTTCTTTGAATGGAACTGGCACGCTTCACACTTGGTTACTAGTGCCGTCGGATCCTGGAGGGCGGTGGGCCAGAAGAAACCTTGCTGGAATGCCTTTCCGACAAGGGCCCTCGACCCTATGTGGGAGCCACATAGGCCTCCATGTATCTCTGCCAACAGCTCCAGTCCTTCCTCCCGGGGGATGCACTTTAGTTTCACACCATTCGGCCTTCTCTTGTATAGGACGTCGTCGACGAACTGGTACAGGGCGGACTGACGGGCTACTTTCTCCGCTTCTTCCTGCTCCTCAGGAAGCTCCCCTGTTTGGAGGAATTGGACGGTCGGCTACGCCCATGCCGGAGCCTGGGGCTCGACGACAAGGACCAAGGGCATCTCTTCCACCATGGGAGCAGCTGTCTCTACAGCCAGGGCTTGACGCTCTACCGGAGCCAGTTGCTCTTGGGCAGGCTCAGCGTCCGCGGTAGCACCCTTGCCGGCAGCCCCAGGGCGGTAGGAAAGTACTTGTTGGGACCTGATTTCCTCTACTTGTTCTGCCCTGCTGATGGTTCGACGGATGGTTGAGTTAACCGAAGCAAAAAGGTACCTGGTTCCACAGGTAGCTTGAATGCGGCATGCTTTGACAGGCAATTGGCGATGTCGTTCTCCGCTCGGGGGACGTGCTCCGCCTGGATACCATCAAAGCATTCCTCCAGCTTCCTCACCTCATCTACGTAAGCTTCCATCAATGGGCTCTGATAATCCTTGTTGACCTGTCTGACAACGAGCTGTGAGTCACCCCTGACAATGAGCTTCTTAACCCCAAGGTCTCCCGCGATCCTGAGACCGGCAAGCAATCCCTCGTACTCAGCAGTGTTATTGGTGGACATCTCCCTGGGGAAGTGCATCTGGATCACGTACTTGAGGTGCTCTCCGGTGGGTGCGACGAGCAGCACACCGACACCGGCGCCTTGCAGCGAGAAAGCCCCATCAAAGTACATGATCCAGTCGCGGTCTGCTTCCTTGCTGGGGAGGGTGGTCTCCTGGATTTCTTCATCGAGCGTCGAGGTTCATTCTGCAATGAACTCCACCAAGGCTCTGCTCTGAATCGTCGAGGTACTTTCAAACTTTAAACCAAAGCTTGACAACTCCAAGGCCCATTCCACAATCCTTCCAGTCGCATCCGGGTTATGCAGTATCCGTTGTAGTGGGAGGCTGGTGATGAAAGTGATCTCGTGGGCTTGGAAGTAATGACGCAGCTTCCTCGAGGCCATAAGGAGGCCGAAGAGCAATTTCTGCACACCGGAGTACCTCGATCTAGCTCCTTGCAAGAGGGAGCTGACAAAGTAAATCGGGTGCTGCATCATCTTCTTCTTCTACTCCACCTCACTTGATTGTGCGGGCACTGCCTTGGCAGCATCAGACTCTGCCGGGGGCCTCGCCTTGCCGGCACCAGGCCCTGCCGGGGGAATTTTGGGCTTGCCATCCGCTGGTTCTGTCGCCGTCACTGCCTCCTTGTTGACCTCCCTCTGTGCTACCAGCGCGGCGCTAACCACTTGATTCGTTGCTGCCAGATATAGCAGCAATGGTGTGACGCCCCGAGACCCACGCTTTAGAAGACTTCCATATTTTCGTCATCACCGTGTGTTTTCTTTTGTGCTTGCTCTTTTATTTTTTCATTGCATCATGTCATCATGCCATCATGTCATTAAACTTTGCATCTCAACTCAACTAATAAATTGCATAGATGGTTGATCTATTTAAATCGAGGGAAGGGTGACTTCTCTTTATAACATATCCTCCCAATATTAGGGAGCTATATTAAATATTTCTTTAATTTGGAAATCACCATAACACACTTGCAAATTATCCCAATGCCTTTGTTATCTTAATTCTTGGTCTCCAACCTTGCCATATATTCTTTCATCATATTCCAGAGCTCCACTAAAAATCGTTACCATTTTTGGACACTTCTAAAACCAAGTCCTGGTTCAAACCCATTTGAATTAAATTCAAATGAGTTTGAATTACATCTATCAATCATGCCTCTCCTATTTTTTCGTGGACCATGCAGATTTTTACGAGTCCGTGAAAATTACCCCCATGCCTAGATTCCACCCCTACCTTCTCTTTCTTTTCTTTCTCTTTTTCTATTTTGTTTTAAATGGAAAAAGAATGGGAGAGAGAGAGGAGCTTAGCCTACCTAGACACTTAGACCTCACACCAAGCCGGCCCATTAACTCAACCAAGCCCCCTCTCTACTGGGCCGGCTCCAAGGCCCACTCCCCCGTAACCCTAGGCCGACCCCCTCCTGTTGATCTCTCCCTCTGCCCGCCGCCTCCTCTCGCTCGTCTTCTCTCTTCCCCTCGATCCCGCAGGCCTCCATTGCAGCACCCTCTCCATCGATCTCCCCCTCTCATTCCCGTGCCGCCGCCACATGCACACAGGCATCGCACCAGGGAGAGGAGATCCCTACGCTCCTCCCTCCTCTCCCTCGCTCCCTCATCCCGCACCTCCACCTCGTCCTCCTGGACCCGCGCCACCGGAGCCCAGCAGGTCGACGACCGCTCCTTCCTCTCCTTCGCGTCCGCCCCCGCTCAAGCATCTCCGCCGGAGCACGCCCGCTGAGCTCCGGTGACAAATGCCTCGTATCATGCTCATGCCAACATTTCCATAAAATTGCTTAAAACTTGCATATGTCATCCGCATCATGATAATAACATTTAAAACGTTTAAAATTGTTGTTTGCTTTAAATTACTAATATGCATATGGGGTTTTTCTGGAATTGTTTTTTTGTTGTTCCGGCCTCATTTAAACTTGCCTAAATGGATAGTTTTATTATGCTTCACCTCTTGCCATGCTTAACCACAGTAAATTTTGTTGGGTACATAAACGGGAGATAACTAAATCATTGATGTGGTGTTTCGTCAATATGCAACTCGTTGCGTATTGTGCTCCACTTAACTTGTAGTATTGTTTGGGCACTTTGCCATGCCATGCCTCTTTAAACCGGACATGCATCATATTTGGTTGTGCATCATGCCATGTTTATGTGATGGTTGTTTACCATGTTGTTTGCTTCTTTCCGGTGTTGCTCTTCGAGTTAGTTCCGATAACGTCGCGTTTGTGAGGATTCGTTCGACTTCGTCCGTTGGTCTTCTTCATGGACTCGTTCTTCTTCCTTGCAGGATCTGAGGCAAGATGACCATACCCTCGAAATCACTTCTATCTTTTCTTGCTAGTTGATCGCTCTATTGCTATGCCGCACTACCTACCACTTGCTATATCATGCCTCCCATTTTGCCATGTCAAGCCTCTAACCCTCGTTCCTAGCAAACCGTTGTTTGCCTATGTTACCGCTTTTGCTCAGCCCCTCTTATAGCGTTGCTAGTTGCAGGTGAAGATGAAGATTGCTCCATGTTGGATTATGTTTATGTTGGGATATCACAATATCTCTTATATTATTAATGCATCTATATACTTGGTAAAGGGTGGAAGGCTCGATTTATGGGACCCCCTTGACAGTTCGCTTTGAATAAAACTGCTCCAGCAAGGCCCAACCATGGTTTTACCATTTGCCTCACCACCACCTACTTTTCCCTTGGGAGTCGCTCTCTCGAGGGTCATCTTTATTTAGCCCCCCTAGGTCAGTACTTCTCTAAGTATTGGTCAGAACTAGAGCCCTTTGCAGCGCCACCTCAGGGAAACTTGAGGTCTGGTTTTAGTTGTACGAATTGCTCATCCGGTGTTGCCCTGAGAACGAGATATGTGCAACTCCTATCGGGATGTCGGCGCATCGGGCGGTCTTGCTGGTCTTGTTTCACCATTGTCGAAATGTCTTGTAACTGGGATTCCGAGACTGATCGGATCTTCCCAGGAGAAGGAATATCCTTCGTTGACCGTGAGAGCTTATGATGGGCTAAGTTGGGACACCCCTGCAGGGTATAAACTTTCGAGAGCCATGCCCGCGGTTATGTGGCAGATGGGAATTTGTTAATATCCGGTTGTGGAGAACTTGACACTTGACTTAATTAAAATACATCAACCACGTGTGTAGCCGTGATGGTCTCTTTTCGGCGGAGTCCGGGAAGTGAACACGGTTCTTGTGTTATGGTTGAACGTAAGTAGTTTCAGGATCACTTCTTGATCACTTCTAGCTTCTCAACCGTTGCGTTGCTTCTCTTCTCGCTCTTATTTGCGTATGTTAGCCACCATATTTACTTAGTGCTTGCTGCAGCTCCACCTCACTACCTTCTCCTACCCATAAGCTTAAATAGTCTTGATCTCGTGGGTGTGAGATTGCTGAGTCCTCGTGACTCACAGATTCTACCAAAATAGTTGCAGGTGCCGATGATACCAATGCAAATGACGCAACCGAGCTCAAGTGGGAGCACGATGAAGATCGTGTTTTATTGTTGATCAGTAGTGGAGCCCAGTTGGGACGATCGGGGATCTAACAGTTGGGTTATCTTCTTTTTCATTTGGTTGTCCGTAGTCGGACGATGTGTGTACTCTGAATGATGTATGTTTAATTCATGTATTGTGTGAAGTGGCGATTGTAAGCCAACTCTTTATCCCATTCTTGTTCATTACATGGGATTGTGTGAAGATGACCCTTCTTGCGACAAAATCACCATGCGGTTATGCCTCCAAGCCATGCCTCGACACATGGGAGATATAGCCACATCGTGGGCGTTACAAGTTGGTAATCAGAGCCATCCCTGACTTAGGAGCCCCCTGCTTGATCGAATCACTCGCGTTGTTGAGTCTAGAAAACAAAATGTTTTGAGTCTTAGGATTATATATATCAGAGAGTAGGATTCTTTTTACTCCTCAGTCCCTTCGTCGCTCTGGTGAGGTCTCCTGACGTACAAGTTTTGACTTTCCTCTCAAATTTCACTAAATTGTTTTTAGGATCACGCGGGTATCTTGGAATCGTTCTGATGATTTTGTGACGAGAACACTGTTCTTGGTGCCTCCATACATTTAGGGGTTGTGGCAGTGTCCCGGGGAGTTGAGCTCCGAGGTGTTGTCATCACAATTTTATCGTTGTAGTTCTGGAATACCGGAGTTTCGCCGACATCGAAAATCTCTTTTATGCAGTTGTTGGTGAGGTAACCTCGATGCCACCAGTACTGGGGCGGGAGTTCGGGAGTATTGCCATAGCTCGTATAACAGATGCTTTTCGAAGGTTGAGGTAAACGATTTCCGAAGGTTTCTTGGTTATGTGTTGAAGGATGGATACGGCTGGATGTAGGATTTGTTAGTTTGGGTGAGATATTATGCTTCCCCTGTATCCCCAACACCTGATTGCATAAACAGAAAGTTTTGGGAGTTTATAAGTGGGAATTCAAGTATCACGTAGGAGTTCTTTCCAACAGACACATGATATGATATGGGATCTATCATATGTTTGTTTCTGGCTTATTCTGCAAGCCAAATCTTTTGTTTTGTTTTAAGTTGTGGTATTCGAGTTGTGTCAAAGTCAAATGTGGATTCCATACCTTATTCTAAGCGGTGTTCTCATATTTCTATGTGGATGCTAATCCTTCTTGTTCATCAAGGTTGTCTTTTCAATCCTTTCCAACCGGTGTGCTTCTCTTCAAGTAAATCCGATCATTCCAACATTCGCAAGATCAATTCTAAGCTTTTTCTCAATGGTGTTTGTTTCATCCGACCCAAGTTGCTTTTGTTTTCCCACCCTCCCACCCTTTTTTCAAGGACTCGGATTTCTTAATCAAGTATCATTTTTATTGAGGCGAAATCTCTTCATTCTTTTCTTTCAATGTTCTTATCCGGTGATTTCCCATGAAGATACTAACGGAGCTTCAAGTTTATTATTCTTCGTTCTTTTTCTTCTCCGGTGGATTCAATTCAAGATTTCAGTGTTGATCATATTCCTTTTCTCGTTTCAAATGCTTTCTTATGCTGTTGCACCTCTTAATCATCCACTTCTCGCTATTCAATTGTTCCAGAGTGATGAAGATATCTCAGAAGATTCAAGTTTCCATTCTCAATTCGCTCAAGTTCTTTTGGGGATGTTATCTCATTCAAGCCATTTAAATCAACCGGTGTAATCTCCCTTTCAAGTAATCGTTCGAAGGTGTTTCTTTTGAGTGGGCCCTAACCCACAGGTCTTTTCCCAGGATCTTACCTGACTCTTCTAATTTTCCCAGAGCTATTCCCAAATTCTTTTCAAAGTTTGACGTAAGAATGAAGTATCATCAGTCATATTCCTTCTCCAAGATCGCTTTCAAATTATTTTCATCGTGGGTTCAACCTTTCTAATTTTCATCCCGGAGTATCTCAACAATTCATGGTGGTTTCTCGTCGTCATTCTCGGATTTTGAAGACCGAAGAAGAGTTTCCCTTAAATCTTGTCCATTCTCTTGAAGATTCATGGTTCTTGTTTGATGCCATCCTCTCATAATTGTTTTCAATTGCGATAAGTCTTTTCACCCATCCGGAGCAATTCAGGAGTCTTTTCATTTTGATTCTCCGGAGCCCATCATCTCAGAATTAGTCATTCAAGCTTTCAACTCTCATTCTCCAAATCTTACCGGTGCATCATTCAAGTATTCTCTAATCAGCTCGTCATCTATTCGTTCACTTGTACCTATATCCCCTCAAGTATCTTCATTCGTTTTCAAATTCTTCCCGGTGAATTGCGCCTTTGCTACTTTCATTTTCAGTTCTTACGGTGGTTCGTTCAAGATTCCTCTTCCTTTGTTACCGTATCAATTCATTCGTTCGTCCCAAATCCTACCGGTGGTTTGTTGAAGACCTTCCCAAGTTGAGCAATATCTCTCTTCAATCCTTTTTCAATGAGAAGAAGTAGTATGCCAAATACGTTGCTTTCCATCAAATTAAATTGGTGAAGGATACGCATAACATAATTCTTATTCTTGTTTCATCCAAGTGATCTAATTTCTTCTTTCCAGAGTGGTTCGTCATGTCATTTTTCTCGGTTTCATGTGTGTCAACTTTTCTTTTTCGGAGTTCCAACTTTTCCGCATTATCTCGTCGCGAAGATCCATCTAGATCATCGCAAGGCTTCACCTTGTGTTTTCAACTTCTCTCTTTTTCTATCATCCTTGTTTTACCGGAGCTCTCCATGGAGGCTCTACACAGTGGTTCATCAAGGATTCCTTTTATTCTTCAATTCCGCCAAGCTATACTCTAAAATAAACATGGTGCTCAACACATGATTTGTTTTGAGGAGTTCAAGCATTCTTCATCTTGCATCTGAAGTGCAATTCTTCCTACCTTATCTTTTGAGGTGGTGTTATATCATTCTTGATAATTTCCCTTCGTGTTTCATGATTCACAATTTTTCAAGAGTGACATATTTAAATCCATCATTTTATCTTCGTCAAGAGATATTTTCAACCAATCAATCTTTTGTTGGAGTTATATTGGGTTATATTTCACCTACAGCCTTCCCTAAGGAATGCAGCTATTTGTGGTGCTTATCAATGATCCAATTTTCTCCTTCTCATCTCGGTGAAGAAGCTTTCATCTCCTTGTTGGTCTCAATCCAATCAACTGTTTCTGTTAGTGGTAGATTTTCACCTCAAGTTTTGGGATGTTTTTCCATAAGCCCACAACAAGCTTATTCTTTTCGTCGTTGGTTTTTCCAACAACTACGATGTAACCTTCTTGGAAGGATGCTTTGCAAATTCAATTGTGGTATAAGTTGTCTTTTCTTCTTCGTTCTTTTCTTTCCAACGATCTAGCTTCTACTCTTTGTCCCGAGGGCATTATGATGTTTTCTTCGACCCATCATCTCATTTTGGAGATCATGTTCTTTTCCTTGCTTATCCATTTAACCGGAGTGTCGTGTTTTCATTCGAGCTATCTCATCTTATCAAGTTTTGCCTCCTTCCTCAACCAGAGTGTGGTATGAAATCTTTCTTACCCCTTGTGCCATTTTTCAATAGTTCCGGAGGCAGTGTGTTGTTGATTTCATCAAGTATCATCCCATATTCTCAAGTTCATGTTAATTCCTTCCATTTTCAGTCGGAGTGCTGTCCAAATTATATCATTCTTAATCCTACTCTATCTTGTTTTAACCGGAGTGGCTTCAAAATCTATCTTGTCCCCTAAGCTCTTGGTTCTTATCATGTTCTTTGTTCTTCTCTGCTAACGCAATGTTTGCAATCTCGTTCACCTCCATTGTATTCTTTCTTTCGATTTGTTCAACCTCTCAAGGCTCATGGTTTCACTCGTTTGTCAAAGAAGCAACTTTGTTTTACCTGTTCCTCTTCCGTTTCTCTCCGGCGCCATCCTTAGATCTAGGGACGAGATCTCTTGTAAGTGGAGGAGTGTTGTGACGCCCCAAGACCCATGCTTCAGAAGACTTCCATATTTTCGTGGTCACCGTGTGTTTTATTTTGTGCTTTCTCTTTTATTTTTGCATTGCATCATGTCATCATGCCATCATGTCATTAATCTTTGCATCTCAACTCAACTAATAAATTGCATAGATGGTTGATCTATTTAAATCGAGGGAAGGGTGACTTCTCTTTATAACATATCCTCTCAATATTAGGGAGCTATATTAAATATTTCTTTAATTTGGAAATCACAATAACACACTTGCAAATTATCCCAATGCCTTTGTTATCTTAATTCTTGGTCTCCAACCTTGCGATATATTCTTTCATCATATTCCAGAGCTCCACCAAAAATCCTTACCATTTTTGGACACTTCTAAAACCAAGTCCTAGTTCAAACCCATTTGAATTAAATTCAAATGAGTTTGAATTACATCTTTCAATCATGCCTCTCCTATTTTTTCGTGGACCATGCACATTTTTACGAGTCCGCGAAAATTATCCCCATGCCCATATTCCACCCCTACCTTCTCTTTCTTTTCTTTCTCTTTTTCCGTTTTGTTTTAAATGGAAAAAGAATGGGAGAGAGAGAGAGGAGCTCAGACTACCTGGCCACTTGGACCTCCCACCAAGCCGGCCCATTAATTCAACCAAGCCCCCTCTCTATTGGGCCGGCTCCAAGGCCCACTCCCTCGTAACCCTAGGCCGACCCCCTCCTGTTGATCTCTCCCTCTGCCAGCCGCCTCCTCTCGTTCGTCTTCTCTCTTCCCCTCGATCCCGCACGCCTCCATTGCAGCGCCCTCTCAATCGATCTCCCCCTCTCGTTCCCGTGCCGCCGCCACACTCACACACGCATCGGACCAGGGAGAGGAGATCCCTACGCTCCTCCCTCCTCTCACTCGCTCCCTCATCCCGCACCTCCACCTCGTCCTCGTGAACCCGCGCCACCGGAGCCCAGCAGGTCGACGACCGCTCCTTCCTCTCCTTCGCGTCCGCCCCCGCTCAAGCATCTCCGCCGGAGCACGCCCGCTAAGCTCCATCGCGCCCCCTGTCGGCCCTCCTCCTAGCCTCGCGCCTGACCTGCCCGTCCAGGAGCGCCACGCCGGTCGCCTGCTCCTGTCCTCCTCGCACTGCATCCGACGAGTCCTTGCGCCGCCATTTCCGCGGCATCGACCTCCCCTTCAGCCTCTGTTGTCACGCCTCCGCGGTTCGCAGTTTCCCTCTGCCCCGAGTCCGAGCTCGAGCCCTGCCCGACGCTGCCATGGACATCCACCTCGCCGTCGACCTCCTGTTGCCGTGGACCCAAGGCCACCGCTCTGTACATCTACGTTCAGAGGACCCGAATCGCCAAGTTCTTTTCGGAGACCTCTCCAAGACCAGGATACGTCAAGACCCGTTCGTGGATTTCGTCAAGTTCGAGCACCACTGATCGAGGGCTTTTGCCTTGCTCATTTTGGACGCGCCAAGTTCCTCTCCGAACGTGTACGACTACCAACGAGTACCTCTACCGTCGCCGTGTACAACTACTTCCACTACCGTCGCGAGAATGTCTACTTCCACTACGAACTTGATCCGTCCTGTTTGAACGCTTCGAAGGTATAACCGCCGGAATGACGCCCGTGGATGAATGTATGTTGTATGAGATTCCCGCGTTTGCACTGTGTCCGAAATTGTCGCTTGCATGTTTCTCCTCGTTGCCATGCCACCGTCTCATGGGAACCCAGTATCCGGGAACACCCCACCATCCTTGCTTGACACGCTCCCGCCAGACTCACTTTTGCACCGGTATCTCCATGAGCTACCCGGAACCGATATGTTTCCGTGGCACCATTTTCGGATTCGTTGCCGTGGCAAACTTTATTTCCACCGCGGTGACAAATGCCTCGTATCATGCTCATGCCAACATTTCCATAAAATTGCTTAAAACTTGCATATGTCATCCGCATCACGATAATAACATTTAAAACATTTAAAAAATTTGTTTGCTTTAAATTACTAATATTCATATGGGGTTTTTCTGAAATTGTTTTTTTGTTGTTCCGGCCTCATTTAAACTTGCCTAAATGGATAGTTTTATTATGCTTCACCTCTTGCCATGCTTAACCATAGTTAATTTTGTTGGGTACACAAACGGGAGAGAACTAAATAATTGATGTGGTGTTTCGTCAATATGCAACTCGTTGCATATTGTGCTCCACTTAACTTGTAGTATTGTTTGTGCACTTTGCCATGCCATGCCTCTTTAAACCAGACATGCATCATACTTGGTTGCGCATCATGCCATGTTTATGTGATGGTTGTTTACCATGTTGTTTGCTTATTTCCAGTGTTGCTCTACGGGTTAGTTCCGATAACGTCGCGTTTGTGAGGATTCGTTCAACTTCGTCCGTTGGTCTTCTTCATGGATTCGTTCTTCTTCCTTGCGGGATCTCAGACAAGATGACCAGACCCTCGAAATCACTTCTATCTTTGCTTGCTAGTTGATCGCTCTATTGCTATGCCGCGCTACCTACCACTTGCTATATCATGCCTCCCATTTTGCCATGTCAAGCCTCTAACCCTCGTTCCTAGCAAACCGTTGTTTGGCTAAGTTATCGCTTTTGCTCAGCCCCTCTTATAGCGTTGCTAGTTGCAGGTGAAGATGAAGATTGCTCCATGTTGGATTATGTTTATGTAGGGATATCACAATATCTCTTATATTATTAATGCATCTATATACTTGGTAAAGGGTGGAAGACTCGGCCTTATGCCTGGTGTTTTGTTCCACTCTTGCCGCCCTAGTTTCCGTCATATCGGTATTATGTTCCCAGATTTTGCGTCCCTAACACGGTTGGGTGATTTATGGGACCCCCTTGACAGTTCGCTTTGAATAAAACTCCTCCAGCAAGGCCCAACCTTGGTTTTACCATTTGCCTCACCACCACCTACTTTTCCCTTGGGAGTCGCTCTCTCGAGGGTCATCTTTATTTAGCCCCCCCGGGCCAGTGCTTCTTTAAGTATTGGTCCGAACTAGAGCCCTTTGTAACGCCACCTCGGGGAAACTTGAGGTCTGGTTTTAGTTGTACGGATTGCTCATCCGGTGTTGCCTTGAGAACGAGATATGTGCAGCTCCTATCGGGATGTCGGCGCATCGGGCGGTCTTGCTGGTCTTGTTTTACCATTGTCGAAATGTCTTGTAACCGGGATTCCGAGACTGATCGGATCTTCCCGGGAGAAGGAATATCCTTCGTTGACCGTGAGAGCTTATGATGGGCTAAGTTGGGACACCCCTGCAGGGTATAAACTTTCGAGAGTTGTGCCCGCGGTTATGTGGCAGATGGGAATTTGTTAATATCCGGTTGTAGAGAACTTGACACTTGACTTAATTAAAATACATCAACCACATGTGTAGCCGTGATGGTCTCTTTTCGGCGGAGTCCGGGAAGTGAACACGGTTCTTGTTTTATGGTTGAACGTAAGTAGTTTCAGGATCACTTCTTGATGACTTCTAGCTTCTCGACCATTGCGTTGCTTCTCTTCTCGCTCTTATTTGCGTATGTTAGCCACCATATTTGCTTAGTGCTTGCTGCAGCTCCACCTCACTACCTTCTCCTACCCATAAGCTTAAATAGTCTTGATCTCGCGGGTGTGAGATTGCTGAGTCCTCGTGACTCACAGATTCTACCAAAACAGTTGCAGGTGCCGACAATACCAATGCAGATGACGCAACCGAGCTCAAGTGGGAGCTCGATGAAGATCGTGTTCATTGTGTTGTTTCTTTTATTGTTGATCAGTAGTGGAGCCCAGTTGGGATGATCGGGGATCTAACAGTTGGGTTATCTTCTTTTTCATTTGGTTGTCCGTAGCCGGACGATGTGTGTACTCTGAATGATGTATGTTTAATTCATGTGTTGTGTGAAGTGGCGATTGTAGGCCAACTCTTTATCCCATTCTTGTTCATTACGTGGGATTGTGTGAAGATGACCCTTCTTGTGACAAAATCACCATGCGGTTATGCCTCCAAGTCATACCTCGACACGTGGGAGATATAGCCGCATCGTGGGCGTTACAAATGGCTCTTGTTGTTTAGGCGCAACCAGTATTGGCGTGAAGGAAAGGTATTTCTTTAGATCCTGCAATGCTGCCTCGGCTTCTGGGGTCCACTCTATTGGGCCTGCCTTCTTCAAGATTTTGAAGAAGGGAAGGGCGCGCTCGGCGGACTTGGAGATGAATCGGCTCATGGCGGCAACGCAGCCGGTGAGCTGACGCACATCCTTGATCCGCTTGGGCGCCTCAATCTGCTCAATAGCCTTGATCTTGTCTGGGTTTGCCTCAATCCAGCGCTGCGACACAAAGAACCTGAGAAGCTTGCCGGATGGAACGCTGAAGACACACTTCTCAGGGTTCAGCTTGAGATTGATCTTGCGCAGGTTAGCAAATGTCTCTTCCAGATCTTGCACAAGAGTCGGCCCATCCTTGGCTTTGACCACTATGTCATCCATGTATGCCTCCATATTTCTATGGAGCTGAGGTTCAAAACCAATTTGGACTGCTCTTGCGAACGTTGAGCCAGCACCCTTCAACCCGAAAGGCATATGTAGAAAGCAATACGTACCACATGGGGTGATGAATGCTGTCATTTCTTCATCCTCTCTTGTCATGAAGATCTGATGGTAGCCCGAGTAGGCGTCAAGGAATGATAATAGATCACACCCGGCTATGGAGTCAACAATTTGGTCGATGCGCGGCAACGGAAAGGGGTCCTTAGGACAAGCCTTATTGATATCTGTGTAATCAATACACAGTCTCCACTTCCCATTCGCCTTGCGCACCACTACCGGATTGGCCAAACCACGTCGGGTGGAGCACTCCTCTCACCAAACTTGCCGCTTCCAACTTCTTGATCTCCTCTGTGATGAACTCCTGCCTCTCCAGAGCCTGCTTTCTGACCTTCTGCTTGACGGGCCGCGCGTGGGGGCAGACAGCTAGGTGGTGCTCAATCACCTCCCTGGGAACACCGGGGATGTCGGATGCTTGCCATGCAAACACGTCGACATTGGCCCGCAGGAAGGTGACGAGCGCGCCTTCCTATTTTTTGTCGAGGGTGGAGCCTATGGTGAAGGCCCCTCCCATGCCAACCTCCCTAATAGGCACCTTCTTGGTCTGCGGTGGCTCAGCCCTGGATCTCTTGCTCTCGTCGGTAGTGCTCTCTGGCACGTCCTCGACGGTAGCACAACACTCCGAGGAGGTGCGCTTGCCGGAGTGGGTGCGAGAGGTCTTGTCGGGCTTCTTCTTCCCTCCCGGGGCTTCAGCGGCAGGAGGTGGTGCCTTGACGGCAGCTGCTGCAACTACCTCCTGGTAAAGTTGGTCGGCGCAAATCAGCGTGTCCTTCTTGTCGGAGGGGAAGGAGATGATGGTCAACGGCCCGGGCATCTTTAGCATGTTGTAGGCGTAGTGTGACGCCGCCATGAACTTGGCTAGTGCCGGGCGGCCGAGGATCCCGTTGTAGGGTAAGGGGATCTTGGCCACGTCGAAGACAATCCTCTCTGTCCTGTAGTTCAACTCTCCTCCAAATGTCAAGGGCAGTGTGACCTTTCCCTTCGGCTGGCTCCTCCCCGGATTGACCCCTTGAAACGTGCCCATTTCCTCGAGGTCTCCGTCAGGGATTTGCAACCTCTTGATCACGACAGGCAAGATCAGGTTCAGGACGGCCCCGCCGTCAACCAACATCTTGTTCACCCTGAGGTTGCGTATCGTTGGTGAGACCAACAATGGCAAACACACGACCGCGGTAGTGCGGTTAGGGCGGTCCTTGGTGTCAAAGATGAGGGGCATGCTGGACCACTTAAGTGGATTCTGAGCATCGAACGACGGCTCTGTTGCTGTAATCTCACGCGCCCACTGCTTGAGCTGGCAGTGAGAGGAATGCAGCGAGGCGCCGCCATCGACGCACATGGCCTCCGTAGCCTTCTGGAACCCTTGCTCACCAGACTCGTCGTCCTCGTCGTGATCATTGTCTTCTTGTTTCTTGTCGCGGCCTCGAGCGGGCCTCTCTTGCTGGTTGTCCTTGCCGGGGCGGCCTCCTTGGCCGCCACGCTTCTTGCCGGATCCCTCGGCACCGTCCTGGTCCTTCTCCTTGTCCCGCCTCTCGTAGTCAGCCTTTTGCTTCTCAGCAAGCAGCTCGACTTGTCGGCAGTTCTGGAGGTCGTGGCCCTTGGTGTGGTGGATCTTGCAGTATTGCTTGCCGGAGCTTCCTGGCTTGTCGGTAGCCGCCAAGGCTCGACAGGTGGCGCACCCGACAATCTCCTTGCCGGGGGCGTATTCCTTGACCTTCTTGCCGGTACCGGTATCGTCAGATCCCTCAACGGCAAGCACGGCCTTTCCTTTGCGTTTCCTGTTGCGACGCCGGCCCTTCTTCGTGAGCGTAGCGACGTCCTCATCGGTAGAGTCGGTTTCCGCGCCGGCGTCTTCGCTTGGGTACTTCCTTCCCTTTTCGGCCCGGGCGCATCTATCGGCCAGAACATAGAGCTCGGCCACATCCTTAACCTTGGTCATCGCCAGCTCCTCGCGCATCTTGCGATTGCGCATGTTCTGGTGGAACGCGCTAATCACAGCTGCGGGATGAAAGTCAGGGATGTTGTACTGCACCCGGCTGAATCTCTGGATGTACTTGCGTAGGGTCTCCCCTTCCTTCTAGGGAATGATACGCAGATCACTGGCCTGGCCATGAGCTTGGTGGCCTCCTGTGAAGGCGCCAACGAACTCATGGCACAGATCCGACCAAGAAGAAATGAATCCACCGGCAGGTGCATCAACTAAGACATCACATTGGGCTTGAGCGCCAGCGGGAAATAGTTGGCAAGCACCTTGTCGTCGCGAGCCCCAATAGCCTGCATCGCGACGATGTAGATGCTGAGGAATTCGGATGGATGGGTCTTGCCAGTGTACTTCTCGTCGCTACGTCGGGCTTGAACGTGCGGTGGGACAGCCACTGGAACTGCCGCAGCTCACGGGTAAAGGCCGGGTTGCCCACCTCGTAAGGTAGGCCGCCGGAGCCCCCGGTGCCGGGTGGTCCATAGCGGGTCCCGCCCGCTTGTCCGACTGGCGGCGCGTTTCACGCCGGCGCTCAACGGTGGTTCGAGCGTCTTCGTGAGCTCATTCCCGAAGGACCTAGCGCTGGTCGCGGAGGGTCCGCGGGTCGGACGACGCTATGGAGATGTTATCACAAGCGTCCTCATGACGGGCCGACGCCCGCGGCGGCTGGCGAGGAGGAGGAGAGTGCACCGTGGACGCAGCTCCCCCGGTCCTCCCGGCGCCAGCATGTGGTGGCTTGGTGGAGCGCCGACCCGAGGGTCGCGCCGGTCGTGGATCGTCTTTGTTGGCGGCGGTGACGAGGCTCCGGATGGTGGCCCTCCGCTCGTCTAGCTTCTCCGCAGCAGGAGGGAAGTCGAGGAGCAGCTGTGCGCGTGCCAAAGCTTCCGCCGGTGTGGGCGGCGGCGACAGCTACGTGGATCGCGGTGCGCTTCGACTTCTAACTATGTTAGAAGGAGCTCCCTTACGACCCAGCGGTTGCGTGCCATTTTCGTCAGCGCTTCGGTGAGCGTGTTGAACCCCTTCATCTTGCGGATGACGCACTGGGCTCTCCCCACGGCAGTGCCCAGGTTCACCAACGTGGTGACGCTGCTCGGCACGCACACCATGGGAAGAACGCGCGGTGGTCGCTGGTATGGGCATCCTGGAGGTCGCTGCGCCGCCCGGAGGTGGCACGGCAACATCCCTGGAGGGCCCCGCGCCGCCTGCGGGGGGCCCAGCTCCGTCTTTGGATCCGGCGACGTGTAGCCGATCGTCTGGCGCGCGAACGATGCCGCTCACCAGGCTTCGACTGCCTAGGCGCTGCTGGTGCTCGTGGACCGCAGCCCGAGTGCTGTCCGCGACCGGTCCACTGCTCGTTCGCACCGACACGGGCCATTCGGCTCCCAACGAGCCGATCGCCGTGGTCGTATTCTTCTTAGGAGCCATGGCGACAAAGAACTGCTAGGCTAACTATTAGACCAGATTCTAACAATTGCGCCCCCTACCTAGCGCGCCAAAGATGTTAGTGTGGAACGACACCTATGGGATCACAAGAATCCCTACTACGGTTGTCGGGGCATGGGGTTGCGAGAAGAGCAGGGCTAGTAGACAGCACAAGGATCGTTTACCCAGGTTCGGGCCGCGAAGATGCGTAAAACCCTAGTCCTGCTTTGGTTGGTGTATTTCAGAGGGTTCTTGAGCTCGCGAACTAGCTTTGGTCAGTGCGTGGTTCGAAAGAGCCGAATCCTTCTCCAGTATGCCATGGGCCTCCTTTTATAGTCGAAAGGGGCTGCCACAGTGGCACACAGGAGGTCGAAAGGCGTACAGTGCTCTGAGCTTATCGCTCGTATTACAGGACAAGACACATTTAATGCGTAGCTTAGGTGTCCCCTTGCTTTATCGAGGACGGGGGCGAGGCCCGTCCTGTCCGTCGCCGCTCCTCCTCGATCCAACATGCGCCCTGGCCAGTGAGGCATGCGGTGCCATGTAGGAAGGCATGCAGCTGAGGTGGCGCGGTGGTGGGGCCTTCACGAAGATCTGCATGCCACCACGCAGGCGCTCGATGAGTTGGCCTGGGAGCTGCATGTTGCCACGCAGGTGCCCGCCCAGCTGGTTGGGCTGGCAGCTGCATGTGAACGGCGGTGGAAGCTCGGTTGGTGTGGGCCTAGCAGTGGCCCTGCTGGCGTCCTTCGTGAGGGTCTTGCCGGGTGACCCGACAAGGATCTTGCCGCGTTGCCCGGCAAGGGTCTTGTCGTGGCGCGCTGTCGTCCCCGGCAAGGGCCTTGCCAAGGGTCTGGTGGCCTTCCTCGGCAAGGATCTTGCCAAAGATCGTCATCTTCTATTCCTCATCTGATCTTGAATATGTCTTCACAAAGATCTGCATGCCACCACGGAGGTGCCTCCCGAGCCCTGTCTCCAATCGTGATGTTGGAGACCGTGGGCTCAAGGGTGGCCCGCTCTGTTGGTGCGGGGCGAGCTGTCTCGGCAAGGATCTTGCTGGGGCTGCTAAGGCTGCCCCGGCAAGGGTCTTACCGGGGGACCTGCTTCGTCCCTCTGCTCTTTGTGGTCTTGGCCTTGGCGTTGCTCTTATTATCTTGGGCTTCGGTCTTACCTTGGCTCGCCTCCCTTGCTCCACTTGGCGTGACCGTAGGCGCAGCTCCAACTGCCCGTGCACAGGTATAGGGGTACAAAAATGGACCCCTCTTTTTTGTACACCGACACTTGGGGTTCTTGTCTAATGTGGGAAAGATCACTTATATCTGGGTGGGTGGGTAGATTTAGGTCCGAACCCTGCCCTAATCTGAGACCCAGGGGCGGAGGAGTTTCCGATCTTGGAAGTTCGGGCTCCGGGATGTTGCCCGCTAGGTCTGGCCCGCTGTCTGATTCTAGGTTCAAGGCTTGGGCCATGTCCTCCCGTAGACGGGTATTCGGCTCGGAGAGCTCATGAATCTGGACATAGTTCGTCCTCAAGATGGAGGAAGAATCGCTGAGTTGCTCCTCCACCACCGCTATCTGATGGGTGACCGACGGAGAGTTAATCTCCCTTTGGTCGGGTTTAAGACCAATGTGATCATAGTCCGTAGCGACTCCCAAAGCGGCGATGCGATCCAAGAGCTCGTTCAAGGAGGAGATCTGCATTGGATCCATCTGCTCGGCGAATCCCGAGCCGACGCGGAGGTGGTTTTTTGATGACCCGAGAGGTCATCGTCGGCATAGCAGCCGAACGGGCGGTCATGATGAAGTCGCCTAGTCGTAGAGTTTGGCCTACAGCCAGGGCTCCCCCGGAGGTGATGTTGTCCTTTACAACAAGACGAGCCATCAAGCCTTATGGTGACAACACAGTGGAACTCTCAATGAAAGCACCAATGTCGGTGTCAAAACCGGTAGATCTCAGGTAGGAGGTCCTGAACTGTGCGTCTAAGGCGGATGGTAACAGGAGGCAGGGGACACGATGTTTACCCAGGTTCGGGCCCTCTCGATGAGGTAATACCCTACTTCCTGCTTGATTGATCACGATGATATGAGTTGATCTACCACGAGATCGTAGAGGCTAAACCCTAGAAGCTAGACTATGGTATGATTGTTGTTGTCCTACGGACTAAACCCTCCAGTTTATATAGACATCGAAGGGGGCTAGGGTTACACAGAGTCGGTTACAAGGGAGGAGGTCTACATATCCGTATTGCCAAGCTTGCCTTCCACGCCAAGGAGAGTCCCATCAGGACACGGGACGAAGTCTTCAATCTTGTATCTTCATAGTCCAACAGTCCGGCTAAAGGGTATAGTCTGGCTGTCCGAGGACCCCCTAATCCAGGACTCCTCAATGGGTGCTTCGGGTGGCATTATAACAATTTGGAACAACTCTCTGTTTGTGGGCACGCCGTGGTTGATTGATTCCTTTGCTGTGGGTGTTTCTTTTGTTTCCACGCAATCCAATGAGGCCTAGAATTTAGTCAATGTTTATGGTCCTTGTTCTGGCCAGCGACGAGTGGATTTTAGTTCTTGGTTGTTTGATCTCAATATACCCAGTGATGAAAATTGGTTGATCTTGGGGGATTTCAACTTCATTCATTCCACGGCCAATAGAAACAAACCTGGTGGAGACGCTGCCGGTATGCTCTTGTTCAATGAAATCATCTGAGCACAAACTTTGATGGAACTCCCTGTCAAGGGCCGATCATATACTTGGAGAAACATGCAGGATGACCCCTTACTTCAACAACTCGTCTGGTTCTTCTCATCGTCTAATTGGACCACTGCTTTCCCGAACACAATGGTTTTACCTCTTGGAAAGCCAGTCTCTGATCTTATCCCATGTGTAGTGGCCATTGAGTCTAAAATCCCCAAATCCAAGCTCTTCCGATTTGAAAATTACTGGGTCAATCATGTGGGATTCTCTGACGTGGTCGCAGGCTCCTGGTCCAAACCCTGCCATGCTCCTAACTCTGCTGCACTTATCTGCAAAAAGCTGAAAAAACCGCGCTATGATCTTAAGCGTTGGAGCCGGGGCATATCGAAACTGAAAACCATGATTCAGAACAGTAATGAGGCTCTTGCTCAGTTGGATAATCTTGAGGATAAAAGGACACTCTTAATACAAGAAAAAAACTCCAGGCGTATCTTGAAATTGCATCTAAATATGTTGTTGAAATATCGGAATGATTATTGGAGAAAACGATGCACTGTCAGATATTTCAAATTCGCGGATGAAAATACTAAAATCTTTCAATCCCTGGCGATTGAGAGATTTAGGCACAATTTGATTTCCAATTTACGGGACGAGGACATGGTGGTGAGTGAGCACATTGGCAAAGAAGGGGTGTTGTACAAAACATATAAGGAACATTTGGGCTCCTCCAAGCCTACTAACATGCGCTTCAACCTCTCTCGGATCATTTGGCGGGTTCCTGGTTTGGATGAGTTGTCAGTACCCTTTTCTAAGGAGGAGATCGATGTTGTGATAAAAGAAATGCCGGCCGACCGGGCCCTGGGCCCTGATGGTTTTAATGGCTGCTTCCTTAAGAGTCGTTGGCAGATCATTAAAGAGGATTTCTACAGGATGTGCCAGGACTTCCATGCTGGTAAGCTTGATATTACCAGCATTAGTGAGGCTTACATTACCTTGATCCCAGAGATCTCATCTCCTGGCACTGCCAATGATTACAGACCAGTAACTCTGCTAAACTATTGTCTAAAAATTGTCATGAAAATTTTGTCTAATCGTCTGCAGAAAGTTATCCTGAAGATAATCCATAGGAATCAATATGACTTCATTAAGGGGAGAACCATCCAAGATTGTCTTGCGTGGTCATTCGAATACATTCATCAATGCCAGATGTCATCGCGCGAGATTGTGCTGCTCAAACTCGACTTCGCCAAAGCTTTTGACACCATCGAGCATGCCCCCATGCTGGAGATCATGAAACACATGGGGTTTGATGACAAGTGGCAGGGTTGGATGGAAACAACTTTGTCTCTGGTGTGTCTTCTGTCCTCCTCAATGGAGTCCCTGGCAGAAAGTTTCAGTGCAAATGTGGGGTGCGGCAAGGCGATCCCCTCTCTCCACTAATCTTTGTCCTCACTGCTGATCTTCTCCAAGCCGCGGTTAATGATGTGTTTGCTTGTAGGTTGATTGAATTGCCCATTCCATGCAATCGCAATGGCGATTATTCGGTGGTGCAATACGTGGACGACACCATTCTGGTGATGCCAGCCAGCCCTGATCAAGCTGCCCGCAAGAAAACAATCCTAGAGGACTATGCAACATCGTTTGGATTAAAGATCAACTTCCATAAGTCCACCCTCATTCCTATCAACATTGGTCCGTAGCGTGCAGTGGAATTGGCACATATCTTTGGCTGATCAGTTGGCTCGCTTCCGTTCACATACCTTGGCCTCCCCATGGGCACGACCAGGCCACATGGCTAGAGATCATGCCGCTTGTACATGGTGTGGAAAAGAAGATGTCCACAGCACTGTCTTTGTTGTCACCCGGGGCCAAACTCACTTTGGTCAACTCGGCAGTGTGATCGTTGCTAATCTATGCCATGTGCATGATTAAGATTCACCCCAAAGTGATTGAGCACCTTGATAAGCTGCGCAGATTTTGTCTTTGGGCTAAGAATGCTGAAGATGGGGTCAAAAATAACTCGCTAGCAGCCTGGGAGTTGGTTTGTAGGCCAAAACACAAAGGTGGGCTTGGAATCATCGACATCAAAACCCAGAATGTGGCCCTCCTTCTAAAACACTTATTTAAGTTCTATAACGACCATGATGTCCCCTAGGTGACTCTAATCTGGGATACTTACTACATGGGCAGAATACCGCATGCAATGTACCTAGTCGGCTCTTTCTAGTGGCGCGACATAATGCAGCTCAGTGATGTGTTTCGTGGAACCACCAAAGTCACCCTGGGCAATGGATCTTCCTCCCTATTCTGGAAAGATGCCTAGTTTGATAGCGACCGTGATGCCCCCCTAATGGAAATCTTCCCTAGAGCTTTTTCTTTCTGCTTGAATGAAGATGAGCCCATTGTCAATGTTCTCACAGCTGCGGACCCGAGCATGCTCTTTCACCTGCTGCTGTCCACACAAGCTAGAGATGAGGTCAGAGAAATCCAACAAGAATCGGTGCATGTGCTTCTAGACAGTGAATGCAATGACACCTGGGAGTGCAACCTTGGTGGGACATTCTCCTCCAAGAGATACTATGATCACTGTTTCAGAGAGACGGTTGCTGATGCTACCTTTGGCTGGCTATGGAAGGCTAAGAGTCTGATTAAATTCAAAATGTTTGGTTGTCTACTGTTGGTTGATCGCCTAAACAACAGAAACATGTTGAGACGTGGACAATATGTCATTGCGGGTAACAACTACACATGCATGCTCTGCTAGAATCCTCCCGAGGAAACGGTCGAGCACCTTTTCTTTACTTGCCCATTTAGCCAACATTGCTGGGACAAGGTTGGAATGCTTTGGCCGGGTTTGGGGAATAGGCTCACTTTGTTGCATGGTGGCAGAGAGAATTGGCAGCGACCGCTGTTTATGGACATTTTCTTAATGGCCACATGGAGCTTGTGGAAAGCGAGAAATAATGTATACTTCAGAGGGATTCCACACTCTTTTGATTCATGGCTGATTAGATTCAAAGATCTTTTGGGCCTTTTGGTCCACAATTGTAGGGAGGAACTGCGTCCCTTCCTAGACACTTACATACAAAACTTGTAATTCTTGTTTACTTAGCCTTTTGAGGTTCATGGCCGGGGGGCCACAAAAAACCCACATGTAACAATGATGTAATTGGTTCTCTGTGAGTAATACAAAAGTCAGTGGCAGCCTCTCCCACAGTCGTTCCTAGTCAAAAAAACTGTTGTTGTTGTAATCTATGAGCCACGAGAACTCAGCAATCCCATTACCATGGGTATCAAGACTAGCAAAGCTTAATGGGTATGTTAAGGATAAGTGGTGAGGTTGCAGCAAGCGACTAAGCATTGTATGGTGGCTAACTTACAAGTACAAGAGTAAGATGAGAAACTATGCAAACGGTCGCAAACTAGTAATGATCAAGAAGTGATCCTGAACTACTTATGTTCAAACATAACCCCACCGTGTTCTCTTCTCGAACTCACTCGAAAAGAGACGGTCACGGTTACGCACACGGTTGGTGTATTTTAATTCGGATCTGGTGTCAAGTTCTCTACAACCGGATATTAAAAATACCCATCTGCCACATAACCTCAAGCATGGCTCTCGAAAGTTTAAACCCTGCAGGGGTGTCCCAACATAGCCCATGACAAGCTCATGATCTGCGGAGACAATCCTCCATCGCGAGACATCCGATCAAACTCGGGATCTCGGTGCACAAGACATTTCAACAATGTTAAAACAAAACCACCAAGACCTCCCGGCGTGCCGACACCCTGATAGTAGCCGCGCGTTTCTCGTCTCATGCCACGACGAATGAGCTATGGTTACAGCGACCAAAAACCCCAAGTTGCCAAGGGGTGGCGCCGCAAGCTGCTCCAGTTTGGACCAACACTCATGAGTAGCACTGGCGCAGGGGTTGATTAAGAATCCTCGGGTACCGGTAAGTCCCTATGCGAGTTTTAGTTGTTATTAGGCAAATGGTAAAACCAATGTTGGGCCTTGCTGGAAGAGTTTTATTCAAAGCGAACTGTCAAGAGGGGCCCATAAACCCTCATCGTGTTAGGGACGCAAAATCAAGGACCATAACACCGGTATGACGGAAAATAGGACAGCAAGAGTGGAACAAAACATCCGGCAAAAGGCTGAGCCTTCCACCCTTTACCAAGTATATAAATGCATTAATTAAATAAGAGATATTGTGATATCCCAAGATATCCATGTCCCAACATGGAACAACCTGCACTGCACCTGCAACTAGCAATGCTATAAGAGGGACTGAGCAAAGCGGTAACATAGCCAAGCAACGGTTTGCTAGGATGGTGGAAAAGGTTAGAGGTTGTTTCATGGCATATTGGGAGGCTCGATAAACAAGTGGTGGTTAGCGTGACATAGCGATAGCATCGAGACAACTAGCATAGCAAAGATAGTAGTGGAATCTAGGGTAACGGTCATCTTGCCTGAAATTCCACTAGGAAGAAGATTGAGTCCATGAAGACGAGCGGGCGTAGACGAACCAAGCGTAGTCAAACAGGAACTATTGTTGACAATCAACACATGAACAAGGCATGATGCTCAACCAAGTATCATGCATGACAAGGCTACATGGTGCTACTCATGGAAAGAGATGATGCATACAAGAACATCACATCAAATCAAGTTTAAATGAGGCCGGAAACAACACGTAACAATTCCGGAAAGTCCCCATGTGCATAGTTTGAATTTGCTCCTGTTCTACCTAAACCATATTTTAGAATTGTTAAACAGCAAAAGTAAGTGCATCATGTTAATCTATGCGTTTTTCTAGACTAGTTACATATATAGTTTATTTAATTCGGAGCTACGGTTAATTAGTTATGAAAGAAACCATTTTAACATGTCATTCATGCAAAATAATGCAAACAGTAAGTTTAAACATATTAAACATGGATGAAAGTTGTAGATTATGAAGTACAGGAAGATCTGAGCATTTTACATATATGACATCATCTATTTGGATGCATGGATATTTAATTATTCACAATTCAAAATGATGGCATTTTCTGTAATTATGCATGCACTGAAAAATACTAAAACCACGGAGAAGGAAAAAAAACTACGCGAGCCAAATGCAACAAAGTGCAGCGGCCCAGGAGGAGATTTGGCCCAGCAACTGAGTGTGTGTGCAAAACTAAAAGAAGCAGAGAAAAACAGAGCATGCTGACCAACTCGCCTAGAAGGTGCTTGTGATGGATACTGGACTTGATACTATATGAACAAGAACAAAGCTTGATCTGGTGAGGCAAAATTGATGGAAAAAATGTTGCGCCCATGGGAATTTGATACCTTGTCGCGTGGGTGCCAGCCAGCTCGGCTAACGAGTAGGACCTGAACTGAATTTGTGGAAAAATGACAGTAGAGTTCTTACTGAACCAATAGCGCGAGCGAACCTAACCAAACAACAGAAACAAAGGGCCGCCCTTGGCTGTGCTCGTGACGGACCTCAACAACAAGCAGCATGTGCTAGCCTAGGTGCCTTGGGGCCACGCGGGGTGCTCGCGTGCAGGTGTGGAAGTGAGGGTGTATGTGCAGTGCATGCCACGAAATAAGAACGTGAACCAAAACGCTAAGCTTCAGTCATGGAAGCACGGGGATCTCGCCGGCGTTGGTAGCGAGCTAAGCGGCAGTGCCGGTGGGCATGCGGAAAAAGTTGAAGGTATAGCTACAGGATGCGCGCGTGCAGCGACTCGAGCTTGAGACCTCGCTCGACTCGGGCGCAGAACGGCTCGGTGATCGATGGCAGCAGCTTGGCGTGTATGGAGTGAGAAGCGGGGCAAGCAGCGGGCGTGCGGCTATGTGGGCGGACAGAGGAAGCGTCTGGCAAGGTGTGCAAGTGCAGCATGGGCGGCATCAAGGTGTGCAGGTGCGTGGAAAAAAAAGCCTCGGCTTCAAATGGTCATGGCGATAGCACGGCAACAGCGGCTCGGACGCCACCAGATCGATGGCTATGACTACGAAACTCAAACCAAACAGGGGCTGGGAGGAGCGGCTGCTCACCGAGGGGATGCTGATGGAGTTGAACGAGGTCGGCAGTTCCTGGGGACGGCGAGCAGACGGGCTGGTCGAGGTGGTGGACATGGCGGGCCTTCATGTCCATGAAGCAAAGGAAGTAGGGGAAGAGGATGTCGACGAGGAGGTCGACCCGTGGCTCGAATGGGTGCTTGCGAGGCCGAGGGGAATGCGGAAGGAGAAAGCCGAGCCGAGCTGATCAAGTCGAAGAGGAGCTCAGCCTCCTCTTGGCCATGGCGTCGGCGGGCGCGTGGGTGTCCTTACCTTGGCAACGGCGAGGGCAGGAAAGGGGAGAATGGATAGAGTAGCAGGTCTAGGGCACCAGGGAGGTCTTATAGGGAGGCCGGGGTCCCTCCGGACGTCAAATCGACCGGACTATCGACGTAGCGTCCATGGATGCCCAGCCGTACAGAAGATGAAGACCATCCAAAAGAGTTTGTTGCTGGTGGGCTAGCTGGGCTGATGGAGGTAAGTGAGGTGGGCTAGTTGAAGGGAAATGACCCAGGTGGCTTCGGATAAGGTGAGGCCTTTCCTTTTCTTTTAATTCTTCCCATAAATGGACAGCCGTCAAAAGGGAAAAGGCCAGGGATATTGGATGAATTTGAAAGAAGTGAGAATATCTCTAGACTCCTGGAATTATGAAGGATTTTAATAAATTGATCTGGCAATTTTTAGATGTAGAAAAATAATTCAAGTTTGAATTGAATTCAAACTTGAGACATTTTTGAACCCAACGAAATCAACCTCAAATGAGCTAAATTTTGACAGAGGGGTTAAGTGCAAGGTGTAGGGTTTTCAGAAACTAAGCTAACATTTACGGAGGAGGGGAAACGGTCACTTGCCAAAATGAAAGAAAGAATAAGGAAGGAGGAGGTGATGATGCATGATCATACATGGAGCATTCAACAAACATAATGTAGGGGCAATGCACATGAGGGACTTGGAACAACATGGATGACACTATGCTATAATATGATGCATCAGGCAAAGGATGGCATAATGAAAAATGACAAGAGGCTCAATGCAACAAAATGAAATGGCACAATGCAATATAATAAGAGATGAACATGATGCAATAAACAAAATATGGCAATGGCACTCATCATGATCATGGCATAAACACATCGGAATGAAATATGCAAAACAATTATGATAATGCAACAAACACAATAAACACACGACAACAACTAAAACAAAGGAAGGCATCTGGAGCACCGGTCTCGGGGCATCACAACACTCCCCCACTAACAAGAGATCTCGTCCCGAGATCTTAGGAACGAGACGGAAGAGGATTAGAGAAACAAGGTTGCTTCTTGGACAAATGAGTGAAAACAAAGAACCTTGAGAGGTTAAGCAATTCCAAAGAAAGAATACCACGGAGATGAACGCCGTTGAAACACTCTGTTAGAAAAGAGGAACAAGGAACATTATGAGAACCATGTAGTTTGAAGGATATGAAAACACACCGATATAATGAGATAGCCAAGGATCAAGAATGAAAGAATTTGGACAACTCTCCGGTTGAGCGAGAATGGAAGGAATACGTATTTGAAAAGATGTAATGATAATTGACGAGAGCAACAACATCATGCCTGCAGAACAACTGAAAGAATGGAATGAGAAGAATGAAGAGCAAGATAACAGCTTCTACTAGAATTGAATTTGAAAGCATCCTCAGAAGGAAGGATTCAACGGAGTTGTTGAGAAAATCAACAACAAAATAATTGATTTGCGTGGGCTTATGTAAACATCTCAAAACTTGAGGTGAATTTCTGCCACTACCAAATGATTGAATAGCTGAGAACAATGAAGAAATGCAAAACTCCACTTCAAATGAATACAGAGAATTATTTGCACCTCGAGAAGCAAGAAGAAGAATACTTGAGCTTCGCCTACAAGAATCTCGATGAACACATGAGGAATGAATTAAATCATGATGAACCACCATGAAGAACTCTGATAACAAAAGGATGATGAGATAGAAATGAAGGA
Source organism: Triticum urartu (assembly GCF_056163025.1). Taxonomy (NCBI): domain Eukaryota; kingdom Viridiplantae; phylum Streptophyta; class Magnoliopsida; order Poales; family Poaceae; genus Triticum; species Triticum urartu. Next base: position 387,771,936 of record NC_141877.1, read on the forward strand.
TGAAAATAACAAGATGACACCTTGCAATGATATAGATGGAGCTTGGAGACGAGACAAGCAAGAAAAACTTGGAACCCCGGAAAAGAAAAGATGAACAACTCAGGACCAAGAGATTTTTCATCATGAACAAGCTCCAAAGGAAGGGATTACTTGACCATGATGAAGTAAGAATAAGAGTTACGTTATGCTTATCCTCATCAAATGTAATTGATGACAAACAGATCTGGCATGCAACTTTTTCCTCTTGAAAAAGGATTGAGGAGAGAAAATAGCGCAAACTTGGGAAGGTCTTCATGAACCACCGGTAGGATTGGAAAGAAACGAATGAATTGATACGATAGCGATGGAAAAGGAATCTTGAAGGAACCACCATGAAGAATTTGAAAATGAAAGAAGAAAGAGAATTCCTCGCCGGGAAGAATTAGAAAAGGCACGAAGATACTTGAGGGAAATTATAGACAAGATAACAAAAAGACAGCGAACTGATTAAAGAATACTTGACAGATGTGCCGGGATAATTGGATAACGCTAGCTGGAATGTGAGGATGAAGAATTCTCCTAGAATGATGGCCTTCAGTGAAACAAAATGGAAAACAACTCCTGACATACTCCGAATGGGTAAGAAAGGAATTCTCACACTGAAAAAAATTATGAGGATGACATTAAGCTAGAACCACGAATCTTCGAGAAAACGAACCATATTTGGAGGAAAAATCTTCTTCGGTATTCAAAGCTGAGAACAATGATGAGGAAAACCACCATTAATAGTTGCGACACTCCGGAAGAATGAAAATAGAAAAAGGTTGAGCCAAAGATGAAAATGATTGAAAGCGATATTGGGGAAGGCATCTGACTTACGTCAAACTTTGGAAGGAATTAGAGAACAACTTCAGAAAAAAATTTAGAAGAGCCAGGTAAGATCCTTGGGATAAACCTGTTGGTTAGGGCCCACTGAAAAGAGATCACCGTTGAAAAGGATTGTTGAATGAAAAATGATGCGCCGGAATGATTGAAAGACTTGTATGAGGTGACAACCTCGAAATAATTGAACTCAAACACGAATCTTCTGAGATGTCCTCAACACTCCAGGACGATTAAATGGCGAGAGGAGAAACGAGCAAGGGGAAACACTTAGCCAAGGAAAATAATAAGATCAACCCGAAAAACTTGAATTGAATCCACCGGAAAGGAAAAATGAGACAAACCAAAGATGAACTCGACGAGAATTTACCGGTTGAGACAATTGAGGAAAGACTGAAGAGGCTCCACATGAATGAAATTGATGCTCGAATAGAGGCTCAGACTTTGGGAAGAAAAGAGGTCGGAGGGTGGGAAAAACAAAGGCAACTTGGAACGGGGAACCGACGAATAACTTGAAGAGAAAAGCACCGGGTGAAATAATTGAGGAAAGAATGCAAAGGATTCGCACGAGTAGGATGGAGACTCGATTACGGACTCCAGCTCTGAGAAGAAAAAGGTTGGGCGGGTGGGAAAAGAAAGACAACTTCGGACGACATTGTTTATCTTCGGACAGGGAAACAACATCATTGAGAAAGAACTGAGGATTGGTCTTGAAAAAGACAGAGGGTCAAATCAACTAGAAGAGAAGTGCACCGGTTGAAAAAGGGATTGAGAACACAACGGTCAAAAGAAGCATGCGTGATTCTATAAAAATTTGAAGGGAAGAGGAGCAAGTCAAAATACCTACATCAAGATTCCTCACGAGACCGACAAAGGGGCAAAGGAGTAAAAATAATTCCTACTCTCCGATATAACTAGACTCCGAAAAAGTTTTCTTCTAGACTCAACAAAAGCCAAACTACGATCAATCAAGGGGGCTCCTATGGTCGGTCGAGGCTCTGATACCAACTTGTCACGCCCAATATGCAATCCTATCCGAGAGGAACTCGAGGGTCCCACTGTCGGGACCCCGATCCTAAGTCACACCGATCTAGCATGTAAGACATCATATCACTTTGCGGCCACACAACGGTATCCTCACGGGTGCCACCTTACCTGGCCCGGGACCATTTGCGCCTTTTGGCTCACGTATATGATAGTGTCGCTAGCATCCATATGACAAAGAACCCAGGCCGACATGACTAGTCGTGAATCCAAAGTGGCACTAACTTACAGGGACATGCATACATGACCCGGCAACGAACGTGTCGGTCATCAGCGAGTGAATCCGGGCTGTAGCAAGCTAACAGGACTCGGTAGACACCGCGTGACATTTCCCCATAGGGACAAACATAGGAACGAAGAAGGACATATGCCGGCCAGCCTAAGTGTTCCAGAGCAGTAGCAAGCTACCATGGCTCGGTGGAAGCACTAGGAGACATTTCCCCATAAGCAAGGCTACCAAGAATAAACAACTAGGTGTTGGATCCCACACATAGCAATACACATTACACATACGCATAACATGCAAGTATGTGCTGTACAACATGGCATCACAACATAACTCAACAACTCATATTGATAAAGGCCCAGAAGAGCCAGCATAGCATTATATTACAAACAGGGGTCACATGACCCATCATTCAGAGCATACAAGCAACGGAAGCATAACATGTCTGAGTACAGACAACTACAAATGAAAAAGGCTGAGAAGCCTGACTATCTACAAGACCCTGCCGAGGGCAAAAGATCGTAGCTCAGGTAGCATTCTAAACGTCGAAGTCCACGCGGAACTACTAGTGAGACTGAAATCTCTCTACAAAAACATAAATAAAGCAAACATGAGTACAAAGGTACTCAGCAAGACTTACATCAGATCTATCATACATGCATTAGTATCAAGAAGGTAATGTGGGGTTGGCTGCAGCAAGCCAGCTTTGACACAGTGGCTATCCTGTTCTACGACTACAAGTAACTTCTTTAAGGTGAGAAAGCGCACACGAGTCCACTAATCACCACATCAATACACTACTATGGATTCATTCCCGTCTCCCTACGAGAAGGCCATCCATAGCACTCACACTTGTCTTGAGCATTTTAGAGTATCCACTTCAAGTTGTTAATGTACCACGTAAGCATCCAAGAAGTCCATAACCGCGGACCCGACTATTCGAATAAATCATGTTAACCCTGCAGGGGTGTACTTCTTCACACACGCTCTCACCACTTACCACCATGTACATGTCATGTATCTTGGAAACCTTCAAGCGAAAGCCTGGCGAGGGTGTCGGCCATGAACTTACTAACCATGCAAGACTCTATTCCAGGTTTATCGCCTATTCGGGTTCTATCCGCAAGGGAGTCCGGCCGAAGTTTCCATCACGGCCCCAAACGATGTGAGCAGGGTTCCCAAGGCCACCATCTGGGTGCCACTTAGTACACCGTGCCACTTGTGCGTAGTCTATCCCAAGCCCACCCCGCCGGGTGCCACTTGGTAGAAAAGTAACACTACCTACAAACACCAGAAACTAGTTGCGACTCCTGGATAGAGATCAAGTTGGTTAATAAGTCGAGAGAGCTTGAAGTGCCCGGAGCCCAATGTGTGGTAGTAGCTAGTCATTGGACAATTTACACAGAACTCAGTTCTTAAGGACGGTCCCAATGAGACAACCCACCATGTACTCCTACATGGACTCTCACCGCTACCTTTACCAAATCGTGTTCACCCGCTTAACTCTCAGCATCAGAACATGGCATAACACTCCAATTCATTCCCAATGAATCAGACCTGACACAACTCTAAGCAATAGCAGGCATGGCATGGTAGGAACACAACATGGCTCATACAACTCATACACATGCTAGTGGGTTTCAACTATTTACTGTGGCAATGACAGGTCATATAGAGGAATGGGTTCAACTACCGCAACACAAAGTAGCTGTTGAATCGTTGTTGTCCTAATGCAATAAAAGAGAGTAGGAGCGAGAGAGTGGGATTGTATCGGAATGAACAAGGGGGTGTGCTTGCCTGGTAGATCAACAAGGGGCCACTGCTCCTCTCACAAGTACTCTAGAACGGTCTCCGGAGCAGGACCTATCGAGAAGGATGGTGTCGGCAATCAAAACACAAGCATATGCAGCAATATGATGCATGAACATGGCATGAAGATGTGATGTGGTTTGTGCTAATGCATATAGCATTTCACATGGAAGAAGTCCATTTGAACCAAAGGTTCAAATGCAACTCTAACTAAAGTCTCTTTAAAAACCATTAATGTGTTTTCACATATACAGCAGGTATAACTTAGTTTTTCATGTATGAAAATGGTACAGATGGATAGATTGCATTTTTATGTTAATTTTTCATATATAAATTATTTCAATCTCAGCTGCAGTTGCATTTCTATGATTTTTTGAAGTTTAAACAATTTTCTGGAATTTCCTCCTTATTTTAAATCCAGAAACTGTTAATTGTGTCATGCTGATGACAACATGATGTCAGCGGGTCAATGGCGCTGACCAGGGTCAAACCTGACGTGTGGGGTCCACACGTCAGTGTCACAGAGTTAAACATGGTGTGTTTAGCCTAATTACAAGATTAGTGGGCGCTGGGGCCCATCTGTCAGTGTGAGGGGGTTTAGTTAAGCGGTGATTAGCCCTAAACTAATCACCTGACAGGCCGGGCCCACATGGCAGGGCTTAGGCGGCGGGTCTCGTCGCCGGCGGCCTCTAGTCACGGTGGAGTCCGCGCTGCCGGCCACGGGAGCAGCGGATGAGGGCACCAGGGCGTAGCCTGGGCTCGTTCGCATCCAGCGAAGGCGATGGCAGGACGTAGGGTGGCCGGAGCTCGCCGGAGCAGAGCTCGCGGCGGCGGCCGGTGTTCGTCTTTGAGCGGGATCGCGGCTGCAGCGCATAAAAACACGGGGGTGAGGGGAATTCGAGGTGGAAGCTCACGGCGAGTCCAGCAGAGGCAACACTGGCTCGGAGGAGGCTCCGCAGGGGACGGATGGGCGGTGGAGATCCACGGCGGCCGGGGTTGAAAATGATGGCGGAGGCGGCTTCACAGGGCGTCCGGCGACGCGTGGCTTGAAGGAGGGGACGAGGAAGACGCGGCAAAGCTCTTGGATTCGTCGGAGAGGCGAGGCCATGGCGGTGGGCGCAGCAACGGCGAGCGGCGGCGATGGTGGCGCTCGGGCGGGTGAGAGAGCGAGTGGTAGGGGAGGGGACGAGCACGAGGGAGAGCGAGAGGGGTCCAGGGTGTGTCGTGGCAACGTCCAGAGAGGCCAATGCATCGAGGGGGAGGGGCAAGCAGGCAGGTGGCGTGACGCCCATGCGCGCGGGCGGCGAGCGCGTGCCCCTCGTCCTTCTGTCGTTGCCAGGAGGACGATGACTCGCGGTTGGCCAGTGGGCCGCACAGTGCTGGGCCGGCTGGAGACGCCAGGTAAGTTTCTCCTTTTTTCTATTTTGTTTATGTTTTCCATTTCTGACGTTTGTTTTAATTTGGTTTTTGAACCAAACTAATTTCGTTGCTTCTGATAAATTTTGCAGGGACTAAAAGGATTATTCCAAAGCCGCTCAACAAAAATCTGAATTATCGGAGCAATAAAGTATTTATAGTATTTATTTGCTCCAATTCAAAATACAATATGTGTTAATTCAACAATCCGAAATGTCATGCAAAACTGTGCAGCACCTCTGGTTGCTGTTTCCAGCATTTCCCAAAAATGATGAACATTTTTTAATGCCATTTGGGTTCACTGAAAAATATTTTAGTTGAACCTGGTGGATTCCTTTTTATGCTAGGGTTTGAACACCCCCATTTCAAGTTCATTTGAAAATTAAACATGATGCACACATGGAGGGCTAGCCTAGTGCCTACCAAAACTAGGGATGTGACAACTCGCCCCCAATCAAAAGAATCTCGTCCCAAGATTCAGGACTCGGCAGAAAAAGAGTGGGGTACTCGAGTCGAAGACGATCTTCTCGCTCCCAAGTAGCTTCTCTATCAGAGTGATGAGACCACTAAACCTTGAGAAACTTGATGTTATGACGTTGAGTGACATGCTCTGCTTGATCAAGAATTGCGAACAGGGTACTCTTGATATGTGAGGTTATCTTGGAGATCAAGCGTTTCGTGGTCCACTCCGCGGATGGGATCCGAGAAGCAACGCCTGAGTGGAGAGACGTGGAAGACATCATGTACTCGACAAAGATGTGGGGGTAGTTCCAACTGGTAGGCAACCTCTCCTCATTTAGCGAGAATGCGAAAAGGACCAATGTAATGAGAAGCTAACTTGCCCTTGATACCTAATCGATGGGTACCCTTTAAATGAGTAACCCGAAGGTAAGCCTTGTCGTCAACTTCATAAGCCACTTCCTTATGACGACGGTCATACTGGCTCTTTTGACGAGACTGGGCTGTTTTCAAATTCTCACGAATGATGCGAACTTGCTCTTCTGCTTCTGAATCATATCCGGTCCAAAGAATTGTCTTTCCCCGGTTTCTAACTAGTTCAAAGGTGTTCGACATCTTCGTCCATAGAGAATCTCAAAAGGAGCTTTCTTGAGACTGGATTGGTAGCTATTGTTATAAGCAAACTCGGCGAAAGGAAGACACTTCTCCCAATCCATACCGAATGAGATAACGCAAGGTCTGAGCATGTCTTCGAGAATTTGATTGTCCCATTCCACCTAACCAGTCGACTAAGGGTGGAAAGCGGTACTAAAAGAAAGATGGGTTCCCATGGCAGTCTGGAAACCCTCCCAGAAATGAGAAGTGAAAAGACTACCATGGTCTAAATTGATCTCTAGTGGGACACCATGAAGTGACACTATTCGAGAAATATATAAGTCAGCGAGTTGGCTAGCAGTGATACTCTCTCGAACATGAAGGAAGTGAGCCACTTTGAAAAGACGATCGACAACTACGAAGATAGCGTTATTCCCTCTCTTGGTCCTAGGAAAGCCGGTGATGAAGTCCATACCAACTTTATCCCATTTCCACTCAGGAATAGCTAAAGGTTGAAGGGTGCCAGCAGGTCTCTGATGTTCTGCCTTAACGCGACGACAAACGTAACAGTTAGCAATGAACTCAGCAATTTCTCTCTTCATCCTAGTCCACCAGAACCTCTGGCGTAGGTCCTGATACATCTTAGTACTACCAGGATGAATCGTGAGAGGATATTCATGGGCATCCTTAAGGATCAGTTGCCGAAGATGTTGATTCTTGGGAACTACCAAGTGGTTCTCAAAGAAAACAACACCTCTATCATCCATAGAGAAACAACCAACAATCCCCTTATTAATGTTCCTCTATATACGGGAAATTCCCGTATCTTGCTTCTGAGCAGAGATGATCTGATCCACAAGAGTAGGTTTCGCCACAAAGGTAGAAAGGAATCCGTGAGGAGCAATGTGAAGGTTAAGCTTACAGAATTCCTCATGGAGAAGTGGTTGGCCCTGTTGCAACATGAGATTGTTGCAATAGGACTTACGACTTAGTGCATCAGCCATGACATTGGCTTTTCTTGGGGTGTAGGTAATCCCTAAATCGTAATCTGAGATCAACTCCAACCAACATCTCTGCCTAAGGTTCAAATCTGGTTAGGTGAAGATATACTTGAGACTCTGGTGATCGATGTAGATCTCGCCATGCTTACCAAGAAGGTAATGTCGCCATGTCTTAAGTGCATAGACTACGGCTGCAAGCTCTAGATCAAGTGTAGGATAATTCTCCTCATGTGGATGGAACTATCGAGATGCATAGGCAATCACATGACGGTCCTGCATAAGAATGCAACCTAGTCTCTGTCGTGAGGCATCACAATAGATAACAAAGTCCTTAGTGAAATCCCGTGGCACAAGTATGGGAGTAGAAGTCAGGCGTCTTTTCAGTTCCTGAAAATTGTACTCACACTGTGCGGACCACTCAAACTTTTTATCTTTCTTGAGAAGTTCCGTGAGAGGTTTGGCCACTTTGGAGAAGTTTTGAATGAAGCGGCGACAATAACTGGCTAGAACAAGGAAACTCCTAACTTGTTTAACTGTTTCAGGTGGAGTCCAATCAAGAACGGCCCAAACTCTCTCGGGATTGATAGCAATGCCCTTACCAGAGATTACGTGGCTGAGATAGCTCACTTCTGGCAACCAAAATTCGCACTTGGAGAACTTGGCATAAAGGTGGTGCTCTCTGAGTTTTTTTCACACAAGTCTAAGATGTTTGGCATGCTCTTCCTCGTTCTTTGAGTAAATAAGAATATCATCAAGGTAAACCACGACGAACTTATCTAAGTACTCCATGAAGATCGAGTTCTTCAAGCGGGAGAATGTAGCTGGAGCATTGGTTAGACCAAAGGACATGACGGTGTACTCGTACTGGCCATAACGAGTGACAAAAGCCGTCTTAGGAATGTCCCCGTTTCTGATCATGATTTGGTGGTAGCCTAACCTCAAATCCATCTTGGAAAAGACTAAGGATCCAGCGAGCTGGTCATACAGGTCGTTGATCCTGGGGAGCGGATACTTGTTCTTTATCGTGACCAAATTAACGAGACAATAGTCTACAACCATCTGATCCGCACCATCCTTCTTCTTGACGAAGAGGATAGGACAAGCCCAAGGAGAAGAACTAGGACAGATGAAACCCTTTTGCAAGGACTCATCAAGCTGTATCTTAAGCTCAGCTAGCTCTAAGGGTGCCATCTTGTAAGGTCTCCTAGAAATTGGGGCGGTTCCTGGGATAAGATCTATGACAAACTCTACATCTCTGTCAGGTGGAATACCTGGCAGTTCTTCTGGAAAGACATCCGGAAAGTCACGAACTACTGGGATATCCTCAAGGTCTGGAAGAGGGCTGGCGTTAAGAGAATAAAACTAACGCTTTGCAACTCTAGTGGAGACAGTGACTATCTTGCCAGATGGATGTGTAAGCCGAATAGACCTGGTGTAACAATCAATCTTGGCATAATGAGCTTTCATCCAGTCCATACCCAAGATGACGTTAATATCTGTAGACTTGAGGGCTATAAGTGATGCAAGGAATACAAGTGTGTCGACAAGAATTTCATTACCATGGCTTACAAAAGAAGTTGGATCCAGGAGTTTGAATGACTAGTGGAGAGGGCTTATCACAAAATGAAATGTTGTGTAAGTTAGCATAGCTTTCAGAAATGAAGGAGTGAGATGCTCTAGTATCGAACAGAACCGATGCTGGATGATAGTTTTTAGCAAGAACTACATCCAGAACAGAACCGATGCTGGATGACAGAGTGTAGCAAGAACGACATCCGGATCATCATGAGCGTTTTTAGCTGAGACGTGATGCACACGTTCATGTTCAGTGGGAGCTGACTTGACACTCATCATGTTGCGTGATGGCTTACCACGGCCAATAGACTTCTCGGGCTGGGGGTGGAGCATAACTGGCTTGAGAGTAGTCACGTGCATAGTGTCCTGGCTCTCCGCATGTGAAGCAAGTCCCTGTAATAAGACATGGACCCTCATTGGAAGGTGGTCTACCAACAGGCTTGGGTGGAGCTTACTGCTGAACTGGATGAGGCGCCACATAAGATGGCATTGGGGCATATCCGGGTGGAAGAGCGGAGTTCGGAACCCAAATCCAGCGCTTCTGAGAAGTTGAACTGGAGGAAGAACCCAAATCACGGGTGTGCTTACAAGACTCCTCGTAAGTGAGCTGAGATGTATCTACATTAATGGCCTTGTTCACAAGAGCCTGGAATGTATTGCAATGGTGCAAGTGGAGATCACGACGCAACTTAGGGTTAAGACCCTTCCGGAACCTAGCCTGCTTCTTGGTTCTGTGGACACTTCTTCTGTAGCATAGCGGGTGAGGTTCTCAAACTCTCTACTGTAAGCATCAACAGCCATCTTACTCTGGGTGAAACTACAAAACTCTTCTCTCTTGTGGTCAATGAGAGCCAGAGGAATGTGATGTTCGTGAAAAGCCTCAGTGAAATCTCTCCAGGTAGGTATCTGGCCAGCTGGAAGCATAGCCTCATAGTTCTGCCACAAAAGACTAGCAGGACCTTCCAGGTGATATGCAGCATAGGTGACCTTGTCACCTTCAGCTACGTTCGCAGAACGCAGCTTGTGAGTGATACTATGGAGCCAATCATTTGCATCGAGTGGCTCAATGGAATGATGGATGGTAGGTGGTTTCAGACCAACGAAGTTGGTAATGGAAACCAACTCATTACACCGATGTATGGTGTTCTGCTCAATCCGTGCCAACAAGCGGTTGGTCTCACGCTTGTTCATCTCAACCTCTAACATGGACTTTGCCAACGAAGACTGATCGGGAGGATCCTCATCCCTACCATCTCTGTGGTTCGGGCTATGAGCAACAGAACTTCGGGTAACTGACGACATCCTGGGAAACGAAACCAAGGACGGGATCATCATCAACTATAGGATGGAGAATGTAGCACAAGGAAATTAGTATCTCTCGAACTCCTAGGACAATTTGGGCAGCATAACGGCAGTAAAATGCTCAAAATGAGACATTCTGCAAACGATGGGGTAGTACCATACTCAACATCATCACTCAAGGTTTTGAGGATAAAACTAAATAGAGTACACGAGAAGTACTCGAAAACTAGAATATGACTCCGATCAACCAATCCTATGGGACTACGGAGTAGTAACTCGTGATCCTGATAGACGAAAGAGAAATCCTAGTTCATTAACCCCGTAGGAAAGATAGGATGACTCAGATTAGAAGGGCATGAGGTATAAGGAGTAAAAAGAGCCTTACGTTCCCTTCCACAATCAATTCCCTTATATAACTAAAGAATTTCTAGACTCAAGTTCGACCAGTTTGGCTTAGTAATCCTACAGGCAGTCAGGCTCTGATACCAAAGCTATCGGGACCCCAATCCTAAGTCACACTAATCTAGCATGTAACACATCATATCACTTTGCGGCCTCATGCATGGTATCCCCACGGGTGCCACCTTACCTGGCACGGGACCGTTTGCACCTTTTGGCTCACGTATATAATAGTGTCGCTAGCATCCATATGACAGAGAACCCGGGCTGACATGACTAGTTGTGAATCCAAAGCGGCACTAACTTACAGGGACAGGCATACATGACCCGGCAACGAACGTGACGGTCATCAGCGAGTGAATCCGGGCTGTAGCAAGCTAACAGGACTCCGATAGACACCGCATGACATTTCCCCGTAGGGACAGACACAAGAACAAAGAAGGACACATGTCGTCCAGCCTAAGTGTTCTGGAGCAGTAGCAAGCTACCATGGCTCAGTGGAAGCACTAGGAGACATTTCCCCATAAGCAAGGCTACCAAGAATAAACAACTAGGTGTCGGATCCCACACATAGCAATACACATTACACGTACGCATAACATGCAAGTATGTGTTGTACAATATGGCATCACAACATAACTCAACAACTCATATTGATAAAGGCCCAGAAGAGCCAGCATAGCATTATATTACAAACAGGGGTCACATGACCCATCATTCAGAGCATACAAGCAATGGAAGCATAACATGTTTGAGTACATACAACTACAAATGAAAAAATACTGAGAAGCCTGACAATATCTACAAGACCCTGCCAAGGGAACAAGATCGTAGCTGAGGTAACAAGCTAAACGTCGAAGTCCACGCGGAACTACTAGTGAGACTGAAATCTCTCTGCAAAAACATAAATAAAGCAAACGTGAGTACAAAGGTACTCAGCAAGACTTACATCAGATCCTATCATACATGCATTAGTATCAAGAAGGCAATGTGGGGTTTGGCTGCAGCAAGCCAGCTTTGACTCAGTGGCTATCATGTTCTACGACTACAAGTAACTTCTTTGAGGTGAGAAAGCACACACGAGTCCACTAATCACCACATCAATACACTACTATGGATTCATTTCCGTCTCCCTATGAGAAGGCCATCCATAGCACTCACACTTGTTTGAGCATTTTAGAGTATCCACTTCAAGTTGTCTATGTACCGTGTAAGCATCCAAGAAGTCCACAACCGCGGACCCGACTATTCGAATAGATCATGTTAACCCTGTAGGGGTGTACTTCTTCACACACGCTCTCACCACTTATCACCATGTACACGTCGTGTATCTCGACAACCTTCAAGCAGAAGCCTGGCGAGGGTGTTGGCCACGACCTGGCTAACCATGCAAGACTCTAGTCCAGGTGTATCGCCTATTCGGGTTCTATCTGCAAGGGAGTCTGGCCGAGGTTTCCATCACGGCCCCAAACGATGTGAGTGTCGGATGTGGGGTTCCGGAAAACCCTTAAGGTTCGAACTGTGGGGTGCACGCGAAGTTCTTTCCCTCCTACCGATTGACGCCCTAGCTCACTAAGATCTTGCGGATGAACTCGACGAACTCGTAACACAGAAAAACACAAGATTTACACTGGTTCAGGCCACCGTTGTGGTGTAATACCCTACTCCAATGTGTGGTGGCGGATTGCCTCTTGGGGTGATGATGAACAGTACAGGCGGAAGAACAGCCTCTTGAGGTTGAGGTGTTCTTATGCTCAACTAACATGTGTGGGTGAGATGCCTCTGAGTGCGTTATCAGATGCCTCTACCGTGGTGGCTAGTTCTACTTATATAGGCCCTGGTCCTCTCCCCAAATATTGAGCGGGAAGGGAGCCAACAATGGCGGGCTAATTTGAAAGGGGACAGCTAGTACAAGCTATCTTGACAAAAGTGGTCTTCGCCTGCGAATGGCTCTGGTGGTGACGCCGTCTTGGGCTCCACGGTGACCTCCGTCCTGCTGGTCTTGGTCTCGTTGCACCGATATGGAAACCTTTGCCTAATGCCTCGGTACTCCGCGCCTGCGCCTGCCTCCTTAGCACCAAAGAGGAAACAAGGACGCTGCGCGCGCTGGTGCCCGCCTGGTGTTGATCGTCATGGCTCACGTCATGTGAGCCTAGCGAGGTTTGCTCCTCCTTGACATCTGCGCTCCTCGCGAGGTAGCCTGGTGAGGCCGCCCCTGAGGAGGTCTTGCATCGTCCGTGTAACACCCTCGATGCGACTATAGCTCCCACGTGTCGAGGCACGACTTAGAGACATAATCGCATTGAAGGCATATGTCGCAAGTTAGGCAATCTTCACAAACATCCCATGTAATTTAATAATAAAAGGGGAGATAACATAGTTGGCTTACACTCGCCACGTCAATCAAGTGCAAAAATAACATTACATCAACCAAACACTCATGGCCCGACTACGGCGCCAACAATAAAAGAGAACCCAACATGCGACAACGGTCCCGTTCACCCCCAACTGGGCACCACTACTGAACATCGGGAAAGGAAACATAGTAACGTTGAGAGTCTTCGTCGAACTCCCACTTGAGCTCATACGCGTCTCCTGGAGCGGAATCATCAGGCCCTGCATCTGGTGTAATAGTAATCTGTGAGCCACAGGGACTCAGCAATCTCGCACCCTCGCGATCAAAACTATTTAAGCTTATAGGTATGGCAAGGTAAATATATATATGTGGATCTGCAGCAAGCGACTAGCATATATGGTGGCTAACTTATTCGCAAAAGAGAGCGAGAAGAGGAGGCAAAGCGCGAGCGAGAAACTAGAGAGCAACCTGCGCAAACATTACTCCAACACCGTGTCCACTTCCCGGACTCTGCCGAGAAGAGGCCATCACGGTAACACACTCAGTTGATTCATTTTAATTAAGTTAAGGTTCAAGTTATCTACAACCAGACATTAACAAATTCCCATCTGCCCATAACCGCGGGCACGGCTTTCGAAAGTTCAAAACCCTGCAGGGGAGTCCCAACTTAGCCCATGACAAGCTCTCACGGTCAACGAAGGAATAGACCTCCTCCCAAGACGTTCCGATCAGACTCGGTATCTCGGTAATTCAAGACACTTCGACAGGTTAAAACAAGACCAGCAACACCGCCCGAATGTGCCGACAAATCCCGATAGGAGCTGCACATATCTCTTTCTCAGGGCACAATCGAATAAGCAATCCGTAACACTAAAACCAGCCCTCGAGTTTCCCCGAGGTAGCGCTGCAAAGGGCTCTAGGTTGGACCAACACTCAGAGGAGCACTGGCCCGGGGGGGGGTTAAATAAGATGACCCTTGAGTCTGCAGAACCCAAGGGAAAGAAAAGGGCTAGGTGGAAAATGGTAAAACCAAGGTTGGGCATTGCTGGAAAAGCTTTAATCAAGGCGAACTATCAAGGGGTTCCCATTATAACCCAACCGCGTAAGGAACGCAAAATCCGGGAACATAACACCAATATGACGGAAACTAGGGCGGCAAGAGTGAAACAAAACACTTGGCGAGAGGCCGAGCCTTCCACCCTTTACCAAGTATATAGATGCATTAAGATAACATAGCAATATAATGATATCCCAACAAGTAAATAAATGTTCCAACAAGGAACGGCCTCCAATCTTCACCTGCAACTAGCAACGCTATAAGAGGGGCTGAGCAAAGGGGTAACATAGCAAATCAACGATTTTCTAGGACATGGTGGGTTAGAGGTTTGATATGGAAATTTGGGAGGCTTGAAAGCAAATGGTAGGCATCGTAGCATTGGCATAGCAAAAGAGCGAGCAAACTAGCATAGCAAAGATAGTAGTGATTTCGAGGGTACGATCATCTTGCCTGCACAGTTGTCAGAGTTGACTGGATCCTCAAAAGCAAACTCAACGGGCTCCTCGTTAGCGAACTCGTCTCCCGGCTCTACCCAAACAAGACAAACAAACAACAAGGATACAATCAACCACGTGCAAACTCAAACAACACGATGCAAAGATGAGATGATATGGTATGCGGGATGCGATGCGGGATGCAAAATGCAAGATATGACAATAAAAGCATGAACCTGGCCTCAACATGGAAATCCAAGTGTGCCACTAGAAAGATGAGATGAAATCGCTTGAAAACGATATAAAGAACGCCGGAATCGGAGTTACGGTTTGGAAATGGCAAGCGATTCAAAAATGACACCGGTCTGCGATTTACAGCAAGTAGGCATCTAAATGCAACGAAATGAACATTCTACAGCACCCAAACATGTCAACAAAATACATGGCATGGATGCACACAAGATGCTTAACAAAAGTATAGCACTGAGCTACCGCCAATTCGTCCATTAACAGGTTCAAACAAGCATGGCAAAAAATGCATATGGCAAACAGATCTCAGACTTAGTGAAATTAACACTTGTCTGGAATTTCAGATCAGGTAGCCCTCTTCGGAGCAACAAAACTACATGCTACAAGATCTGAACATGGCAAAGTAAAGCATGGCATGGAACTACTCAAAGAGCTTAACAAAAGTCCCTTAGTGACCTTGAGCCAAAAGGGATCAGAAAATACAATTGCAAGCATGTGAACATAGCAAAAAACATAATCAGTTTTCAGACTTGGTGAAAACTGGAGCAAGCTGAAATATAACTCAAGTAGGCATGTTTATGAGCTTGATGCACTCACTATGGTGCAATTCATGGCAATACAAGCATACACCCATCAAGAAGGCACAAAATGCAATCTAGACATGGCAAGAACAATAGCATATCATGCATGGATCAACTACAACATCACCGGCAAAATTGCAAAGTTGACAATCTGCCCAGATTCACAAAGTAGCAAAAGTAGAGCTCGATTGACTCAAGCTAGGGTGCTCCATAATTGCAAAAAAATACATGGATGGATAGATCACTACAATATTAACAAAAATGCCTTACTGATCATCCTCAAAAGAGGCACGGATCACTAGGAAACAACAAGAACATATGGCATCATGAGATAAACAGCTCCAGGACTTGGTGAAATCACTAAGTCCCTGAAAACAGAATTAGCAAGTGCACCACTTTGCAAGCTTGCACAAGTCACCACACACATAAAAAAAATACATGTGTTGCACCTCTGGAAAGATGACAAAACCCTTAACAAAACACATGTAGAGCATCAGGGCATAGCATGCAGACATTAATCATGGCAAAAAAAGACAAAAACCTAAACGGAGTAGCAGATCTGACAATTAACTCAAGTAGCCCTCTTCTAGCAGCATTTCGGGCATCAAGATGAACTCAAAAGAAAATGATGCAATGGAATGAAATGATGTACTCTCTGAGATAAACATTTTGATATGCTATATGTATGAATCGGAGCTACGGATGCAAAGTTACGGAGCTACGAACATGGCAACTTGGATCTGAGAAAACTGGGACTTAGAAGAAAATATCACCCCGAGATCTAGGGTTTGCACGGATTACGAGGACGGCCGGATCCACTGTAGCATGGCGGGGACGAGGACGACGGCCGGCGACGGCGCGAGGTCGCCGGTGCGGCGGCCGGAGCGCGGCGGCGCGACGCGGTGGCGGCGGCTGGTGGTGGCGGCGCGGCGCGGCGACGGCTGCTCGCGGAGGCGGCGGCGGCGGCTCGCGCCGGCGGCTGCGGGCGAGGCGGCGGCGCGGGCAGGCGGGAGAGGGAGCCGGGCGGCGGCGGCTTCGGGCCGCGGGGGCCCTCCCTGGGCCTGAGCGGGCCAGCGCGGCGGATGGCGGCGGGAGGCCACGTGGCGGCGCGCGACTGGTACGGGGGCGGCGGCGCGGAGCGTCCGGCGCGGGCGGACAATGTCCGGCGCGTCGGAGGGGAAATTAGGGTTTTCGGGGGAGAGGAAGATCGGGATTTCGGGGGGGGGGGCTTTAAATAGGCATAGGGGGGAGCTAGGAGAGTCCAAATGAGGTGCGGTTTTCGGCCACGCGATCGTGATCGAACGCTCTAGGTGATGGAGCAGAGTTAGGTGGGTTTTGGGCAAAATTGGAGGGGTGTTGGGCTGCAACACACACGAGGCCTTATCGGTCCCTCGGTTAACCGTTGGAGTATCAAACGAAGTCCAAATGATACGAAACTTGACAGGCGGTCTACCGGTAGTAAACCAAGGCCGCTTGGCAAGTCTCGGTCCAATCCGGAAATGTTTAATCCCCACACACGAAAGAAAGCTAGAAATGACCACTGGAGGAGAACGAAGCGCCGGAATGCAAAACGGACAACGGGGAAAATGCTCGAATGCATGAGACAAACACGTATGCAAATGCAATGCACATGATGACATGATATGAGATGCATGACAATGACAACAACACACGGAGACAAAACCCGAACCCGAGGAAATAAATATAACTTAACGCCGGAAACGGCAAGAGTTGGAGTACAAATTGGGAAAGTTACATCCAGGGTGTTACAACACTCCACCACTACGAAAGGATCTCGTCCCGAGATCTAGGACTGAAAGAATGCCGGGTACTCAGAACGGAGGTGATCCTCGCGTTCCCAGGTAGCTTCACGGTCGGAATGGTGTGACCACTTGACTTTGAGAAATTTGATTGACTTGTTGCGAGTCTTGCGTTCAGTCTCTTCAAGAATAGCAACTGGGTGCTCACGATAAGAGAGATCTTCTGGAGCTCAATGTCCTCGAAGTTGACGGTGCGGTCAGGAGTCTTGAAGCACTTTCGAAGCTGAGAGACATGGAACACGTCATGAACATTTGCAAAGTTTGAAGGAAGCTCGAGTTGATAGGCGAGGTCGCCTCTCTTGCTGACAATCTTGAAAGGTCCCACGTATCTAGGGGCAAGCTTCCCTTTGATACCGAAGCGACGAGTACCTTTCATAGGAGAGACACGGAGGTAAACATGATCTCCGATCTCGAAAGCCAAATCATGGTGCTTACTATCATAGTAGCTCTTCTGGCAGGATTGGGCTGCTTTGAGGTTATCACGAGTGACTTTGCACATTTCTTCTGCCTCTGTGATTAAGTCATTAACCAAAAGATGACGTTCACCGGTTTCAGACCAGTTGAGAGGGGTACGGCACTTCCTGCCATACAGAATTTCAAATGGGGCCTTGCCCGAACTTGCTTGAAAACTGTTGTTGTAGGAGAATTCAGCATAAGGAAGACAATCTTCCCACTTCATGCCGAAGGAGATCACACAAGCCCTGAGCATATCTTCAAGAATCTGGTTGACACACTCGACTTGACCGCTAGTTTGAGGATGGAAAGCTGTGCTGAAGCGGATGTTCGTGCCCATGGCCTTCTGGAAAGAATCCCAAAACTTCGAGGTAAAGATGCTGCCACGGTCTGAAGAGATCACTTGTGGAATACCGTGCAGAGAGACAATACGAGAGGTGTAGAGTTCCGCCAATTGAGCTGCAGTGATCGACTCTTTGATAGGCAGAAAATGAGCCACTTTGGTGAGTTTGTCGATGACAACAAATATAGCATCATTGCCATGCTTGGACTTTGGAAACCCAGTCACGAAGTCCATTTCAATGTGGTCAAACTTCCATTCTGGAATGGCAAGAGGTTGGAGGAGACCTGCTGGCCTTTGGTGTTCTGCCTTCACTCTTCTGCAGACATCACATTCATTCACGAATTGAGCAATCTCGCGCTTCATTCGAGTCCACCAATAAGTTTGCTTGAGGTCCTGATACATCTTCGTTCTCCCAGGGTGGATGGAAAGAAGAGAATTGTGAGCCTCGTTCATGATCACTTTACGGAGGTCACCTTTGGGTACAACAAAACGATCCTCGAAGAAGAGAGTCCTTGTCATCAAGGCGGTAGCACTTGTACTTGGGTTGACTCTTGGCAATCCCAATCTTCACCTTTTTCACCATAGCATCAAGAAGCTGGGCTTGGCGAATCTGGTCTTCCAAGGTAGGAGAGACTTTAAGGTTGGCAAGGAAACCTTGAGGAACAACTTGCAGATTAAGTTTGCGGAAAGCTTCACAAAGCTCGGGTTGATAAGGCTTAAGAATCAGACTGTTGCAGTAAGCCTTTCTGCTCAAAGCGTCAGCAATCACATTGGCCTTGCCTGGAGTATACTCGATACTCGGATTATACTCTTGAATCATTTCGACCCATCGAGTTTGCCTGAGGTTGAGATTAGGCTGAGTGAAGATGTACTTGAGACTCTTGTGATCAGTGAAAATGTCCACTTTTCTTCCCAATAGAAGATGTCTCCAAGTCAAAAGAGCATGCACAACTGCCGCCAACTCGAGATCATGAGTGGGGTAGTTCTTCTCATTAGGCTTCAACTAGCGAGATGCATAAGCAACAAATTTCTTCTCTTGCATCAATACTGCGCCAAGACCTTGGAGAGAGGCGTCAGAAAAGACCTCGTACGGCTTGGATTCATCAGGCGGAGTCAGAACTGGAGTAGTGATCAATTTCTCTTTCAAAATGTTGAAAGCAATGTCACACTCCGGAGACCAAACGTACTTGACGTGCTTCTGGAGAAGATTAGAGAGAGGCTTCGCGATCTTAGAAAAGTTTTCAACGAATCTTCGGCAATAGCTTGCGAGACCGAGGAAGCTACGGAGTTGCTTCACGTTCTGAGGAGGTTCCCAATTCACAATTGCAGACACCTTCTCAGGATTCACGGCAATGCCCTTGGCAGAGATGATATGACCAAGATAAAGAACCTCATCAAGCCAAAATTCACACTTGGAGAAATTGGCGTAGAACTGATGTTCTCTGAGCTTATCGAGTACCAAACGCAAGTGCTTGGCATGATCTTCCTTGTTCTTGGAGAAAACCAGAATGTCGTCGAGATAGACCAAAATGAAGTCATTGGTGTAGGCATTGAAGATGAAGTTCATCATGCGAGAGAACGTCGGAGGAGCGTTGACGAGGCCAAAAGACATGACAGTGTATTCATATGAACCAAAGCTTGTCCCGAAAGCCGTCTTGGGGATATCTTGCTCACGGATTCGAGTCTGATGATAACCCATACGGAGATCAAGCTTGGAGAATAATCGAGCACCTTTGAGTTGTTCGAACAGCTCGTTGATGTTGGGAAGTGGGTATTTGTTCTTGATGGTCTTCTTGTTCACTGGACGGTAATCAACACAAAGTCGGTCCGTTCCATCCTTCTTCTTCACAAAAAGAACCCCACAACCCCACGGATAAGAACTAGGCCGGATGAGACCCATTTTCTCTTGAATATCGAGTTGCTTCTTCAGCTCCTTCAACTCTTCAGGTCCGAGCTTGTAAGGACGTTTGCACACAGGTTCTGTGCCAGGCTCCAGATCAATAACGAATTCAACTGGCCGGTGCAGAGGTATTCCTAGAAGCTCTTCTGGAAAGACGTCTTGATATTCGCAAACGACTGGAATTTGCGAGATAGCATCCAGTTCACCCCTTTCATTGAGAGAAAACAGACGGATGGTATTATCACGAGCAGCAAAGACAATCACATCCTCAGACGAATGAGTCAATTGAATCTGCCTGGCTGCACAATCAAGCTGAGCCTTGTGCTTAGAAAGCCAATCCATCCCGAGAATAAGATCAATATCCCATTCACCAAGAACATTTGGAGAGGACAAGAACTTATAGTCACCCCAAGTGATAGTAACATCCGGAACGCATACTCGAGATGTCATTTGACGGGCCGGAGAGACGATAGCCAACGGTTTCGGCAACACTTGAGTAACAAAATCATGCTTAGATGCAAAAGGTCTCGAGATGAAACAATGCGATGCACCCGTGTCAAAAAGAACTTTTGCAGGAACATCGTCAACAGGAAGGTTACCCATGATCACATCTGGAGAGTCCTCTGCCTCAGCTGCATTCATCAAGTTGACCTTGGCATGCTTGGGGTTATGCTTGACCACAACTTTACTTGCCGATCTGACAGGAGGAGGAGGAGGAAGACGCCTCTGGTTGAAATACTTGTTGGCATAGTGACCCTTCTGTTGGCACTTGTTGCACGTGACCTCTGAGAGCGGACGGTGGTACGGAGCACTCGATCTTGGAGCTTGAGACGAAGTCTTGTTCTGAAAGCCAGGGTTGGGTGGGTGGGAAGAACCACTGCCACCTTTGCTCTTCTGCTGATACGGCTGACGGAACGGAGGAGGAGGAAGCCAATACTTCTGCTGCTTGGCCACTTGAGTAGAGGAAGAAGGAGTAACATCTCTGACTCGCTTCTTGGAAGCATCACACCTCAACTGAGCAGCCTCTTGCTTCAGTGCCATGTTGTAGAACTCATCATATCTCAAGGGCTCAAAAAGGACAAGAGCAAGCTGAATTTCTTCTCTGAGACCACCCCTGAACTGGTATATCATGCTCTTCTCATCAGGGACGTCCTGCTTGGCAAAGCGGGCGAGCTTCTGGAACAACTTGTTGTAGTCATAGACAGATAAAGAGCCTTGCTTCAGGTTGCGGAATTCCTCACGCTTGCTTTCAACCACGCTCTGAGGGATATGATGAGCTCGGAAATCTCGACGGAAATCATCCCAAGTGATAACACGTCCACCTCTGGAGTCCTTGTACTGCTAGAACCATTTTGCAGCTTGATCTTTGAGTTGGAAGGAAGCGAACTTGACAAAGTCCTCAGGCCTGACGTTACTGCACTCGAAATGCTTAAACAGATCCACAAGCCAATCGTCAGCATCGCTTGCCTCAACACAATTGCTGAAAGTCTTTGGCCCGTTAGCAAGGAACTGGTTGAGTGTAGCAAAGTGATTCTGATTGCTGCCTTGATTCCCTTGACTGCCTTGATTGCGCTCTTGGAGAATTTGCATGATCAATTGTGTGTTTGCATTGGTTGTGGCCATCACAGCTTGCCATGCCTCCGGAGGAGGTGGAGGTGGTGGCGGATCAGGGTTCGGAGTCGTGCGCGTTGGAGGAGCCATCCTGAAGAGGTTGACCACCATTAGCACAATGGCAGATAAATATTGAAGCTGAATCCAACGGAATGAAAATTGCAACATATAGTCTTCACATCCGAACAAAATGAACGAATGCATTCCTCTTGAAATGGTCACATATCCATAAATTGAGAAGCCATGTAGAATTAAGGTAGAGAAATAAATCAACAAGGTACGGATCAAGAACGAATAATCGGTAAGAAATCCCAATCTCAAACCAATATCCGTGGAAGAAGAACTAGAGCTACAAGAATTCCCACCTATGAAACTCCCGAACCTTTCCGGTTATGCAATCAGGTGTTGGGGATACAGGGGAAGCATAATATCTCACCCAAACTAGCAATTCCTACATCCAGCTGTATCCATCCTTCAACACATAACCAAGAAACCTTCGGAAACCATCTACCTCAACCTTCGAAAAGCATCCGTTATACGAGTTATGGTGATACTCCCGAACTCCCGCCCCAGTACTGGGTGGCGTCGAGGTTATCTCACCAACGAACTGCATAAAAGAGATTTTTTATGTCGGCATACTAGACTCAGGTATTCCAGAATTGCAACGATAAAATTATGATGACAACACCTTAGAGCTCAACTCCCCGGGACACTTTCCACTAAACCCCTGAAAGGAGGCACCAAGACAATGTTCTCATCATAAAACCATCGGAACGATTCCAAGATACCCGCGTGATCCTAAATTTTTTTTAGTGAAATTTGAGAAGAGAAGCGTCAAAACTCTACGTCAGGATGCCTTACCAGAGCGATGAGGAGACTGGGAAGTAAAAAGAATTCCTAAACTCTCCGATATATAATTCCTAAAAGACTCAAAACATTTTTCTAGACCCAACTCGGTCGCTAAAAACGATCAAGCAATGGGGCTCCTAAGGTCGGGGAAGGCTCTGATTACCAACTTGTAACACCCTCGATGCGACTATAGCTCCCACGTGTCGAGGCATGACTTAGAGACATAATCGCATTGAAGGCATATGTTGCAAGTTAGGCAATCTTCACAAACATCCCATGTAATTTAATAATAAAAGGGGAGATAACAAAGTTGGCTTACACTCGCCACGTCAATCAAGTGCAAAAATAACATTACATCAACCAAACACTCATGGCCCAACTACGGCGCCAACAATAAAAGAGAACCCAACATGCGACAACGGTCCCGTTCACCCCCAACTAGGCACCACTACTGATCATCGGGAAAGGAAACATAGTAACGTTGAGAGTCTTCGTCGAACTCCCACTTGAGCTCATACGCGTCTCTTGGAGCGGAATCATCAGGCCCTGCATCTGGTGTAATAGTAATCTGTGAGCCACAGGGACTCAGCAATCTCGCACCCTCGCGATCAAGACTATTTAAGCTTATAGGTATGGCAAGGTAAATATATATATGTGGATCTGCAGCAAGCGACTAGCATATATGGTGGCTAACTTATTCGCAAAAGAGAGCGAGAAGAGGAGGCAAAGCGCGAGCGAGAAACTAGAGAGCAACCTGCGCAAACATTACTCCAACGCCGTGTCCACTTCCCGGACTCTGCCGAGAAGAGGCCATCACGGTAACACACTCAGTTGATTCATTTTAATTAAGTTAAGGTTCAAGTTATCTACAACCAGACATTAACAAATTCCCATCTGCCCATAACCGCGGGCACGGCTTTCGAAAGTTCAAAACCCTGCAGGGGAGTCCCAACTTAGCCCATGACAAGCTCTCATGGTCAACGAAGGAATAGACCTCCTCCCAAGACGTTCCGATCAGACTCGGTATCTCGGTAATTCAAGACACTTCGACAGGTTAAAACAAGACCAGCAACACCGCCCGAATGTGCCGACAAATCCCGATAGGAGCTGCACATATCTCTTTCTCAGGGCACAATCGAATAAGCAATCCGTACAACTAAAACCAGCCCTCGAGTTTCCCCGAGGTAGCGCTGCAAGGGGCTCTAGGTTGGACCAACACTCAGAGGAGCACTGGCCCGGGGGGGGGTTAAATAAGATGATCCTTGAGTCTGCAGAACCCAAGGGAAAGAAAAGGGCTTGGTGGAAAATGGTAAAACCAAGGTTGGGCATTGCTGGAAAAGCTTTAATCAAGGCGAACTATCAAGGGGTTCCCATTATAACCCAACCGCGTAAGGAACGCAAAATCCGGGAACATAACACCGATATGACGGAAACTAGGGCGGCAAGAGTGGAACAAAACACTAGGCGAGAGGCCGAGCCTTCCACCCTTTACCAAGTATATAGATGCATTAAGATAACATAGCAATATAATGATATCCCAACAAGTAAATAAATGTTCCAACAAGGAACGGCCTCCAATCTTCACCTGCAACTAGCAACGCTATAAGAGGGGCTGAGCAAAGCGGTAACATAGCCAATCAACGGTCTGCTAGGACATGGTGGGTTAGAGGTTTGACATGGCAATTTGGGAGGCTTGAAAGCAAATGGTAGGCATCGTAGCATTGGCATAGAAAAAGAGCGAGCAAACTAGCATAGCAAAGATAGTAGTGATTTCGAGGGTATGATCATCTTGCCTGCACAGTTGTCAGAGTTTACTGGATCCTCAAAAGCAAACTCAACAGGCTCCTCGTTAGCGAACTCGTCTCCCGGCTCTACCCAAACAAGACAAACAAACAACAAGGATACAATCAACCACGTGCAAATTCAAACAACATGATGCAAAGATGATATGCTATGCGGGATGCGATGCGGGATGCAAAATGCAAGATATGACAGGAAAAGCATGAACCTGGCCTCAACATGGAAATCCAAGTGTGCCACTGGAAAGATGAGATGAAATCGCTTGAAAATGATATAAAGAACGCCGGAATCGGAGTTACGATTTGGAAATGGCAAGCGATTCAAAAATGACACCGGTCTGCGATTTACAGCAAGTAGGCATCTAAATGCAATGATATGAACATGCTACAGCACCCAAACATGACAACAAAATACATGGCAGGGATGCACACAAGATGCTTAACAAAAGCCTAGCACTGAGCTACGGCCAATTCGTCCATTAACAGGTTCAAACAAGCATGGCAAAAAATGCATATGGCAAACAGATCTCAGACTTAGTGAAATTAACACTTGTCTGGAATTTCAGATCAGGTAGCCCTCTTCGGAGCAACAAAACAATATGCTATAGGATCTGAACATGGCAAAGTAAACCATGGCATGGAACTACTCAAAGAGCTTAACAAAAGTCCCTTAGTGACCTTGAGCCAAAAGGGATCAGAAAATACAATTGCAAGCATGTGAACATATCAAAAAACATAATCAGTTTTCAGACTTAGTGAAAACTGGAGCAAGCTGAAATATAACTCAAGTAGGCATGTTTACGAGCTTGATGCACTCACTACGGTGCAATTCATGGCAAGACAAGCATACACCCATCAAGAAGGCACAAAATGCAATCTAGACATGGCAAGAACAATAGCATAGCATGCATGGATCAACTACAACATCACCGGCAAAATTGCAAACAAGTTGACAATCTGCCCAGATTCACAAAGTAGCAAAAGTAGAGCTCGATTGACTCAAGCTAGGGTGCTCCATAATTCCAAACAAAGAAATGGATGGATAGAGCACTACAATATTAACAAAACTCCCTTAGTGATCATCCTCAAAAGAGGCACGGATCACTAGGAAACAACAAGAACATATGGCATCATGAGATAAACAGCTCCAGGACTTGGTGAAATCACTAAGTCCCTGAAAACAGAATTAGCAAGTGCACCACTTTGCAAGCTTGCACAAGTCACCACACACATAAAAAAATACATGGGTTGCACCTCTGGAAAGATGAAAAAACCCTTAACAAAACACATGTAGAGCATCAGGGCATAGCATGCACACATTAATCATGGCAAAAAAGACAAGAACCTAAACGGAGTAACAGATCTGACAATTAACTCAAGTAGACCTCTTCTAGCAGCATTTCGGGCATCAAGGTGAACTCAAATGAAAATGATGCAATGGAATGCAATGATGTACTCTCTGAGATGAACATTTTGATATGCTATATGCATGAATCGGAGCTACGGATGCAAAGTTACCGAGCTACGAACATGGCAACTTGGATCTGAGAAAACTGGGACTTAGACGAAAATATCACCCCAAGATCTAGGGTTTGCACGGATTACGAGGACGGCCGGATCCACTGTAGCACGGCGGGGACGAGGACGACGGCCGGCAACGGCGCGAGGTCGCCGGTGCGGCGGCCGGAGCGCGGCGGCGCGACGCGGTGGCGGCGGCTGGTGGTGGCGGCGCGGCGCGGCGGCTCGCGCAGGCGGCGGCGGCGGCTCGCGCCGGCGGCTGCGAGCGAGGCGGCGGCGCGGCAGGCGGGAGAGGGAGCTGGGCGGCGGCGGCTTCGGGCCATGGGGGCCCTCCCTGGGCCCGAGCGGGCCGGCGCGGCGGACGGCGGTGGGAGGCCACGTGGCGGCACGCGACTGGTTGATTGGACGTGGGCGTGGTGGTTGATTGGACGTGGGCGTCTCCACTGCCCGACTTGACAAGTCCCTGCGACATGCAAGGAAAACCATCATGACCTCCGATCGTGGGAGGCGCCGGTTGGCCTTCTTCCGCTATAAATGGGGAGGGGCGGAGCCCCCGTCGCCCATCTCTTCCTTGGTTCACTTGCTTCTGTTGGGGAACGTAGTAATTTCAAAAAAATTCCTACGCACACACAGGATCATGGTGACGCATAGCAACGAGAGGGGAGAGTGTGTCCACGTACCCTCGTAGACCAAAAGTGCAAGCGTTAGCACAACGCGGTTGATGTAGTCGTACGTCTTCACGATCCGGCCGATCAAGTACTGAACGCACGGCACCTCCGAGTTCAGCACATGTTCAGCTCGATGACGTCCCTTGAACTCCGATCCAGACGAGCTTTGAGGGAGAGTTCCGCCAGCACGACGGCGTGGTGACGATGATGATGCTTTACCGACGCAAGGCTTTGCCTAAGCACCGCTACGATATTATCGAGGTGTATTATGGTGGAGGGGGCACCGCACACGGCTAAGAGATCAAGAGATCAATTGTTATGTCTATGGTGTGCCCCCTGGCCACATATATAAAGGAGTGGAGGAGGGGGGAGAGGGCCGGCCTCTATGGCGCGCCCTGGAGGAGTCCTACTCCCACCGGGAGTAGGATTCCGCCCCTTCCAAGTAGTAGGAGTAGGAGTCAAGGAAAGGGAAGAGATAAGAGAAGGAAGGAGGGGGCGCAGCCCCTCCCCCTAGTCCAATTCGGACTAGGCCTTGGGGGGCGCGCAGCCTCTCCTCTCTCTTTCCCCTAAAGCCCAATAAGGCCCATATACTCCCCAGCAAATTCCCGTAACTCTCCGGTACTCCGAAAAATACCCGAGTCACTCGGAACCTTTCCGATGTCCGAATGTAGTCGTCCAATATATCAATCTTTACGTCTCGGCCATTTCGAGACTCCTCATCATGTCCCCGATCTCATCCAGGACTCTGAACTACCTTCAGTACATCAAAACACATAAACTCATCGTCATCTAACTTTAAGCGTGCGGACCCTACAGGTTCGAGAACTATGCAGACATGACCGAGACACGTCTCTGGTCAATACCAATAGCGGAACCTGGATGCTCATATTGGCTCCTACATATTCTATGAAGATCTTTATCGGTCAAACCGCATAACAACATACGTTGTTCCCTTTGTCATCGGCATGTTACTTGCCCAAGATTCGATCATCGGTATCTCAATACCTAGTTCAATCTTGTTACCAGCAAGTCTCTTTACTCGTTCCGTAATACATCATCTCGCAACTAACTAATTAGTTACAATGCTTGCAAGGCTTATAGTGATGTGCATTACCGAGGGGGCCAGAGATACCTCTCCGACAATCGGAGTGACAAATCCTAATCTCGAAATACGCCAACCCAACAAGTACCTTTGGAGACACCTGTAGAGCACCTTTATAATCACCCAGTTATGTTGTGACGTTTGTTAGCACACAAAGTGTTCCTCCGGTAAACAGGAGTTGCATAATCTCAAAGTCATAGGAACATGTACAAGTCATGAAGAAAGCAATAGCAACATACTAAACGATCAAGTGCTAACCTAATGAAATGGGTCAAGTCAATCACATCATTCTCCTAATGATGTGATCCCATTAATCAAATGACAACTCATCTCTATGGCTAGGAAACATAACCATCTTTGATTAACGAGCTAGTCAAGTAGAGGCATACCAGTGACACTCAGTTTGTCTATGTATTCACACATATATCCTGTTTCCAGTTAATACAATTCTAGTATGAATAATAAACATTTATCATGAAATAAGGAAATGAATAATAACTTTATTATTGCCTCTAGGGCATATTTCATTCAGTCTCCCACTTGCACTAGAGTCAATAATCTAGATCACATCGCCATGTGATTTAACATCAATAGTTCACATCACCATGTGATTAACACCCTAAGGGTTTACTAAGGTGTGATCATGTTTTTATTGTGAGAGAAGTTTAGTCAATGGGTTTGCCATATTCATATCCATATGTATTTTGCAAATTTCTATGTCAACAATGCTCTGCATGGAGCTACTCTAGCTAATTGCTCCCACTTTCAATATGTATCTAGATCGAGACTTAGAGTCATCTAGATCGGTGTCAAAGCTTGCATCGACGTAACTCTTTACGACAAACCTTTTGTCACCTCCATAATCGAGAAACATATCCTTATTACACTAAGAATAATTTTGACGGCTATCCAGTGATCTACTCCTAGATCACTATTGTACTCCCTTGCCAAAATCAGTGTAGGGTATACAATGGATCTGGTACACAGCATGGCATACTTTATAGAACCTATGGATGAGGCATAGGGAATGACTTTCATTCTCTTTCTATCTTCTGCCATGGTTGGACTTTGAGTCTTACTCAATTTCACACCTTGTAACACAGGCAAGAAATCTTTCTTTGACTGTTCCATTTTGAACTACTTCAAAATCTTGTCAAAGTATGTACTCATTGAAAAAACTTATCAAGCGTCTTGATCTATCACTATAGATCTTGATGCTCAATATGTAAGAAGCTTCACCGAGGTCTTTATTTGAAAAACTCCTTTCAAACACTCCTTTATGCTTTCCAGAAAAATTCTACATTATTTCCGATCAACAATATGTCATTCACATATATTTGTCAGAAATGCTGTAGTGCTCCCACTCACTTTCTTGTAAATACAGGCTTCACCGCAAGTCTGTATAAAACTATATGCTTTGATCAACTTATCAAAGCGTATATTCCAACTCCGAGATGCTTGCACCAGTCCATAGATGGATCGCTGGAGCTTGCACATTTTGTTAGCACCTTTAAGATCGACAAAACCTTCTGGTTGCATCATATACAACTCTTCTTAAAGAAATCCATTAAGGAATGTAGTTTTGACATCCATTTACCAGATTTCTTAAAATATGGCAATTTGCTAACATGATTTGTACAGACTTAAGCATCGCTATGAGTGAGAAAATCTCATCGTAGTCAACACCTTGAACTTTGTCAAAAACCTTTTTTGACAAGTCTAGCTTTGTAGATAGTAACACTACTATCAGTGTCCGTCTTCCTCTTGAAGATCCATTTATTTTCTATGGCTTGTCCATCATCAGGCAAGTCAACCAAAGTCCACACTTTGTTCTCATACATGGATCCCATCTCAGATTTCATGGCCTCAAGCCATTTTGCAGAATCTGGGCTCATCATCGCTTCCTCATAGTTCGTAGGTTCGTCATGGTTAAGTAACATGACCTCCAGAACTAGATTACCGTACCACTCTGGTGTGGATCTCACTCTGGTTTACCTACGAGGTTCGGTAGTAACTTGATCTGAAGTTACATGATCATCATCATTAGCTTCCTCACTAATTGGTGTAGTAGTCACAGGAACAGATTTCTGTGATGAATTACTTTCCAATAAGAGAGCAGGTACAGTTACCTCATTAAGTTCTACTTTCCTCCCACTCACTTATTTCGAGAGAAACTCCTTCTCTAGAAAGGATCCATTCTTAGCAAGGAATGTCTTGCCTTCGGATCTGTGATAGAAGGTGTACCCAACTTTCTTTTTTGGGTATTCCATGAAGACACATTTCTCCGATTTGGGTTTGAGCTTATCAGGATGAAACTTTTTCACATAAGCATCGCAATCCCAAATTTTAAGAAATGAAAACTTTGGTTTCTTTCCAAACCACAGTTCATAAGGCGTCGTCTCAAGGGATTTTGGTGGTGCCCTATTTAACGTGAATGCAGCCGTCTCTAAAGCATAACCCCAAAATGATAGTGGTAAATCAGTAAGAGACATCATAGATCGCACCATATCTAGTTAAGTACGATTACGACGCTCGGACACGCCATTACACTATGGTGTTCCAGGTGGCGTGAGTTGCGAAACTATTCCGCATTGTTTCAAATGAAGACCAAACTCGTAACTCAAATATTCTCCTCCACGATTAGATCGTAGAAACTTTATTTTCTTGTTACGATGATTTTCCACTTCACTCTGATTTTTTTTGAACTTTTCAAATGTTTCAGACTTATGTTTCATTAAGTAGATATACCCGTATCTGCTCAAATCATTTGTGAAGGTCAGAAAATAACGATACCCGCCGTGAGCCTCAACACTCATCGGATCACATACATCAGTATGTATTATTTCCAATAAGTCAATTGCTCGCTCCATTGTTCCGGAGAACGGAGTCTTAGTCATCTTTCCCATAAGGCATGGTTCGCATGCATCAAGTGATTCATAATCAAGTGATTCCAAAATCCCATCAACATGGAATTTCTTCATGCGCTTTACACCAATATGACCTAAACGGAAGTGCCACAAATGAGTTGCACTAACATTATTAACTTTGCATCTTTTGGCTTCAATATTATGAATATGTGTATCACTACAATCGAGATCCAACTAACCATTTTCATTGGGTATATGACCATAGAAGGTTTTATTCATGTAAACAGAACAACAATTATTCTCTAACTTAAATGAATAATCGTATTGCAATAAACATGATCAAATCATATTCATGCTCAACGCAAACACCAAATAACACTTATTTAGGTTCAACACTAATCCTGAAAGTATATTGAGTGTGCGATGATGATCATATCAATCTTGGAACCACTTCCAACACACATCATCACTTCACCTTTAACTAGTCTCTGTTCATTCTGCAACTCCCGTTTTGAGTTACTACTTTTAGCAACTGAACCAGTATCAAATACCGAGGGGTTGCTATAAACACTAGTAAAGTACACATCAATAACATGTATATCAAATATACTTATTTTCACTTTGCCACCCTTCTTATCCGCCAATTACTTGGGGTAGTTCAACTTCCAGTGACCAGTCCCTTTGTAGTAGATGCACTTAGTCTCAGGCTTAGGTCCAGACTTGGGCTTCTTCACTCGAGCAGCAACTTGCTTGCCATTCTTCTTGAAGTTCCCCTTCTTCCCTTTGCCCCTTTTGTTGAAACTAGTGGTATTGTTAATCATCAACACTTGATGCTCTTTCTTGATTTCTACCTTCATCGATTTCATCATCATGAAAAGCTCGGGAATCATTTTCGTCATCCCTTGCATACTATAGTTCATCACAAAGTTCTACTAACTTGGTGGTGGTGACTAGAGAATTCTGTCAATCACTATTTTATCTGGAAGATTAAATCCCACTTGATTCAAGCGATTGTAGTACCCAGACAATCTGAGCACATGCTTACTGCTTGAGCTACTCTCCTCCATCTTTTAGCTATAGAACTTGTTGGAGATTTCATATCTCTCAACTCGGGTATTTGCTTGAAATATTAACATCAACTCCTGGAACATCTCATATGGTCCATGACGTTCAAAACGTCTTTGAAGTCCCGATTCTAAGCCGTTAAGCATGGTGCACTAAACTATCAAGTAGTCATCATATTGAGCTAGCCAAACATTCATAACGTCTGCATCTGCTCCTGCAATAGGTCTGTCACCTAGCAGTGCATCAAGGACATAATTCTTCTGTGCAGCAATGAGGATAATCCTCAGATCATGGATCCAATCCGCATCATTGCTACTAACATTTTTCAACATAGTTTTTCTCTAGGAACACAATAAACGGGGAGCAACATCGTGAGCTATTGATCGACAACATAGATATGCTAATACTACCAGGACTAAGTTCATGATAAATTAAAGTTCAATTGATCATATTACTTAAGAACTCCCACTTAGATAGACATCCCTCTAATCATCTAAGTGATCACGTGATCCAAATCAACTAAACCATAACTGATCATCACATGAAATGGAGTAGTTTTCAATCGTGAACATCACTATGTTGATCATATCTA
The DNA here is from genome assembly GCF_056163025.1 of Triticum urartu. Taxonomy (NCBI): domain Eukaryota; kingdom Viridiplantae; phylum Streptophyta; class Magnoliopsida; order Poales; family Poaceae; genus Triticum; species Triticum urartu. Next base: position 387,803,886 of record NC_141877.1, read on the forward strand.
CTATATGATTCACGCTCGACCTTTGGGTCTTAGTGTTTCGAGGCCATATCTGCATATGCTAGGCTCGTCAAGTTTAACCTGAGTATTATGCGTGTGAAATTGTTTTGCACCCGTTGTATTTGAACGTAGAGCCTATCACACCTGATCATCACATGGTGTCTCAGCATGAAGAACTTTCGCAACGCGCATACTCAAGGAGAACACTTATACCTTGAAATTTAGTGAGAGATCATCTTATAAAGCTACCGCCGAACTAAGCAAAATAAGATGTATAAAAGATAAACATCACATGCAATCAGAATATGTGACATGATATGGCCATAATCATCTTGTGCCTTTGATCTCCATCTCCAAAGCATCGTCATGATCTCCATCGTCACCGGAATGACACCATGATCTCCATCATCTTGATCTATATCAATGTGTCGTCACATGGTCGTCTCGCCAACTATTGCTCTTGCAACTATTGCTATCGCATAGCGATAAAGTAAAGCAATTATTTGGTGCTTGCATCTTATGCAATAGAGAGACAACCATATGGCTTTTGCTAGTTGCCGATAACTTCAACAAAACATGATCATCTCATACAACAACTTATATCTCATCACGTATTGACCATATCACATCACAACATGCCCTGCAAAAACAAGTTAGACGTCCTCTACTTTGTTGTTGCAAGTTTTATGTGGCTGCTACAGGCTGAGCAAGAACCGTTCTTTCCTACGCATCAAAACCACAACGATAGTTCGTCAAGTTAGTCCTATTTTAACCTTCTCAAGGACTGGGCATAGCCACACTCGGTTCAACTAAAGTTGGAGAAACTGACACCCGCCAGCCACCTGTGTGCAAAGCACGTCGGTAGAACCAGTCTCGTGTAAGCATACGCGTAATGTCGGTCTGGGCCGCTTCATCCAACAATACCGCCGAACCAAAGTATGACATGCTAGTAAGCAGTATGACTTGTATTGCCCACAACTCACTTGTGTTCTACTCGTGCATATAACATCTACGCATAAAACCAGGCTCTGATACCACTGTTGGGGAACGTAATAATTTCAAAAGAATTTCTACGCACACACAAGATCATGGTGATGCATAGCAACGAGAGGGAAGAGTGTGTCCACGTACCCTCGTAGACCGAAAGTGGAAGCGTTAGCACAACATAGTTTATGTAGTCATACGTCTTCATGATCTGACCGATCAAGTACCGAACGCATGACACCTCCGAGTTCAGCACACGTTCAGCTCGATGACGTCCCTCGAACTCTGATCCAGCCGAGCTTTGAGGGAGAGTTCCGTCAGCATGAAGGCGTGGTGACGATGATGATGCTTTACCGATGTAGGGCTTCACCTAAGCACCGCTACGATATTATCGAGGTGGATTATGGTGGAGGGGGGCACCACACACGGCTAAGAGATCAAGAGATCAATTGTTGTGTCTATGGGTTGCCCCCTGGCCATGTATATAAAGGATGGAGGAAGGGGGACAGGGCCGGCCCCTATGGCATGCCCTGGAGGAGTCCTACTCCCACCGGGAGTAGGATTCCCCCCTTCCAAGTAGTAGGAGTAGGAGTCAAGGAAAGGGAAGAGAGAAGAGAAGGAAGGAGGGGGCGCAGCCCCTCCCCTAGTCCAATTCGAACTAGGCCTAGGGGGCGCACAGCCCCTCCTCTCTCTTTCCCCTAAAGCCCAATAAGGCCCATATACTCCCCGGCGAATTCCCGTAACTCTCCGGTACTCCGAAAAATACCCGAATCACTCGGAACCTTTCGATGTCCGAATATAGTCGTCCAATATATCGATCTTTATGTTTCGACCATTTCGAGACTCCTCGTCATGTCCCCGGTCTCATCCGGGACTCTGAACTACCTTCGGTACATCAAAACATAAACTCATAATACAAATCGTCATCTAACTTTAAGCGTGCGGACCCTACGGGTTCGAGAACTATGTAGACATGACCGAGACACGTCTCCGGTCAATAACCAATAGCGGAACCTGGATGCTCATATTGGCTCCTACATATTCTACGAAGATCTTTATCGGTCAAACCGCATAACAACATGTTGTTCCCTTTGTCATCGATATGTTACTTGCCCGAGATTCGATCGTTGGTATCTCAATACCTAGTTCAATCTCGTTACCGGCAAGTCTCTTTACTCGTTTCGTAATACATCATCTCACAACTAACTCATTAGTTACAATGCTTGGAAGGTTTATAGTGATGTGCATTACACAGTGGGCCCAGAGATACCTCTCCGACAATCGGAGTGACAAATCCTATTCTTGAAATACGCCAACCCAACAAGTACCTTCGGAGACACCTGTAGAGCACCTTTATAATCACCCAGTTACGTTGTGATGTTTGGTAGCACACAAAGTGTTCCTCTGGTAAATGGGAGTTGCATAATCTCATAGTCATAGGAACATGTATAAGTCATGAAGAAAGCAATAGCAACATACTAAACGATCAAGTACTAAGCTAACGAAATGGGTCAAGTCAATCACATCATTCTCCAAATGATGTGATCCTATTAATCAAATGACAACTCATGTCTATGGCTAGGAAACATAACCATCTTTGATTAACGAGCTAGTCAAGTAGAGGCATACTAGTGACACTCTGTTTGTCTATGTATTCACACATGTATCATGTTTCCGGTTAATACAATTCTAGCATGAATAATAAACATTTATCATGAAATAAGGAAATAAATAATAACTTTATTATTGCCTCTAGGGCATATTTCCTTCAGCGTCCTCCTCCTTGCTCCACCACTAGCAGCAATGGCGCCCATCTGAAGGTTCTCCACTGAAGAGAAAGGAAAGGCCCACCGTGACGATCTGGGGCCGCTCCCGCCGAAGAAGAGGTCGGTTCACCACCGCGACGAAGCAGCGATCAGGTGGTGACAAGGCCTTTGTGCGAGCGGCCTCCTCCAGGGTTCCCACTACCCTTGTACGCCCGAGCCGCGGGCTCAGGAGGGCGGAGCGACGAGCGGCGCCGCCCGTGCCGCGTCCGTGGTGGCCGTGCCATTGCGACACGAGCCGTCGCCCCTGTAATCCACGCCTCGGACTCCTCGTGCGAGCTTGTGCTATGGGCGCCGATGCCCCCAAGCTCTTGGATCTGCTTCCCGCGGTTATTCTCCAACGTGATGCTGCTGAGGGGTCACTTGAGCTCTGGCTGCAGCATGTCGATTGTGACGCTCCGGCGACTGGAGCAGGGATCGAAGCGGTCCCCACCGACAAGATCTTCATGGCCCGCGGCTAGGGCGAGGTTGCGCGGGTTTGCCGCGCGGAAGGCGCCCTCGCGATCCACTTTGAGTACGACGGCGCCTCCACGCTCTTCTTCAAGGTCTACGACGCGGAGGGCCGCCACCTGGAGTGTTGCCCTAGAGGCGAGCGACAGGCTAACACTCGCCCCGCTCGCGGCTACTCCAGCAGCAGCAGCCCCTGGGAGTCTAGCGACTCTCCTAAGCTTTACGAGACTCCGGAGATGAGCGACGACAGCTACGTGCCCCCGAGCTCTCGCCGGGCTTGGAGCAGAGCCTTGACATCCAGCCGCCGCTGATCAGGATGGGGTCGGCGCCGGCCTCCCTTGTCCCACTGTTGATGATGGCGTCCGCCACGGGAGGGTGTAGATAGGATTCCTCTTAGTTCTTGCTTTTGTTTCCTGCGAAGAATCATGAAGTACCCCGTGGGGGTGTGTAAAGGGTCTGTAATGTCTTTTGCGTATATATTCCATGTTATGAAAATCTGCGGCGTGCATGTCCTGTTAAGGCTTGGTCTCCCCTTTCCAACCTCGCGATAGCTTGTTGCTCTACGCTGACAGGTCCCGGTCCCCAGGCAGGCTGCAGCCGTCACTGGTATGCCAGGTCGCGTGCCGTGGTCAAGGCCAGGAGGTGAGCGGCCCGAGGTCCAGTAAGAGCCCTTGAGGCGCGATGCTCAGGAGGTCTGTTGGTGTCAAAACCGGCGGATCTTGGGTAGGGGGTCCCGAACTGTGCGTCTAGGCCGGATGGTAACAGGAGGCAAGGGACACAAAGTTTTACCCAGGTTCGGGCCCTCTTGATGGAGGTAAAACCCTACGTCCTGCTTGATTAATATTGATGAGATGGGTAGTACAAGAGTAGATCTACCACGAGATCGGAGAGGCTAAACCCTAGAAGCTAGCCTATGGTATGATTGTTGTTCTATATGTTGTCCTACGGACTAAAACCCTCCGGTTTATATAGACACCGGAGAGGGTTAGGGTTACACAAAGTCGGTTACAATGGTAGGAGATCTACATATCCGTATCGCCAAGCTTGCCTTCCACGCCAAGGAAATTCCCTTCCGGACACGGGACGAAGTCTTCAATCTCGTATCTTCATAGTCCAGGAGTCCGGCTGAAGGTATAGTCCGGCCATCCGGACACCCCCTAATACAGGACTCCCTCAGTAGCCCCCGAACCAGGCTTCAATGACGATGAGTCCGGCGCGCAGATTGTCTTCGTCATTGCAAGGCGGGTTCTCCTCCAAATTCTGTGTACCTGTTGAATAAAGTCCGGTTTCTTGTAAATGTTGCGCTCCTTGGCTTCTACGCCCAATAATGGCCGTCTCCCATGTGTCAAACGAATATGAAAAGTCTGATTGTTTTTACATCCACACCCCTAGCCGCGTAAATGAGCCGCCCATTTAAGGGGACGAGGATTTAGATCCAAACCACACCTTCTCCCCTTCACGAGTGTTCATCAGAGCGCATCCGACAAAGGTCCATACCACCATGGCCAGCCATCGCAACTCCTCCTTTCGCCCTTCCAGCCCTCAGCCTGGATATTGGGAGAGATGCTCCATCCCGCATAGCGAGCTAGTGATGCTCCAGACCAAGGGATTTCTCCCCCTGGCCTATATGGTCCCGGTTCGAGCTGGTCTTGCCATCTATAATGGCGGAGAGCAAGCGGAGAGTGCCCCTAATCCCTCCAAAGGAGAGCGGGTATGCCTCGTCCCTTATTCAGTAAGAGGGCGCGGATTTCCAATCCATCTGTTTCTCCGGGGGTTCCTGGAGTTCTATGGCCTCCAGCTACACAATCTTACGCCTGCCTCCGTATTGCATATCGCGGGCTTCGTACCCCTCTACGAGCTGTTTTTGGGTGTTGAGGCTCATTTCGGGCTGTGGAAAGAGCTATTCTACCTTGTGCCCCGTTCTCAGAAGGGGTCGATATATCAACTGGGCGGAGCCGAAGTGTGGCGCATCGCCGGGACCGGATATGTATCCGGAACCCCAAAGAAGGCGTCCGAGGACTGGCCTTCGGAATGGTTTTACATAGAGGACGTCCCGCTGCCGGATCCTTTCCGGATCGGCCTCCCTGAGTTCGACAGTGCTCCACTAAAGAAGCGCCTAAGTTGGCGTCCATGGAGCCCTTAGAGAGAAAGTGACAAGGACGTCCGTTACCTGATGGGCCGGATAAGATTGTTAGCTCATTCCGGACTGACCATGATTGAGGTCATGGCCGCATGCATCATGCGAGGGGTGCAGCCGCTACAGTATAGAGGCCACCCCATGTGGGATTTCAACGGGGAGGACGATGCCACCCGCTATGGCCGTAAGGGACCAGATTCGGCTGCGGCCCTAACAAAGACCTTGTCCGCTTTGTACAAGGGAGAAGAGGAGGAATTTCTCCACGTCAACCCACAGGGTGGATTTTCTATGTACAATCCCCCAAGCTGGGTAAGTGGTTTACTTGCCCATCTGTTTTATATTCCCATTGTTAAATATTCAGTCTAACAACTTTAACGCAGGAACTGCGCCAGGCTGTTAAAGAAATAAACAGCCCTCCTCCACAACCCGAGGACCCAGGACGGTCCCTTGACCCGGCCTCTCAAGTGGATCCAGACTTATCTGTGGAGCTGATTGATGGAGTGTTCCATCAATTGAGCAAGGACAACGCCTTGGTGGCCATTACGGCCGATTACCCAGGGCTAATCCCGGCCTCCCAGGTAACTGAGATCAAAGTCCCAGTACCCCGAATAGGGGTCCGCCCTCTCGTGTTTTCAGTTTCCTGATTACAACCGAGCTTTGCAGGGGAGGTTTTTGAGACGGGAGGCCGAACCTGTGGCGACAAGCCAACGAGGGGCCGTAGGGCCCCGTGGGCAGAAAAGAGGTGCAGTCCGGACCGAGGCGTCAGCGCAAAGGTATGGCGCGCCCCCTTATCCCAGGTGTTATACCTTCAAGGCATATTAACACTTGTGCTCTCTTCAGGACAAAGAGTCCTCGCCGGACTATATCCAGAGAGGCTGCCAATCGCGCCTCCACCAGCCAGGCTCCAAAGCCTAGTCCGGAGGCAGAGGCGAACACAAGGCGCGCACCGGACGCTCCTACGATGGAGGATGTGGACAGGTTGTTTGCCACCAACTATAAGGTGGAGAGTGCCATGAACCACAGGCGTCACCGGACAATTCTTCGCGACGCTTGTTTCTCCCAGAGGCATTAGATGCCTTCAATTTGGGAGATGCGTACCTCCGTGCCGCTCAAAATGGTCTAGCCAGAGCCACGGAGCAATATGTAAAAGACATACGGGTAAGAAAATTTTGGTAATTATATATATATACCAGTAGCCCCCGAGACTTGAAACAGTTAGAAAAATTGATTTAAGGATCATTTGTTATGTAGGTTCTTACAGAGAAGAATTCCCTACTGTCCCAGGAGCTGGAAGAGTGCAAAGCCCAATTTGAGGCCGCACTAGCCGTGGTAGGGGAGCCCAAGGAGACCCCCTCTGGTAATACACACTTCGAAAGATAAGTATTTTTTGAAGCACGGCATGGGTGCGAATCTGACAAATGAAATTGCAGATGGCGCCGGATTGAGTCCGGAAAGGCAACAACTCCTACACCAGCTAAAGGCTGGTGAGAAGGTGCTGACAAAGGTGAGGCGGGAGAAGAACGATCTCCAAGATGCCAACACCAAGCTAGGCGTCGACCTGAAAGATGTTCGTGCCTAGCTATCAGACTCCGTTAAGGAGAATCAACGGCTTCGGCGTGGCATATTTAGTAAGTGCTTGAACGAACCTTTGAAAAAAAGTTCGGCAGGGAAGTCGACTAACAGAGTAATGTTTGTAGGTGTGCTAACAGGTCGTCCTGCAGAGGAGATGCCCGGTTCTACGGGTGACCTTCTTCCCGAGCTCTCGCAACTGCTCGAGCGAGTTCGGCAGGCGATGCAAGGTGTCGCCCAGGCCTTGTGGCCATCCATCTCCATGCCCGAAGGTCTTGGAGAGCTTGCAGAGAAGCTAAAGGGAGCACGACGGTGCTTCCGATTGTGGAAGATATCATCCTGCTGTCAAGGCGCTAGGGAGGCCTGGGCCATGGTGAAGGCGCGGTACACAAAGGCTGACCCCAACCACATGGCCGAGGTCGGTCCTGTGGGGCCTGATGGGAAGGAGATCCCTATAAGCTTAGTGTACGGCCAAGTAGAATTGGCCGCAAAGTATTCCCAGCAGGACTGTAAATTAGACAGCCTGTTAGATGGTATTGAAGAGGAATACAATCAGTCAGAATGACTATGTAATTTAATTGCCATTTATAATTCCTTCTAGCCGGATTGTAGATCATTTGTCATGGCTGACCTTTTCTCTTTAGCCTCGGGACCTGATGGTCCGGAGTGTGTCCGAATTCCCATGTGATTATATAAGAAACGGGGAATGCATGGAGACCAGGCGTAGGGGTCATTAGTGCGTGAAAAGACAAGTGCGCAACTAGTTATGTTATATTACATGGTTAGTAAGAAACATCTTCCAGGGAGAATAGTTCCGTTAGGGGTTCCTTTCCCTGGGAGGCATGCCATAAAGTGCATGCCCATTCTGCGAAAAAGACGCGGGAAAAGCATCTGGGGGCGCATAAATAAATAAGTGAAAAGATCATCTTTTAGGTCACGGACCGAATATTCCCTTAAGAACGCTAGCTTTAGGCTTCACCCAGTCTGAGGTACACATCCGGCTGATCCGGCAGTTACAATCGCAGAGGTGCTCCCTTTACCGCCTAGCCGAATAATCGGGAACGTTGAGGTAAGCACAGGAGCCAGGCAACCCAGCTTGGCCAAAACTTAAGTCATATCGATGCATATAATGGTGAAATAAAAGGTACATGCGGAAGTGTAACACATGTGTTGGGCATGAAGCCCGTATAAATAAGCTTCTGAAGGCCCCAGGTTTAATGAGTGCGAATAGCACGTCATTTGATGAGACTTTAAAGGCTATAAGAGAAAGGAAGGGGAGAAGGAGAGAAATGTAAGACAGACAGTATATAAAAAATGGACAGAGGAAGGAGACGAACACAGAGTCCGGCGCTAGGCATAGAATCTTCGGAGACGGGCTGTGTTCCATGGGTTCGACTCGAGTCGGTTATCCGATGCATCTCGCAGGCGGTATGCTCCACCAGTCAGGACTTGGTCAATTATGAAGGGACCTTCCCACTTGGGCTTGAGTTTGTCCTTTTTCTTGTCCGACAGGCGTAGAACTAATTCGCCAACGTTGTAATTTTTGGCCCGTACTTCTCTGCTTTGGTATCTTCGAGCCTGCTGTTGATAGAATGCGGAACGGGCTTTTGCCACGTCACGCTCCTCCTCCAATGCGTCCAAATTGTCCTGCCGATCGAGCTCGGCTTCTCTTTCTTCGTACATGCGCACACGAGGTGAGTCATGAATTATGTCGCAAGGCAAAACCGCCTCTGCGCCGTACACCGTAAAGAATGGTGTGTATCCGGTGGTGCGATTCGGCGTGGTCCGCAACCCCCAGAGTACGGAGTCGAGCTCCTCTACCCAGTGCGTGTTAGATTCCTTGAGGGGCCGCACTAATCTGGGTTTGATACCGCTCATGATAAGACCATTTGCATGTTCGACCTGGCCGTTAGTTTGTGGGTGATAGACGGAAGCATAATCGAGATTGATGCCCATGTTTTTTGCACCAGAGTTTTACCTCGTCGGCCGTAAAGTTCGTGCCGTTATCAATGATGATGCTGTGGGGGACGCTGTAATGGTGTACAACCCCGGATATAAAGTCTATCACCGGTCCGGATTCGGCCGTCTTAACAGGCTTGGCTTCTATCCATTTGGTGAACTTATCCACCATGACCAGTAAGTATTTTTGCTTGTGGGTTCCGCCTTTAAGGGGTCCAACCATGTCAAGCCCCCAGACCACGAAGGGCCAAGTGATGGGGATAGTTTGGAGGGCGGTGGGTGGCATATGGCTTTGGTTTGCAAAGAGCTGGCAGCCGACGCATCGTTGGACTAAGTCCTAGGCGTCTGCCTGGGCCGTCGGCCAATAAAAGCCTGTACGGAAGGCCTTGCTTACAAGGGACCAAGCTGCAGCGTGATGACCGCCGAGTCCGGCATGAATTTCAGCCAGGAGGTTCCGCCCTTCCTCTTCGGAGATGCACCTTTGAAGGACTCCGGTAGTGCTTTTCTTATAAAGCTCTCCCTCATGGACTTTGTAGGTTTTGGATCGCCGCACTATGCAGTGTGCCTCATTTTGGTCCTCGGGGAGCTCCTGCCTAGTAAGGTAGGCGAGGAATGGTTCTGTCCATGGGGCGATGATGGCCATTATTACGTGGGCTGAAGGTGTTATTTCATTGGCAGAGCCTCCGATTGTGTCAGAATGTTCGGTGTCGGGCAGTGCGGTTGGGTCCGGGCTGTTATTGTTTGGCTCCCCTTCCCATACTATGGATGGCTTGAACAACCTTTCCAAGAATATGTTGGGGGGACTACATCGCGTTTTGCGCCGATGCGTGCCAGGACATCTGCTGCCTGATTATTTTCCTGGGCTATATGGTGAAATTCAAGCCCTTCGAACCGAGCAGACATTTTTAGGACGGCGTTGCGGTAAGCTGCCATTTTTGGATCCTTGGCATCGAAGTCTCCATTTATTTGGGATATTGCGAGGTCCGAGTCCCCGGGCACCTCTGGGCGTTGAATGCTCATGGATACTACCATCCAGAGACCATGTAAAAGGGCCTCATATTCGGCTGCATTATTGGAGTCTGTGTACATAATCTGGAGTACGTATTGAACTGTGTCTCCTATGGGGGACGTCAAAACGACGCGAGCCCCTAGTCCGGCCAACATCTTGGAGCCGTCGAAATGCATGATCCAATTTGAATATGTGCCGTACTCTTTAGGGAGTTCGGCCTCCGTCCATTCTGCGACGAAGTCGGCCAAAACTTGCGACTTGATGGCCCGCCGTGGCTTATAAGTTATGTCGAACGGGAGGAGCTCAATGGCCCATTTTGCAATCCGGCCCGTGGCGTCATGGTTGTTTATAATATCGCTAAGTGGTACTTCCAAGGCTACCATTATTGAACACTCTTGAAAGTTGTGTCGGAGCTTCCGGGATGCCATGAATACCGCGTACGCAATCTTTTGATAATGCGGGTACCATGATTTGCACGGAGTGAGGACAGTGGACACATAATAGACCGGCTTTTGAAGGGGGAATTTGTGTCTGTTCGTTTCTTGTTCGATGACGAGCACTGCGGTTACAACCTGATGTGTTGCTGCAATGTACAATAGCATTGGTTCGCCAATGTTTGGCGCAGCCAGGACTGGGTTTGTTGCCAATATGGCTTTTATTTCGTCGAGTCCGGCCATGGCTGCATCCGTCCATTCGAAGTGTTCGGTGCGCCGAAGGAGGCGGTATAGGGGTAGGGCCTTTTCTCCCAAGCGGGAGATAAAGCGGCTTAGAGCCGCCATGCATCCGGTTAACTTTTGTATTTGTTTGAGGTCCTTTGGGATATCCAATTCTGACAGAGCTCGGATCTTGGCTGGATTTGCTTCAATTCCTCTACCGGATACAATGAAGCCCAAGAGCTTCCCGGCTGGGACACCGAAAACGCATTTTTCCGGGTTGAGCTTGATGTCGTATGTTCGGAGGTTATCAAATGTGAGCCTCAAGTCGTCTACTAGAGATTCGACATGTCTTGTTTTGACGACCACATCATCTACATATGCCTCCACTGTTTTGCCGATCTGGTTTTCCAGACATGTCTGAATCATGCGCTGATATGTTGCGCCAGCGTTTTTGAGCCCGAAGGGCATTGTGTTGAAGCAGAATGGGCCTTATGGTGTGATAAATGCCGTCGCGGCTTGGTCTGATTCTGCCATCTTGATTTGATGGTAGCCGGAATATGCGTCGAGAAAACACAACGAATCGTGTCCTGCGGTAGCGTCGATAATTTGATCGATGCGGGGGAGGGGGAAGGGATCCTTTGGCAAGCCTTGTTAAGGTCTTTAAAATCAACGCACGGGCGCCAGGATTTGTCCTTCTTTGGTACCATCACCAAGTTTGCTAGCCAGTCCGGATGTTTTATATCTCTGATGAATCCGGCCTCCAATAGCTTTGCTAGCTCCTCTCCCATGGCCTGTCTCTTAGGTTCGGAAAAACGCCGAAGAGCTTGTTTGACAGGTTTGAATCCTTTTAGGATATTTAAGCTGTGCTCGGCTAGCCTGTGTGGGATTCCTGGCATGTCTGAAGGGTGCCAGGCGAAAATATCCCAGTTCTCTCGTAGGAACTCTCGTAGTGCGGCGTCTACATCAGGGTTTAACTGTGCCCCGATGGAAGCTGTTTTATTGGGGTCCGTTGGATGGACCTGGAATTTGGCTATTCCGTCCGCCAGTTTAAAGGAGGTGGGCTAGGATCTTTTGTCGAGTACCACATCGTCCCTATTCACCGTGGAGCGCAGCGCAGTCAGTTCCTCAGCCGCTAGGGCTTCGGATAGTGCCTTGAGGGCCAGTGCGGCTGTCTAGTTTTCGGCGCGGAGTGCTATGTCCGGATCACTAGCGAGAGTGATGATCCCGTTAGGCCCGGGCATCTTGAACTTCATGTACCCGTAATGGGGTATTGCTTGGAAGATTGTAAATGCTTCCCGCCCTAGCAGAGCGTGATAACCGCTGCTGAACGGAGCCACATGGAACGTGACCTCTTTGGACCTGTAATTATCCGGCGTGCCGAACACCACATCTAGTGTGATTTTTCCTGTACAGCGCGCTTCCTGACTGGGGATTATTCCTCTAAAGGTTGTGCTGCTTCGCTCAATGCGGTTCCAGTCTATTTCCATTTTTGAAGGGTTTCCTCATAAATGAGGTTCAATCCGCTGCCGCCGTCCATGAGGACCTTGGTAAGAGGAAATCCGTCCACTATTGGACTGAGGACCAATGCGGCTGGTGCTCGGGTTGTTCAGAATTTTGGTTCATCACTAGCGCTAAAGGTAATAGCCGTGTCACTCCATGGGTTTATTGCTGCTACTTGGTAGACTTCGGCAAGGCTGCGGAGTGTCCTTTTTCGCATATTATTTGATGTGAAAGTCTCGAAGACTGTTAATACCATATTGGTGTCTCTGGGGTGGCTTTCTGTGGCCTCTGGAATTAGGAGATCTTCGCCAATTTTGGCCACCTGCCGGAGTATCCAACATGCTCTAAGGCTGTGAGTTGGTGTGGCGTCCTCTGTGCTGTGAATTTTACAGGGTCCATTAAGCCATCCTTCCAGTATGGTTCCATGCCCTGTAGAGGGTTTTTGCTTTTTGGTGTTTGATCCGGGTGTCTGGCGATGATGCACCCTTTTATTTCGGACTGGGTTTGTATTCAGGGTCGGATCGTCCCAAAATTTTATTTCGGATTTCCAGGCGCTTTCCATCGCACAGTATTTTCGTACAATGGACGCCAAGTCAGCGAAGTGTGTAATATCACGGCGACTTATGGCGTTGAGGATTCCCTTGTCCGTGCAATTATTGCAGAAGATTGAGATTGCGTCTTCCTCGCGGCAGTCCCTTATCCTGTTCCTAACCAGGAGGAATCTGGCCCAGTAATGATGTACTATTTCTTTGGGCTCTTGCCTGATTTGGGATAGATCGCTTATGTTCGGGTGGGTGGGTGGAATTAAATCCGAAGCCTCACCCAATCTGAGTCTCAGAGGCCGAGGAATTTCCGAACTCAAAAATTTGGATTCCTGGATGTTGTCCAGTGAATCCAGCCCGTCGCCTGACTCTAAGTTCAGGTCTTGAGTGATATCCTCCCCTCCGCGGGTATCCGGCTTGGAGGGATCGGGAATCCGGACGTAGCTAGTCCTTGAGATAGATGAAGGGTCGCCGCACTGTCCCTCTACCACGGCAACGTGATGGGTGACTTGGGGAGAGTTAATCTCTCTCAGATCGGGTTTAGGCCCAATCTGGTCGTAATCCGTAGCGACTCCCAGGGCGGCGATGCGATCCAAGAGCTCGTTTATGGAGGAGAGCTCCATTGGATCTAACTGCTCGGCGAGTTCCGAGCTGACATGAAGATTGTTTTCGATGGCTCGAGAGGTCATCGTCGGCGCAGACGTCGAACAGGCGGTCATAAGAAAACCACCTAGCCGGAGGGTTTGGCCGATAGCTAAAGCTCCCTTAGCAACGGTGCCGTCTTTAAAGACGGGGCGAGGCATCCTTCCTGATGGCGACGACACAGAGGAACTCTCAATGAAAGCACCAATGTCGGTGTCAAAACTGGCGGATCTCGGGTAGGGGGTCCCGAACTGTGCGTCTAGGCCGGATGGTAACAGGAGGCAAGGGACATGAAGTTTTACCCAGGTTTGGGCCCTCTTGATGGAGGTAAAACCCTACGTCCTGCTTGATTAATATTGATGATATGGGTAGTACAAGATTAGATCTACCACGAGATCGGAGAGGCTAAACCCTAGAAGCTAGCCTATGGTATGATTGTTGTTCTATATGTTGTCCTACGGACTAAAACCCTCCGGTTTATATAGACACTAGAGAGGGTTAGGGTTACACAAAGTCAGTTACAATGGTAGGAGATCTACATATCCGTATCGCCAAGCTTGCCTTCCACGCCAAGGAAAGTCCCTTCCGGACACGGGACGAAGTCTTCAATCTTGTATCTTCATAGTCCAGGAGTCCGGATGAAGGTATAGTCCGGCCATCCAGACACCCCCTAATCCAGGACTCCCTCAAGGTCCCTCTTAGAGCTCAAGCGGCTATGGTAAGGTAAGAAAGGGATGCGATGTGGCCGCAACAGGAATGCGGCGAGCATAACACCTAGGTTCAGCAACTTAGTTGTTCCGAGCTCGTGACTTATCTTGGTAGTCCGGGCTCGATTCTCCGCGCTGCGCCAAACCTATGCGCAATCATCTACAGTGTAGCTAGGTTAGGCCCATCCTGGTCCTCCCCCTCCCAATGCTTTCTTTCAGGTTTTCTACGTCCTCAGGTCCCGACCCTCGAGCGAGCTTAGCCACCGCTGGTATGCCAGGTCGCGATGCCGTGGACAAGGCCAGGGGGTGAGGGCTAGAGAGCCAGTAAGAGCTCCTGAGTCGCGATGCTCAGGAGCCCCCCTTTTAACGTGCAAGCGGATCACTTGGAAGAGGTGGGAGCCCGTGGTGCCGCCTGGTGCTATCCTCATGATATTCCTGCGAGCTAGGATAAGGAGAAACACAGTTTTGCCGTTATGGTTGCCAGTCTGCAGCTGGTTGCTTCGTGAGGAGATGAAGGCACTGAGGGCCTGGTGAGGTGATGTGCGTGGGGCGTGCCGCGAGCCAGAGCTCGACCGCTCAGGTTTGTCGACGTGGCAAGGACAAACCCATGCACCAGTGTCGTGCCTGTGTGAGGAGGCCCCGTGGGAGGCGATGACGGGGCAGGTGATAATCATAGGCAGACTAAGCATGGAAGGAAAATCAGCTTGGGTAAATGCAGAAAGATACATGCCGCTGGCTTAGGCCCAAGCGACTTGGGGATGGTGCAGCCTGAGGGGCGCCCCCAACAAGGTAAGCTAAAGACATAAGCAAAAGGGATACATGCCACAGGGACGGACCCACGCGGCCTGGGATTAATGCAGCCCGAGGGGCGCTCCTAGCTAAATGAACTTGGAAAATGTCACCTGGTTCTGTTGATGAAGGAGAGTTGGGGCAGCTGAAGGTACGCGGCGAAGGAATGGCTCCTCATGAGCCACCGGGGCCCTGAGCCTCGGGAGGCTCCGGGGACTCAAGTGGTTCCCTGAGGACCATCTCCATCTCTGCCAGGACGACGTGGTGCCTGGCCCCCTGAGCCGCCAGGACACGCCGCATGTTGCGCTGATAGGTTGACGACACGCTCGGCAAGCCGAAGGGCATGAAAACGTAGCTGTGTGGTGGACCCTCGCAACGGCCCATGCGCGAAGGCCAGAAAGGCTCCTGAGATGCGGCCCTGTTGAGCCCTGGAATGTCTATGCAGGCGCACAGCCCGGCATCCTCGCCTGGTGGGGAGCTGCGCCTCGTGAGCGGCGGTCACCACGCATGGCCCTTGCATCTTGAAGTTCCTGAGTGGTCTTGGTGATGAACTCCTGAGTGCTGGGAACCCCTTGCCCTGTGTTCTCCTGAGGGAAACGTGCCGCGAAGCACGCCTCCAAGTGGTGCCCAAGCGCCTCCCTCGTGAGGTTGGCAAGGTCTGAGGCCCTCCAGAAGAGAGCCCCCGAGCCCTGCCCGAGGAGGGCGCTAGGCGCGCCTTCCTATGCGATGGAGGGAGGTGCCCCTGGAGCGGCCGCTGACCCTGACGAGGCTCCAGCTGCGTCGCCACCTTCCTGAGATCCTGCACGGTGCTGCTGCTTCTTCTTCTTGGGGAGGGCCTCAGGAGGGCCCTCACTTTTGCTGTCGGGGTCATCAATTGCTGCAGCTTGGAAGGCGCGCTCGAGGGAGCACACCGCATCTCTTTCTTCACATGGGACCATGATGATTCCACCGCTTCCCGGCATCTTGAGGATGTTGTAGCCGTGGTGGGTGACCGCCATGAATTTGGCCAGGGTTGGATACCCAAGGATGGCGTTGTACGACAGGCGGATGTGCGCGATGTCAAAGTCGATGAGATCGGTGCGGTAGTTCATGCATTCCTCGAAGGTGACAGGGAGGCGGACCTGCCCTATTGGTATGCTTGAACCATCGGTCACTCCTGAGAAAGGCTTGGTAGGCTGAAGCTGGTCACATGGGACTTGGAGGTTGTCGAACGTGTCGACGGACAGGACGTTGAGCCCTGCGCAGCCGTCGATGAGGGTCTTGGTGACTTGTACGTTGCTGATGACTGGTGAGCAAAGCATCGGGAGGGCGCCTGTGGTGGCTGCACACTTGAGCTGGTCTGCCGAGTTGAAGGTGATGGCGCACTGGGACCACCTGAGCGGGCGCGTGGCCTCGAGCTTGGGGAGGACTGCACTCACTTCACGAGCAAACTGTTTGAAGATGCGCTGCGAGGCTGGGGCCTAGGCTCCGCCCAAGATGGAGGCGATAGCACATGGCTCCTGGAAGCCCCAAGCCCCCTCGTCCTAATGGTGGTCGTCATTCCTTCTTGGCGGTGGCAGTAGCGCGGGAAGACCGGCGTTGCCCTGAGGACGGTCCTCGCGAGGCTGGTCTCTCCAGGCGCCCTCGTGAGGATGATCCTGCCAGTGGTCCTCACGAGGCCGGTCACGCCACTCCTGGTATGGGCCACGGTCGTCCCAGCGTCCACCACCACGTCCTCCTCCTCGGCCGTAGCCCCGGTCGCTGCGCTCGGGGCGTCGACCGTAGCGTCCTTCACGAATGGCTCTAAGCTCTTGACAGTCGCTGGTGTTGTGGGTGTTCAGGTTGTGGAAGGCGCAGAACGGTCGGCTGTTCTAGGATGACTCGGGTTGATCTCTACCTCGCTTGGTGTCGGGCTCTGCTGCGAGCACAACTGCTTCCTTGCGCTTCACGTCTTTGGCCTTGGCCTTCTTCTCTTCTGTGCCCGCAGCTGGCAGTTCGAGGAGGGAGAGGCGCCCCTCCTCAGCTCTTGCGCACTTGGTTGCTGCTACCTGTTGAGCACTGCGTTGGATTTCCTTGAAGAGGAAAGGATGATGCAGCAAAGTAGCGTAAGTATTTCCCTCAGTTTTTGAGAACCAAGGTATCAATCGAGTAGGAGGCTACGCGCGAGTCCCTCGTACCTACACAAAGCAAATAACTCCTCGCAACCAACATGATAAGGGGTTGTCAATCCCTTCGCGGTCACTTACGAGAGTGAGATCTGATAGATATGATACAATAATATTTTTGGTATTTTTGTGATAAAGATGCAAAGTAAAATAAAAGCAAAGTAAAAAAGCAAAGGAAATAACTAAGTGTTGGAAGATTAATATGACGAAGATAGACCTGGGAGCCATAGATTTCACTAGTGGCTTCTCTCAAGAGCATAAGTATTTTACGGTGGGTGAACGAATTACTGTTGAGCAATTGACAGAATTGAGCATAGTTATGAGAATATCTAGGTATGATCATGTATATAGGCATCACGTCCGAGACAAGTAGACCGACTCCTGCCTGCATGCATCTACTACTATTACTCCACTCATCGACCGCTATCCAGCATGCATCTAGAGTATTAAGTTCATGAAAATAGAGTAACGCCTTAAGAAAGATGACATGATGTAGAGGGATAAATTCATGCAATATGATAAAAAACATCTTGTTATACTCGATGGCAACAATACAATACGTGCCCTGCTGCCCCTACTGTCACTGGGAAAGGGCACCGCAAGATTGAACCCAAAGCTAAGCACTTCTCCCATTGTAAGAAAGATCAATCTAGTAGGCCAAACTAAACTGATAATTCGAAGAGACTTGCAAAGATAACTAATCATACATAAAAGAATTCAGAGAAGATTCAAATATTGCTCATAGATAATCTTGATCATAAACCCACAATTCATCGGTCTCAACAAACACACCACAAAAAGAAGATTACATCGAATAGATCTCCACGAGAGAGGGGGAGAACATTGTATTGAGATCCAAAAAGAGAGAAGAAGCCATCTAGCTACTAACTATGGACCCAAAGGTCTGAGGTAAACTACTCACACTTCATCGGAGAGGCTATGGTTGATGATGTAGAAGCTCTCCGTGATGGATGCCCCCTCCGGCGGAGCTCCAGAACAGACCCCAAGATGGGATCTCGTGGGTACAGAAGGTTGCGGTGGTGGAATTAGGTTTTTGGCTCCGTATCTGATCGTTTGGGGGTACGTAGGTATATATAGGAGGAAGGACTACGTCGGTGGAGCAACAGGGGGCCCACAAGGGTGGAGTGATACATCCATTTTGCATCATGCTTTTATATCGATATTTATTGCATTATGGACTACTTTTTCACTTTATGTCACAATACTTATGGCTATTCTCTCTTATTTTACAAGGTTTACATAAGGAGGGAGAATGCCGGCAGCTAGAATTCTGGGCTGGAAAAGGAGCAAATTTTAGAGACCTATTCTGCGCAACTCCAAAAGTCCTGAAACTCCACGGAACATCTTAGAATAAATAAAGAAAAATCGTCGCCAAAGATGAAGGCCAGGGGGCCCACCCCCTACCTCGTGGGCCCCTGATGGCTCTCCGACGTCCATCTTCTCCTATATGAAGTCTTTCGATGAGAAAAAATAAGAAGGAACTTTTCGGGACGAGACTCCGCCGCCACGAGGCGGAACCAATCTAGAGCTCCGGCAGAGCTGTTCTACCGAGGATACTTCCCTCCGGGAGGGGAAAATCATCACCATCGTCATCACCAATGCTCCTCTCATCGGGAGAGGGCAATCTCCATCAACATCTTCACCAGCACCATCTCATCTCCAAACCCTAGTTCATCTCTTGTATCCAATTCCTGTCTCAAAGTCCGGGATTGGTGCTAGTAGGTTGCTAGTAGTGTTGATTACTCCTTGTAGTTGATGCTAGTTGGTTTATTTGGTGGAAGATCATATGTTCAGATCCTATATGCATATTATTACCCCTCTGATTATGAACATGAATATGCTTTTTGAGTAATTACGTTTGTTCCTGAGGACAAGGGAGAAGTCTTGCTATTAGTAGTCATGTGAATTTGGTATTCGTTTGATATTTTGATAAGATGTATGTTGTCTAGCCTCTAGTGGTGTAATGTGAACGTCGACTACTTAACACTTCACCATTATTTGGGCCTAGAGGAAGGCATTGGGAAGTAATAAGTAGATGATGGGTTGCTAGAGTGACAGAAGCTTAAACCCTAGTTTATGCGTTGCTTCGTAAGGGGCTGATTTGGATCCATATGTTTCATGCTATGGTTAGGTTTACCTTAATACTTTTGTTGTAGTTGCGTATGCTTGCAATAGAGGTTAATCATAAGTGGGATGCTTGTTCAAGTAAGAACAGCACCCAAGCACCGGTCCACCCACATATCAAATTATCAAAGTATCGAACGCGAATCATATGAACGTGATGAAAACTAGCTTGACGATATTCCCATGTGTCCTCGGGAGCACTTTTCCTATTATAAGAGTTTGTTCTGGCTTGTCCTTTGCTACAAAAAGGAATGGGCCACCTTGCTGCACTTTATTTACTTTTGTTACTTGTTGCTCGTTACAATTTATCTTCTCACAAAACTATCTGTTACCACTTATTTCAGTACTTGCAGAGAATACCTTGCTGAAAACCGCTTATCATTTCCTTATGCTCCTCGTTGGGTTCGACACTCTTACTTATCGAAAGGACTACGATAGATCCCCTATACTTGTGGGTCATCAAGACTCTTTTCTGGCACCATTGCCGGGGAGTGTAGCGCCTTTGGTAGGTGGAATTTGGTATGGAAAAATTTATATAGTGTGCTAAAATTTACTGTCACTTGTCACTATGGAAAGTAATTCTCTAAGGGGCTTGTTCGGGGTATCTTCACCCCTACTAGTAGAGCAAAGAGTTGCTCCTCAACCTACTGAACCTATTGAAAATGAAACTCCTTTTGAATTTCCTTCGGGTATGATGGAAAAACTATTTGCTAACCCTTTTACAGGAGATGGAACAAAGCATCCGGATGAGCACTTAATATATGTGGATGAAGTTTGTGGATTATTTAAGCTTGCAGGTATACCCGATGATGTTGCTAAGAAGAAGGTCTTCCCTTTATCTTTGAAGGGAGATGCATTGATATGGTATAGGCTATGTGATGATATGAGATCATGGGACTATAAAAGATTGAAGTTGGAATTCCATCAAAAGTATTACCCTATGCATCTTGTTCATCGTGATCACAATTATATATATAATTTCTGGCCTCGCGAAGGAGAAAGTAATGCTCAAGCTTGGGGGAGGCTTAAATCAATGTTATATTCATGCCCCAATCATGAGCTCTCAAGAGAAATGATCATTCAAATTTTTTATGCTCGGCTTTCTGAAAACAATCGCACCATGCTTGATACTTCTTGTGCTGGCTCTTTTATGATGAAGACTATTGAATTTAGATGGAATTTATTGGATAGAATTAAATGCAACTCTGAAGATTGGGACCTCGACGAAGGTAAGGAGTCAGGTATGACACCTAAGTTTGATTGTGTTAAATCTTTTATGGACACCGATATTTTCCGTAAGTTTAGCACTAAATATGGACTTGACTCTGAGATAGTAGTTTCTTTCTGTGATTCTTTTGCTACTTATGTTGATCTCCCTACGGAGAAGTGGTTTAAATATCATCCTCCCATAGAAGTAAAAGTAGCTGCACCTATTAAAGTTGAAGAAAAGACTGTCACTTACAATGATCCTATTGTTCCTACTTCTTATGTTGAGAAACCACCTTTCCCTGTTAGAATAAAGGATCATGCTAAAGCTTCAACTGTTGTTCATAAAAGCAATATTAGAACTTATACACCTCCTGAGCAAGTTAAAGTAGAACCTAATATTGATATTGTTAAAGATCTCTTGTCTGATAATATTGATGGGCATGTTATTCAGTTCGAAGGTGAAACTGCTAGAATTGCTAAACCTTGTTATAAAGATAAACATAGACCTGTGGTAGGCGTGCCTGTTATTTCTGTTAAAATAGGAGATCATTGTTATCATGGCTTATGTTATATGGGTGCTAGTGCTAGTACAATACCTATTGACTTATACAAAGAAATTATGCATGACATTGCACCTGTTGAGTTAGAAGAAATTGATGTTACTATTAAACTTGCTAATAGAGATACTATTTCACCAATGGGAATTGTTAGAGATGTTGAAGTCTTGTGTGGGAAAACTAAATATCCTACTGATTTTCTTGTTCTTGGTTCCCCACAAGATAGCTTTTGTCCCATTATATTTGGTAGACCCTTCTTAAATACTGTCAATGCTACCATAGATTGCACAAAGAATGTTGTTACTATAGGCTTGGATGATATGGTTCATGAGTTTAATTTCTCTAAATTTAGCAAACATCATCGTGAGGAAGAATTACCTAGTAAGGATGAAATTATTGGTCTTGCTTCTATTGCCGTACCTCCTACTGATCCTTTAGAACACTATTTGCTAGACCATGAGAAAGATATGTTCATGAATGAAAGAAGGGAAATAGATGAAGTATTCTTTAAACAAGAACCTATTCTGCAACACAATTTGCCTGTTGAAATCTTAGGGGATCCTCCTCCACCCAAGGGTGATCCCATGTTTGAGCTTAAACCATTGCCTGATAATCTTAAATATGCTTATCTTGATGAAAAGAAGATATATCATGTTATTATTAGTGCTAACCTTTCAGAGCATGAAGAAGAAAGATTATTGAAAACTCTGAAGAAGCACCGTGCTGCTATTGGATATACTCTTGATGATCTTAAGGGCATTAGTCCCACTCTATGTCAACATAAAATAAATTTGGAAGCAGATACCAAACCAGTTCGTGATCCTCAACGACGTCTGAATCCTAAAATGAAAGAAGTGGTAAGAAAAGAAATACTAAAGCTTCTGGAGGCAGGTATAATCTATCCCGTTGCTGATAGTGAGTGGGTAAGTCCTGTCCATTGTGTCCCTAAGAAGGGAGGTATTACTGTTGTTCCTAATGATAAAGATGAATTGATTCCACAAAGAATTATCACAGGTTATAGGATGGTAATTGATTTCCACAAATTAAATAAAGCTACTAAGAAAGATCATTACCCCTTACCTTTTATTGATCAAATGCTAGAAAGATTATGCAAACATACACACTATTGCTTTCTAGATGGTTATTCTGGTTTCTCTCAAATACCTGTGTCGGCTAGAGATCAATCAAAGACTACTTTTACATGCCCTTTTGGTACTTTTGCTTATAGACGTATTCCTTTTGGTTTATGTAATGCACCTGCTACCTTTCAAAGATGCATGATGGCTATATTCTCTGACTTTTGTGAAAATATTTGTGAGGTTTTCATGGACGACTTTTTCGTCTATGGTTCCTCTTTTGATGATTGCTTGAGCAATCTTGATCGAGTTTTGCAGAGATGTGAAGAAACTAATCTTGTCTTGAATTGGGGAAAGTGCCACTTTATGGTTAATGAAGGTATTGTCTTGGGGCATGAAGTTTCTGAAAGAGGTATTGAAGTTGATAAAGCCAAGGTCGATGCTATTGAAAAGATGCCATATCCCAAGGACATCAAAGGTATAAGAAGTTTCCTTGGTCACGCCGGATTTTACAGGAGGTTCATTAAGGACTTCTCAAAAATTTCTCGGCCCCTGACTAATTTATTGCAAAAAGATATACCATTTGCCTTTGATGATGATTGTGTAGAAGCATTTGAAATACTTAAGAAAGCATTAGTCTCTGCACCTGTTGTTCAGCCACCTGATTGGAATTTACCCTTTGAAATTATGTGTGATTCTAGTGATTATGTTGTAGGTGCTGTTCTAGGGCACAGAGTTGATAAGAAATTAAATGTTATTCATTATGCTAGTAAGACTCTAGAAAATGCTCCAAGAAATTATGCTACTACCGAAAAAGAGCTTTTAGCAATTGTATTTGCTTGTCATAAGTTCAGATCTTATATTGTTGATTCTAAAGTAACTATTCAAACTGATCATGCTGCTATTAAATACCTTATGGAAAAGAAAGATGCTAAACCTAGACTTATTAGATGGGTTCTCTTTCTACAAGAATTTGATTTTCATATTGTTGATAGAAAGGGAGCTGAGAACCCCGTTGCAGACAACTTGTCTAGGTTAGAAAATATTCTTGATGACCCACTACCTATTAATGATAGCTTTCCTGATGAACAATTAAATGTTATAAGTACTTCTCGTAGTACTCCATGGTATGCTGATTATGCTAATTATATTGTTGCTAAGTTTATACCACCTAGCTTCACATAACAGCAAAAGAAAAAGTTTTTCTATGATTTAAGACATTAGTTTTGGGATGACCCACATCTTTATAAAGAAGTAGATGGTGTTATTAGACGTTGTGTACCTGAGCATGAACAGGAACAGATCATACGCAAGTGTCATTCCGAGGCTTATGGAGGACACCACGCTGGAGATAGAACTGCACATAAGGTATTGCAATCTGGTTTTTATTGGCCTACTCTCTTCAAGTTTGCCCGTAAGTTTGTCTTGTCTTGTGATGAATGTCAAAGATTTGGTAACATTAGTAGACGTCAAGAAATGCCTATGAATTATTCTCTTGTTATTGAACCGTTTGATGTTTGGGGCTTTGATTATATGGGACCTTTTCCTGCCTCTAATGGATACACACATATTCTAGTTGCTGTTGATTACGTTACTAGGTGGGTAGAAGCTATTCCAACTAGTAGTGCTGATCACAGCACTTCTATTGAAATGCTTAAAGAAGTTATTTTCCCGAGGTTTGGAGTCCCTAGATATTTAATGACTGGTGGTGGTTCACACTTTATTCATGGTGCTTTCCGTAAAATTATTGCTAAATATGATGTTAATCATAGAATTGCATCTCCTTATCACCCTCAGTCTAGTGGTCAAGTAGAGTTGAGCAATAGAGAGCTCAACTTAATTTTGCAAAAGACTGTTAATAGGTCTAGAAAGAATTGGTCCAAGAAACTTGATGATGCATTATGGGCTTATAGAACTGCATATAAAAATCCTATGGGTATGTCTCCGTATAAAATGGTTTATGGAAACGCATGTCACTTACCTCTCGAACTAGAACATCAGGCATATTGGGCTATTAAAGAGCTTAACTATGATTTCAAACTTGCCGGTGAAAAGAGGTTATTTGATATCAGCTCACTTGATGAATGGAGAACCCAAGATTATGAAAATGCCAAGTTGTTTAAAGAAAAAGTTAAAAGATGGCATGACAAAAGGATACAAAAGCCTGAGTTTAATGTAGGTGATTATGTATTGCTATACAACTCTCACCTAAGATTTTTTGCAGGAAAACTTCTCTCTAAATGGGAAGGCCCCTATGTTATCGAAGAGGTCTATTGTTCCGGTGCCATAAAAATCAACAACTTCGAGGGCACAAATCCGAAGGTGGTAAACGGTCAAAGAATCAAATATTATATCTCAGGTAATCCCATAAATGTTGAAACCAATATTATTTAAACCGTAACCCCGGAGGAATACATAAGAGACACTTTCCGGAACGTTTCAGACTCCAAAAAGGAATAGGTATGTAGTATGGTAAGTAAACTGACACCAAAACAATTTTTAAGGCAATATTTCTCCGTTTTGGAATATTTAGAAAAATAGAAAAATAAGTAGCAGTCCGGGAAGGACACGAGGGCCGCACGAGGGTGGTGGGCGCGCCCCCCTACCTCGTGAGCACCTCGTGTGCCTTCCGGACTCTTTTTTCTTGCACAATACGTATTTTGGTCGGTAAAAATTCATTATATATTCTCCCGAAGGTTTTGACTCCCGTATCATGCAAATATCCTCTGTTTTCATTTTGAGTTGTCCCGTTGCAGATTAAATCAACATGTCTTCCCAGGATTCGGAAGGAGAAAGCTATGTGGATGACTACTTAGCAAATCCAAAGGTCTATGGAGATGTGGAACATGATGGATGGACCACGGAGGAAGAAGAGGACTATGAACCCAAGGGGAAGGAGGAGACGAGCTCAGATGAAGATGAAGCACCATTACCTCAACCTTGGGACATGCACATGGAGTTCAAAAAGTCAAGTCTCCCTGATAGGGTAAAGAAACCCAAGTTCAAGTTTATCCCTTTTCGTCTCTTGCAGGAAAATAAGCAGGACCTATGCAAAAACATATTAACCCTGGAGTGGGATATTGATGATCTGAGGGATCAAAATGCCGTCCTCAAGCGCAAATTAAGGGAGAAGCCTAAGCCATCAACTAAGCCTACATCACCACCGCCTTCTTCACCGACAAAGGAGATATAATCACATGGGTATGGGCACTCCCCTTGGCAACTGCCAAGCTTGGGGGAGGTGCCCCTATATCGTATCACAATCACAACTCCTATCTTTACCATTTTCTTAGTTCGATCCTATTAGTAGTATCTTGATCTAGTAGAATAAAGTTTATGGCATGATCTAGTTTTGAGTTTTTCTTTATGATCTCTCTTTGTAATCAAGTCCGTGAGCTATATATAATAAAGATTAGTGTTGAGTCAAGGGCTTGATTATTTTGCCATGATCTTGGGTGAATAAAAGAAAAGAGAAAAAGAATAAAAAGAAACAAAAAGTTCATATTGATCTTATTGAGAGTAATGACTTCACATAGAAAGAGTATGATGATTAAAAGTTGTTCGGAGTTGGCAGACATAGCTTTGGTCATTGTTGCAATTAATACGAAGTAATAAGGAAAGAGAGGTTTTCACATATAGATATATTATCATTGGCATCTTTTATGATTGGGAGCACTCATTAAAATATGACATGCTAAAGAGTTGATGTTGGACTAGGAAGACAACATAATGAGTTTTGTCTTTCTTATATCTGAGATAAAGTTTGTTGTCATGGATCCTCTAACTTGTTGAGCTTGCCTTTCCCCCTCATTCTAACCAAATTCTCAGCACCAAGTAGGAATACTACTTGTGCTTCCAAAATCCCTAAACCAGTTTTGCCATGAGAGTCCACCATATCTACCTATGGATTGAGTAAGATCCTTCAAGTAAGTTGTCATCGGTGCAAAGCAATAAAAATTGCTCTAAATATGTATGATTGATTGGTGTGGGAGAAATAAGCTTTATACGATCTTGTGATGTGGAAGTAATAAAAGCGACGGACTGCATAATAAAGGTTCATATCACAAGGGGCAATATAAAGTGACGTTCTTTCGCATTGAGGTTTTGTGCATCCAACCATAAGAGCGCATGGCAACCTCTGCTTCCCTCTGCGAAGGGCCTATCTTTTATTATTATCTTCTACCTTATGCAAGAGTCATGGTGATCTTCACCTTTTCTTTTTCATTTTATCCTTTGGCAAGCTCAGCATGTTGGAAAGAACATGATATATGTATCTAATTGGATGTAGGGGGGCATGAACCATTATTGTTGACATTACCCTTGAGGTAAAAGGTTGTGGGGAAAACTATAAGCCCCTATCTTTCTCTGTGTTCGATTAAAACTCCGTAACCACAAGTATTGCGTGAGTGTTAGCAATTATGGAGGACTAAATGATAGTTGAGTATGTGGACTTGCTTTTTAGCTCTGACATAGACTCTTTCCGATGTTATGATAAATTGCAATTGCTTTAATGACTGAGATTATAGTTTGTTGGAGCCCAATAAGGTTTATGATTTATACTCTTGCATTGTGAATAGATCATCACTTGAACATAAGTAATCATATGACAAAAGCTATATATGTTGCTGTTATGAGAATAATCATGGTGCCTTCATGTCTGTATTTTATTTTTTTATCGATGCCTCTACCTCTAAACATGAGGACATATTTATTGTTATCGGCTTTTCGCTTGAGGACAAGCGAGGTCTAAGCTTGGGGGAGTTGATACGTCCATTTTGCATCATGCTTTTATATTGATATTTGTTGCATTATGGACTACTATTTCACTTTATGTCACAATACTTATGGCTATTCTCTCTTATTTTACAAGGTTTACATAAGGAGGGAGAATGCCGGCAGCTGGAATTCTAGGCTAGAAAAGGATCAAATATTAGAGACCTATTCTGCGCAACTCCAAAAGTCCTGAAACTCCACGGAACATCTTAAAATAAATAAAGAAAAATCCTTGCCAAAGATGAAGGCCAGGGGGCCCACCCCCTACCTCGTGGGCCCCCTGGTGGTTCTCCGACGTCCATCTTCTCCTATATGAAGTCTTTCGATGAGAAAAAAATAATAAGGAACTTTTCGGGACGAGACTCCGTCGCCACGAGGTGGAACCAATCTAGAGCTCCGGCAGAGCTGTTCTGCCGGGTAAACTTCCCTCCGGGAGGGGGGAAATCATCACCATCGTCATCACCAATGCTCCTCTCATCGGGAGAGGGCAATCTCCATCAACATCTTCACCAGCACCATCTCATCTCCAAACCCTAGTTCATCTCTTGTATCCAATTCCTGTCTCAAAGTCCGGGATTGGTGCTAGTAGGTTGCTAGTAGTGTTGATTACTCCTTGTAGTTGATGCTAGTTGGTTTATTTGGTGGAAGATCATATGTTCAGATCCTATATGCATATTATTACCCCTCTGATTATGAACATGAATATGCTTTTTGAGTAATTACGTTTGTTCCTGAGGACAAGGGAGAAGTCTTGCTATTAGTAGTCATGTGAATTTGGTATTCGTTTGATATTTTGATAAGATGTATGTTGTCTAGCCTCTAGTGGTGTAATGTGAACGTCGACTACTTAACACTTCACCATTATTTGGGCCTAGAGGAAGGCATTGGGAAGTAATAAGTAGATGATGGGTTGCTAGAGTGACAGAAGCTTAAACCCTAGTTTATGCGTTGCTTCGTAAGGGGCTGATTTGGATCCATATGTTTCATGCTATGGTTAGGTTTACCTTAATACTTTTGTTGTAGTTGTGGATTCTTGCAATAGAGGTTAATCATAAGTGGGATGCTTATTCAAGTAAGAACAACACCCAAGTACCGGTCCACCCACATATCAAATTATCAAAGTATCGAATGCAAATCATATGAACGTGATGAAAACTAGCTTGACGATATTCCCATGTGTCCTCGGGAGCGCTTTTCCTATTATAAGAGTTTGTTCCGGCTTGTCCTTTGCTACAAAAAGGATCGGTCACCTTGCTGCACTTTATTTACTTTTGTTACTTGTTGCTCGTTACAATTTATCTTATCACAAGACTATCTGTTACCACTTATTTCAGTACTTGCAGAGAATACCTTGCTGAAAACCGCTGATCATTTCCTTCTGCTCCTCATTGGGTTCGACACTCTTACTTATCGAAAGGACTAGGATAGATCCCCTATACTTGTGGGTCATCATGGAGAGTGCGCCCTGGGGGGGGGCGCCCCCCTACCTCGTGGGCTCCTACTTTGTTTCTTGATGTAGGGTCCAAGTCTCTTGGATTATGTTCGTTCCGAAAATCATGTTCCCGAAGGTTTCATTCCGTTTGGACTCCATTTGATATTCCTTTTCTGTGAAACACTGAAATAGGCAAAACACAGCAATTCTGGGTTGGGCCTCCGGTTAATATGTTAGTCCCAAAAATAATATAAAAGTGGATAATAAAGCCCAATAATGTCCAAAATAGTAGATAATATAGTATGGAGCAATCAAAAATTATAGATACGTTGGAGACGTATCAGTTGCCAGGTTGAATAGCTCCTGAGACATGCACAGCTCCTTGTGGATGGCGAGCTCTTCCTTCATCTTGACGTCGCGGACGCCATCGGAGAACGCGGAGATGATGGCCTCATCCGTCACCTTGGGGATCTTGAGGCGAGTGTTGTTGAAGCGCTGGATGTACTTCCGGAGGGTTTCTCCTGGTTGTTGCTTGATGCGACGCAGGTCACCCGCGGCCGGCGGGCGGTCGCGAGTGCCCTGGAAGTTGGCGACAAACGGTCGCGCATCTCGTCCCAGGAGGAGATCATGCCATGTGGCAGGTTCAGGAGCCAGGAGCGGGCACCATCCTTGAGAGCCATAGGAAACCAGTTTTCCAAGACTTTCTCGTCGCTGTTGGCCGCTTCGATGCTCAGCTCGTAGAGCTGCAGGAACTCCGCGGGGTCGAGGGTGCCATCATAGCGAGGAGGCAGATCCGGCTTGAACTTGCATGGCCAGGCGACGCTACGCAGCTCAGGGGTGAAGGCGCGGCAGCCGGCCGTGGTTGCCGGGGCCCGTCTCGGAGGTGGAGCTTGGTCCTGACGAGGCCCACGTGCCGCCACCGCAGGTGGCACGCGGTTTTGGAGAGGTGGCGCGGGGAGCGCATGTGGAGCTTCTCGCGGCCGAGGAATTTCTTGGCAGCTTCTCTCTTCGCGCGCGGGCACGGGGCGTGGTGGATCGCGACGTGGGGCCGCGCGCCTTGGCGCCAAGGCACCGTCTTGGGGCAGAGGTGGAGGAGGCACTCCGTGTGCCATGTTGCCCCCTGCTGGCGGAGGGCAAGGCATAGAAAGGGACGGCGCTGGAGAGCCCCCTGCGACGCGGACGAGCTCAGCGACGCGGTCGAGCCAGTCCTCGTAGAGGTCGTCGACTGGGTGGTAGCGCAGGAGCTCGTTCGCCATGAGGAGCACGGCCTGCGCGTTGATAACCCACAAGTATAGGGAATCGCAACCATTTTCGAGGGTAGAGTATTCAACCCAAATTTATTGATTCGACACAAGGGGAGCCAAAGATAACCCACAAGTATTAGTAGTTGAGTTGTCAATTCAACCACACCTAGATAACTTAGTATCTACAGCAAAGTATTTAGTAGCAAAGTAATAGGGAAGTAATGGTAACAGTAGCAAAAGTAATATTTTTAGGTTTTGTAGTGATTGTAACAATAGCAACGGAAAAGTAAATATGCGAAGAACAGTATGTGAAAAGCTCGTAGGCATTGGATCGGTGATGGAGAATTATGCCGGATGCGGTTCATCATGTAACAATCATAACATAGGGTGACACAGAACTAGCTCCAATTCATCAATGTAATGTAGGCATGTATTCCGAATATAGTCATACGTGCTTATGGAAAAGAACTTGCATGACATCTTTTGTCCTACCCTCCCGTGGCAGTGGGGTCCTAGCGGAAACTAAGGGATATTAAGGCCTCCTTTTAATAGAGTACCGGACCAAAGCATTAACACATAGTGAATACATGAACTTCTCAAACTATGGTCATCACCGGGAGTGGTCTCGATTATTGTCACTTCGGGGTTGCCGGATCATAACACATAGTAGGTGACTATAGACTTGCAAGATAGGATCAAGAACTCACATATATTCATGAAAACATAATAGGTTCAAGTCTGAAATCATGGCACTCGGGCCCTAGTGACAAGCATTAAGCATAGCAAAGTCATAGAAACATCAATCTCAGAACATAGTGGATACTAGGGATCAAACCCTAACAAAACTAACTCGATTACATGATAAATCTCATCCAACCCATCACCGTCCAGCAAGCCTACGATGAAATTACTCACGCACGGCGGTGGGCATCATGAAATTGGTGATGGAGGATGGTTGATGGTGACGACAGCGACGGATTCCCCTCTCCAGAGCCCTGAAAAGACTCCAGATCAGCCCTCCCGAGAGAGTTTAGGGCTTGGCGGCAGCTCCGTATCGTAAAATGCGATGAATCTTTCTCTCTGATTTTTTTCTCCCCCAACACGAATATATGGAGTTGGAGTTCAGGTCGGTGGAGCGTTAGGGGGCCCACGAGGCAGGGGGGTGCGCCCAGGGGGGCAGGCGCGCCCCCACCCTCGTGGATAGGTGGTGAGCCCCCTGGCCTTGATTCTTTCGCCAATATTTTTTATATTTTCAAAAAATAAGTTCCGTGGAGTTTTAGGTCATTCCAAGAACTTTTGTTTCTGCACATAAATAACACCATGGGAAGTCTGCTGAAAACAACGTCAGTCCGGGTTAGTTCCATGCAAGTTAGAGTCCAAAACAAGGGAAAAAGTGTTTGGAAAAGTAGATACGACGGAGACGTATCACGCGTCCATGGGAGTGCGACGTGCGTGCGACGAAGAACCGGCTGGGGTCAGCGAAGGAGTGGCGGTGCAGCCGTCCTGCCGCACCGATGGGTGCAGCGAGGATGCTTGCTGCTCGTTCCCTGCCGGGCCAGTGGCGGTGTTTGCAGCGGGAGACGGAGAACGACAAGGTGGCCCGCCGACGGGAGCCATCTGGGCAACGTGGGCGGTGAGGGCAGCCCGGCGCTCAGCACGAGCGCGGCGAGCGTCCGCCATGGATACAATGGAGCAACGGAGCGTCGATCGATGGAAGGGAAGCTACGGCGCACCCCTACCTGGCGCACCAAATGTCGGATGTGGGGTTCCGGAAAACCCTTAAGGTTTGAACTCTGGGGTGTGCGCGAAGTTCTTTCCCTCCTACCGATCCACGCCCTAGCCCGCTAAGATCTTGCGGATGAACTCGACGAACTCGTAACACAGAAAGACACGATATTTATATTGGTTTGGGCCACCGTTGTGGTGTAATACCCTACTCCTGTGTGTGGTGGTGGATTGCCTCTTGGGGTGATGATGAACAGTACAGGGGGAAGAACAGCCTCCTGAGGTTGAGGTGTTCTTGTGCTCAACTAACTTGTGTGGGTGAGATGCCTCTGAGTGCGTTATCAGATGCCTCTACCGTGGTGGCTAGTTCTACTTATATAGGCCCTAGTCCTCTCCCCAAATATTGAGCGGGAAGGGAGCCAACAATGGCGAGCTAATTTGAAAGGGGACAGCTAGTACAAGCTATCCTAAAAAAGTGGTCTTCGCCTGCGAAAGGCTCTGGTGGTGACGCCGTCTTGGGATCCATGGTGACCTCCGTCCTGCTGGCCTACTGGTCTTGGTCTCATTGCACCGATATGGAAACCTTTGCCTGATGCCTCGGTACTCCATGCCTGCGCCTTCCTCCTTAGCACCAAAGAGGAAACAAGGACGCTGCGCGCGCTGGCGCCCGCCTGGTGTTGATCGTCACGCCTCACATCATGTGAGCCTCGCGAGGTTTGCTCCACCTTGACATCTCCGATCCTTGCGAGGTAGCCTGGTGAGGCCACCCCGGAGGAGGTCTTGTGTCGTCTGCCTCGCGAGGCTTGGCCCCTCGCGAGGGTCTTGAATGCCTTGTTGATGAAGATGGGCCGGACAGGCCCGCTAGCATAGCCATGCCGTGGGCCGCAGGTAGGCAAGTCTGGGGACCCCTGTTCCCAGAATGCTGAAAGTGAGCAGGGTTCCCAAGCCCACCATTCGGGTGCCACTTAGTACACCGTGCCACTTGTGCCTTGTCTGTCCCAAGCCCACCTTGCCAGGTGCCACTTGGTAGAAAAATAACACTACCTACAAACACCAGAAACTAGTTGCGGCTCCTGGACAGAGATCAAGTTGGTTAATAAGTCGAGAGAGCTTGAAGCGCCCGGAGCCCAATGTGTGGTAGTAGCTAGTCATTAGTCAACTTATACAGAACTCGGTTCTTAAGGACGGTCCCAATGAGACAACCCACCATGTACTCCTACATGGCCTGTCACTGCTACCTTTGCCAAATCGTGTTCACCTGCTTGACTCTCAGCATCAGATCATGGCATAGCACTCCAATTCATTCCCAATGAATCATACCTGACACAACTCTAAGGAATAGCAGGCATGGCATGGTAGGAACACAACATGGCTCATACAACTCCTTCACATGCTAGTGGGTTTCAACTATTTACTGTGGCAATGACAGGTCATGCAGAGGAATGGGTTCAACTACCGCAACACAAAGTAGCAGTTGAATCATTGTTGTCCTAATGCAATAAAAGAGAGAAGGAGTGAAAGAGTGGGATTGTATTGGAATGAACAAGGGGGTGTGCTTGCCTGGTAGATCAACAAGGGGGCACTACTCCTCTGACAGGTACTCTGGAACGATCTTCGGAGCAGCACCTATCGAAAAGGATGGTGTCGGCAATCAAAACACAAGCATATGCAACAATATGATGCATGGACATGGCATGAAGATGTGATGTGGTTTGTGCTAATGCATCTCGCATTTCACTTGGAAGAATTCCATTTGAACCAAAGGTTCAAATGCAACTCTAACTGAAGTCTCTTTAAAAATGATTAATGTGTTTTCACATATACAACAGGTATAACTTGGGTTGTCATGCATGAAAATGGTATAGATGGATAGATTGCATTTTTCTGATAATTTTTCATATATAAATTATTTCAATATGTGCTATTGAATTTCTATGATTTTTTGAAGTTTAAACAATTTTCTGGAATTTCCTTTTTATTTTAAATCCAGAAACTGTTAATTGCGTCATGCTGATGACATCATCATGTCAGCGGGTCAACGGCGCTGACTAGGGTCAAACTTGACATGTGGGGTCCACACATCAGTGTCACAAAGTTAAATAGGGTGTGTTTAGCCTAATTACAAGATTAGTGGGCGCTGGGGCCCATCTGTCAGTGTGAGGGGGTTTGTTAAGCGGTGATTAGCCCTACACTAATCACCTGACAGGCCGGGCCCGCATGGCAGGGCTCAGGCAGCGGGGCTCGTCACCGGCAACCTCTGGTCGCGGTGGAGTCCCCGTTGCCAGCCACAGGAGTAGCGGATGAGGGTACCGGGGCATAGCCCAGGCTCTTCCGCATCCAGCGGAGGCGACGGGAGGACGCAGGGTGGCCGGAGCTCGCCGGAGCAGAGCTCGCGGCGGTGGCCGGAGTTCAGTTTCGAGCGGGATCGCGGCTGTAGCATAGAAAAAACACGGGGGACAGGGGAATTCAAGGTGGGAGCTCACGGCTAGTCCAACAGAGGCAACGGTGGCTCGGGGGAGGTCCAGCAGAGATCCACGGCGGGCGGGGTTGAAGATGACGGCGGAGGCGGCTCCACAGGGCGTCCAGCGACGTGTGACTTCAAGGAGGGGACGAGGAAGACGAGGCGAAGCTCTTGGATTCATAGTAGAGGCGAGGCCGTGGCGGCGGGACCGGCAACGGCGAGCGGCGGTGACGGTGGTGTCGGATGTGGGGTTCCGGCAAACCATTAAGATTCGAACACTGGGGTGCGCGTGAAGTCTTTCCCTCCTACCGATCTATGCTCAAGCTCGCTAAGATCTTGCGGATGAACTCGATGAACTCACAACACAGAAAGAGACACAAGGTTTATACTGGTTTAGGCCACCGTTGTGGTGTAATACCCTACTCAAGTGTGGTGGCGGTGGATTGCCTCTTCGGCTGATGATGAACAGTACAAGAGAAGAACAGCCTCCTGAGGTTGAGGTGTTCTTGTGCGTGTGTTGGATTCTCAATCTGTTCGAGTTCTCTCCTCTACTGTGGTGGCTAAGCCTATTTATATAGGACCTGGTCTTCTTCCCAAATGTTGAGCAGGAAGGGAGCCAACAATGGTGGGCAAATTTGAAGGGGGACAGCTAGTACAAGCTGTCCTGACAAAAGCGGTCTTCGCCTGCGAAAAGCCCTGGGGTGACGCCGTCTTGGGTTCCATGATGACCTCTGCCTTGCAGTCCTCCTGGTCTTGGTCTTGTTGCACCAATATGGCAACCTTTGCCTGATGCCTCGGTACTCTTCGTCTGCGCATGCCTCCTTAGCACGAAAGAGGAAATGGGGATGTTGTGCGCTCTCGCGCCCGCCTGGCACCCGCCTGGCGCCGTTCGTCATGGCTCACATCACGAGTGCCTCGTGAGGTTTGCCCCGCCTTGATATCT
Source organism: Triticum urartu (assembly GCF_056163025.1). Classification (NCBI taxonomy): domain Eukaryota; kingdom Viridiplantae; phylum Streptophyta; class Magnoliopsida; order Poales; family Poaceae; genus Triticum; species Triticum urartu. The sequence continues at coordinate 387,838,359 of NC_141877.1, forward strand.
CCGCTCCTCGTGAGGCCGCCTAGCTAGGCCAGTCCAGATGAAGTCTGGCGTCATCCGCCTCGCAAGGCTTGGACCCTCGCGAAGGTCTTAGATGCCTTGTCGATGAATATGGGCTGTACGGCCCGCTGCCTAGCCACGCCGTGGGCCGCAGGTAGGCAACTCTGGGGAACCCCATTCCCAGAACGCCAATAGTAGCCCCCGGGCCCAAGGAGCGATCGGGCTTGGCTTCGTGGCGAAGCCAAGGGTCAAGTTCGAAGCGCCGCGGGCCCAAAAATCCTACGGCCTCGGTCGACGTGTGGCGGTTGATTGGACGTGGGCCTCTCTGCTTCCCCACGCTGCCTCAGCAACTGCTCGCCCTGACAAAGGCTGGCACGGGCTGTTCTTTCCTTCATTGCTCCTTCCTTGCCTTGCTCCAGATCCCCTTTCTTGCCCTTTGCCGCCTGCTTCCTCCAGATGTCCTCAACCCTTGCTCTGCGTCTATCGCTCATGGCGCCGCGCAAGGTCAAATCTTCCTCTACGACGGCTTGGTACGAGCCGTCCCTTGAGACGCCCACCGTCACGGAGAAGAGCCTCGCCTCCGTGCGCCTTCTGACGGCGGTCGAAGGAAACGAGTGGGGGAAGACAGTGCTTCGGCTCGCGTCCGACGAGCCGGAGCCTGAGGGAAGCACCTTCTTCCCCTTCTTCTCGAGCAGCGTCACTGTCGGGTTGGTCCCTCCTTTTCCTTATTTATTTTACGAAGTCCTCGACCACTATGGGCTGCAGGCGCTGCATATCCATCCTAACTCTGTCCTCCTCCTTTCCATCTTCGCTTACTACCGCGAGGCATACCTGGGCGTTATGCCATCCGTGGCGCTCTTGTGCCATTTCTTCTTCCTCCATTTCACCGTCGAGCACATCACTGGATGTGCCAACTTCGTCGCCTACGGCAAGGCCAACACGATCTCGAGCACCGGGAAGATGGCTGACAACATCCGGTCCAAATGGGTCATGATGGATGCTCAGCGCGCCGACCGGTGTCTGGAGTTGCCCACAGCGGTGCCTCCTCCCAACGAGGGGTGGCCCAAGGTGGAGCTTGTCGACGAGCGGGCGTCGCTGGTGCTGGGGCAGATGATGACCGATCTAAGGCCAGGCAACGCGAGGATGACCAAGGTGACGGGGGCGATGCTCCTGAGGGAGTTCTTGATGATGCGGGTTGCCCCGCTCCAGGCGTGTGCGCGCCCCTCTGGGAGCTTGACAAGAAGGAAACCAAGACCCGCCTGCTGCCGGGGGACTTGCCTGATGACGAATTGGACGCCGTCTTGCGCCTCATAGTCGGGGACAACCAGGAGTACCCGGCTAGCGCCTTCCTTCACCTGTTCAAGCGTAGGGACTAGGTCGCCTCCAAGCCGACTTTCGACGCACGCGGGCTGGTGCCGCCGGCGCTTGTAGAAGCCCCTATGGCACAGAACCCGGTGGAGGTGTCTTCTGGTGAGTCCCTCAGAGGGGGAGAAGAGGGGGAGGACTCGGAGAAGACCTTGCAAGAGGTGGGGGAGACTTCCCCTCTGAGCAAGGCCGATATTCTTTGCGCCCTTCCTGATGATGCTGATGCCGATGCCCACCGAGGGGGTAGGGAGAAGCCTCCCATCCGGATAAAGAGCTGGTCATCGTTTGTAGCCCGAGGCGCTGCTTCCGCCCGGACACCTCTTGGGGCTGGATCCGGCTCTGCCTCCTCTCCGCCCGGTGCCGCCGGTGTCAGAACGCCTGCCCCTCAGGTCCTGCAGCTGTCAGGCCTCAAACTTCTCAAGTGGTCAGTGGAATACGTTGCATTGGCCCGGTGAGTGTCTCAACCTTCGCCTTGTCCTTGTTTGTGCTCGTTGTTTCCTGATGTTCGCGCCTGGTTGATCAGGCCGACTCCTTTGGCAAAGAAAAGGAAGGAGGATTCGGCGGCCGTGCCTCCCTCCACAGGAAAAGGAGGCAGCAACGCCCGTGTCTCCCTAGCTCGGTCGTCCTCGCGAGGCCGAGAGGAGTCTCGCCGCGTGGAGTCAGCCCCCATGGCCCCCTTGGCTCTGGAGACGCCGGTGCTTGGCGCGGCTAGGTAGGTCCCAGCTGCTCCGGAACCGGTAGTCTCCCAAGCCCTGGTGACGGCGTCGCTTCCTCCTACTACTGCGCCTCCACCTCCTGGTCCTTCTGCTCCTGATGCTGCCTTGGAGCATGCAATTTCGGAGATGATCCAGCTGCGGGCGGATCTCCTGAACACGGACCCGCGCTTGGTGGCCGGGGGTCTGGAGCTAGCTTCTGGCTGGCTCCACTCTGACCTGGCAATTCACGCAGCGCTGGGACAAGCTGCTGCGGCTTCTGAGAAGGACAAGCAGGGCGCCGCCAGTGCTGCAGCTAATCGTGAGGCAGCACTGAAGGACGCCAAGGCCGCCCGTGACCGCTGCCAAGAGCTGGAGGGCGAGTTGCAGGGCCTGCGCGACAAGCATGCTGGAGAGGTGCGCTGCCACAAGGAGAAGGAGGAGGAGATGAAGGCCTGGGAGGAAGCCGTCAAGAACCGAGATGCTGAACTGGTGGAGCTGGGGAAGAAGCAGGCTGCCGAGCACAGCCGGTTGGAGGATCTGGAGCAGAAGATGAGGGCGAGGGAGGCCGATCTTGACGCCAAGGCGCAGGAGCCTGGAGAAGCCCCTGGACACTGACGAGGACGGCTCCGCCCAGCTACTCCCTGTCGTGGTGAAGGCGCTTGAGGAGGTTGTCGACGGCCTCGCTCCCATGGCAGAGGCAGAAGCTCGCGTCCTGTCCTCTGCTGCACTGACTCGGGTCTTCAGCCATCTGCACCTCCACGACCCCACCGCTCGCCTTGACGAGCTACTAGAGCCTGTGGCTGAAGATCAATTCGAGGCAGCTGCCGCGGCCGTGTGGGATCAAGTTGGGGCCTTGCTGAGAAGGTTCCGTGGCTTTGTCTCCGCTCCTCTATCCAGCGTTGTCGACGTTGCGGCTGGTGGTGAAGACAAAGCCGACGACAAGTGAGCGCCTTCCGCAGGCGTTGGCGTCGCCTGGAGGGTGACCCGCAGCCATTTCTCCTATTCCGTCCCTGCGACATGTAGCCGGCCTCGTGGAGGCGTTTAAACTTTTATTTGGTATTGTTAAGACAATATTCTTGTAATATTTGCTTCGAGATTTTGCGATTTCCTTCCTATTTGCTTTGCGTTCTGCATCGGCAAAGCCCGGCCCTGCACATACCTCAACCGCCATTGGGCCGACCGGACACCAGGATGAACCAAGGAGTGAGGGCCTACATGACCAGCTAGGCTCCTAAGTCGCAATGCTCAGGAGTCCCCCTTGACGCGCAAACAGCATATAGGGAGAGTTTGCTGGGATAGATTATTGTTCTATGTCGGCAGAGCCCGGCCCCGCGCATACCTCAACCGCCATTGGACCGACCGGAGACCAGGACAGACCAAGGAGTGAGGGGCTATGTGACCAGTTAGGCTCCTGAGTCGCGATGCTCATGAGTCCCCCTTGACGTGCAAACAATCCCGTACCTGCCCTTGCCGAGGCCTCGGGAGGGGCGCGTGATGCCCAAGTCCGGGGGACCTAGTTGGGTGGCGTGCGCTTGGGCATGACCCGTGCGCAGCCCCCGTGCCCAGCCCCCATGCGCGGCTTTCCCAAGGGGAGGCGTTGCGGTAAGGCTGGGCGCTGAGCTCTGGGCACCCTGAGGTTGGCACGACCGTGGGGTCGCCCTCAATTGTTTATCACCAGTGCGAAGCATAGTGCTTCCGCTTGTGCATGGGCATAGCCGCTCCTCGGCAGTGTCGTCAGCCAGCACGGAGCATGGTGCTTCCACTTGGGCGTGGGATGGGGGGCCCCCTCCGGGAGGAGCCCCCGGGGTGTGTACAGCCCCACCCTGACACGTGGCTTGCATGGCAGGGCTGCGAGGTGTATCTGGGGACTCGTCAGCCAGCGCGGGACTCAAGAGGCCCTACCTCAAGGTGGTTTGCGCCTGGTCTTGAGTCTTGGTGACTATATGTTCCTGCAAGGTGGTTAGATGCAAGCACTCTACGTCCTCAGGTCCCAGCCCTCGAGCGAGCTCAGCCGCCGCTGGTATGCCAGGTCGCAATGCCGTGGTCAAGGCCAGGGGTGAGGGATGGAGAGCCAGTAGGAGCTCCTGAGTCGTGATGCTTAGGAGCCCCCCTTTTAACAAGCAAGCGGATTGCATAGGGTGAAGAGGCCCGCGACGGGCGGCAATCGAGCAAGCGATAGCCGTTTGCAGGTTGGGCATAAAAGGCAGATTAACTTGGGTAAATGCAGGAAGATACATGCCACTGGGTCCGGCCTGAGCGGCTTCGGGATGATGCAGCCCGAGGGGTGCCCCCAGCAAGGTAAGCTAAAGACTTAAGCAAAGGCATACATGCCACAAGGACGGACCCGTGCGGCCCGGGAATAATGCAACCTGAGGGGTGCTCCCAGCTTGAACGAACTTGGAAGATGTCACCTGGTTCTGTAGACGAAGTAGAGCTGATGTAGCTGAAGCCACGCATTGAAGAAATGACTCCTCATGAGCCACCGGGACCCTGGGCCTCGGGAGGCTCTGGGGGCTCAGGAGGTTCCCTGAAGAGCAACTCCATCTCCTCCCGAACAGCGTGGATCCTGGCTTCCTAAGACGCCAGGACCCGCCGCAAGTTGCGCTGATGGGCCGATGCCACGCTCGGCAAGCCAAAGGGCATGCGAACATAGCTGTGTGGTGGGCCCTCACAGTGGCCCGCACGTGATGGCCAGAAGCGCTCCTGAGATGCGGCCCTGTTGAGCCCTGGGACATCGACGCAGAGACGCAGCCTGACATCCTCGCCCGGATGGGGTGCTGCGCCCTGTGTGCGGCTGTGGCTGTGCATGGCTCTTGCTTCTTGCAACTCTTGGGTGGTCTTGGTGATGAACTCCTGGGTGGTGGGAACTCCTTGCCCCGTGTTCTCCTGAGGGAAACGTGCCGTGAAGCATGCCTCCAAGTGGTGCCCAAGCGCCTCCCTCGTGAGGTTGGCAAGGTCTGAGGCCCTCCAGAAGAGAGCCCTCGAGCCCTGCCCGAGGAGGGCATAGGGCGCGCCTTCCTATGCGATGGAGGGAGGCGCCCCTGGAACGGGCGCTGATCCTGATGAGGCTCCTGACGCGGCGCCATCTCCTTGGGGTCCTGCGCGGCACGGCAAGTTCTTCTTGGGGACGGTCTCCGGAGGGCCTTCACTTCTGTTGTCGGGGTCGTCGATTGCTGCGGCTTGAAAGGCACGCTCGAGAGAGCACACCGCATCCCTCTCTTCACACGGGACCGTGATGATTCCTCCGCTTCCTGGCATCTTGAGAACGTTGTAGCCATGATGAATGACCGCCATGAACTTGGCCAGGGCTGGATACCCGAGGATGGCATTGTACGGCAGGCAGTTGTGTGCGACGTCGAAGTCGATGAGCTCGATGCGGTAGTTGTCGCGCTTGCCGAAGGTGACGGGCAGGCGAACTTGCCCTATCGGTGTGGTGGAACCATCAGTCACTCCTGAGAAAGGCTTGGTTGGCTGGAGCTGCTCATAGGGCCCTTGAAGGTTGTCGAACATGTCGACGGACAGGACGTTGAGCCCTGTGCCACCATCGATGAGAGTCTTGGTGACTTGCACATTGCTGATGACTAGGGAGCATAGCATAGGGAGTGCTCCTGCGGTGGCCGCGCACTTGAGCTGGTCTACTGAGTTGAAGGTGATGGCACATTGGGACCACCTGAGTGGGCACGTGGCCTCGAGCTTGGGGAGCGCAGCGTTCACCTCGCGAGCGAACTGTTTGAAGATGTGCTGAGAGGCTGGGGCTTGTGCACCGCCCAAGATGCAAGCGATCACACGCGGCTCCTGGAAGCCCCCAGCCCCCTCGTCCTGGTGTTGGTCGTCGTTCCTTCTCGGTGGCGGCAGCGGGGGAAGACCAGTGTTACCCTGGGGGCGATCCTCACGAGGTGGGTCCCTCCAGGCGCCCTCGCAAGGTTGGTCCTGCCAGCGGTCCTCGCGAGGCCGGTCGCGCCACTCCTGGCGCAGCCATGGTTGTCCCAGCGTCTGCCTCCATGTCCTCCTCCGCGGGCGTAGCGCTTGGGGCGTCGACCGTAGCGTCCTTCTCGTATGTCCCTGAGCTCTTGGCAATCGCTGGTGTTGTGGTTGTTCAGGTTGTGGAAGGCGCAGAACGGCCGATTGTTCTTGGACGACTCAGGCTGGTCTCTGCCTCTCTTGGTGTCAGGCTCCGCTGCGAGCACCACTGCCTCCTTGCACTTCACGTCCTTGGCCTTGGTCTTCTTTTCCTCCGCTGCTGCAGCTGGCAGCTCGAGGAGAGAGAGACGCCCCTCCTCAGCTCTTGCGCACTTTGTCGCCAGGTTGAACAGCTCTTGAGAAGTGCAGAGCTCCTCATGGATAGCCAGCAGTTCCTTCATCTTGACGTCACGGACGCCGTCGGAGAATGCGTAGATGATGGCCTCGTCCGTGACCTTGGGGATCTTGAGGCGGGTGTTGTTGGAGCACTGGATGTACTTCTAGAGGGTTTCTCCTGGCTGTTGCTTGATGCGGCGCAGGTCGCTTGCGGCCGGTGGGCGGTCGCGAGTGCCCTTTAAGTTGGCGACGAAGCGGTCGCGCATCTCTTCCCAGGAGGAGATCGAGCCGTGCTGCAGGTTTAGGAGCCAAGAGCGGGCCCCGTCCTTGAGAGCCATGGGGAACCAGTTCGCCATGAATTTCTCATCGCCGTTGGCCGCTTCGATGCTCAGCTCGTAGAGCTGCAAGAACTCCGTGGGGTCTGCGGTGCCATCGTAGCGAGGAGGTAGGTCTGGGTTGAACTTGCCTGGCCAGGCGACGCTACGCAGCTCGGAGGTAAAGGCGCGGCAGCTGGCTGTGGTTGCCGGGGCCTGCTTTGGGGGTGGAGCTTGGTCTTGACGGGGTTCGCTCTGCGCCGCTGTGGGCGGTGCGCGGTCTTGACGAGGCGCCGCGGGGAGTGCCGACGTAGCTTCTCGCGGCCGAGGGATTTCTTGGCAACTTCTTTCTTCGCGCGTGTGCGCCGGGCGCGGTGGATCACGCCGTGGAGGTGCGCGCCTTGGTGCCAAGGCACCGTCTTGGGGTCGAGGTGGTGGAGGCACGCCATGAGCTCCGTCCTCCGTGGCTGGTTGAGGGGGAGGCAAAGAGTTGGACGGTGCTGGAGAGCCCCCTTCGGCGCGGACGAGCTCGGCGATGCGGTCGAGCCACTCCTTGTAGACGTCGTCGACAGGGCGGTAGCGGAGGAGCTCGTTCGCCGCGATGAGCGCGGCTCGTGCCTCCATGGGAGCGCGGTGCACGCGAGACGAAGAACTAGCAGGGGTGAGCGATGGAGTAGCGGTGCGACCGTCCTGCCGCACCGAGGGGTGCAGCGAGGACGCCTGCTGCTCGTTCCCTGCCGGGCCGGTGGCAGCGTTGGCGACGGGGGACGGAGAACGACGAGGTGGCCCGCCTACAGGAGCCGTCTGAGCGACGCGGGCGGAGAGGGCAGCCCGACGCTCAGCTCGAGCACGGCGAGCGTCCGCCATGGAAACGCCGGAGCGGTGGAGCAGCAAATTGACGGACGAAAAGGAAGCTACGGCGCACCCCTACCTGGCGCGCCAAATGTCGGATGTGGGGTTACGGCAAACCCTTAAGGTTCGAACACTGGGGTGCGCATGAAGTCTTTCCCTCCTACCGATCTACGCTCAAGCTCGCTAAGATCTTGCGGACGAACTCACAACATAGAAAGAGACATGAGGTTTATACTGGTTCGGGCCACCATTTTGGTGTAATACCCTACTCCGGTGTGGTGGCGGTGGATTGCCTCTTGGGCTGATGATGAACAGTACAAGAGAAGAACAACCTCCTGAGGTTGAGGTGTTCTTGTGCGTGTGTTGGATTCTCGATCTGTTTGAGTTCTCTCCTCTACTGTGGTGGCTAAGCCTATTTATATAGGCCCTGGTCGTCTTCCCAAATGTTGAGCGGGAAGGGAGCCAACAACGGCTGACAAATTTGAAGGGGGACAGCTAGTACAAGCTATCCTGACAAAAGCGGTCTTCGCCTACGAAAAGCCCTGGGTGACGCCGTCTTGGGCTCCACGATGACCTCCGCCTTGCCGTCCTCTTGGTCTTGGTCTTGTTGCACCAATATGGCAACCTTTGCCTGATGCCTCGGTACTCTTCGTCTGCGCATGCCTCCTCAGCACCAAAGAGGAAATGGGGACGCTGTGCGCTCTGGCGCCCGCCTGGCACCCGCCTGGCGCCGTTCGTCATGGCTCACGTCACGAGTGCCTCATGAGGTTTGCCCCTCCTTGATATCTCCGCTCCTCGTGAGGCCGCCTGGCTAGGCCACTCCAGAGGAAGTCTTGCATCATCCGCCTCACAAGGATTGGACCCTCGCGAAGGTCTTGGATGCCTTGTCAATGAAGATGGGCCATACGGCCCGCTGCCTAGCCATGCTGTGGGCCGCAGGCAGGCAAGTTTGTGGACCCCTGTTCCCCGAACGCCGACAGGTGGCGCTCGGGCGGGTGAGATAGCAAGCGACAGAGGAGGGGACGAGCATGAGGGAGAGTGAGAGGGGTCCGGGGTGCGTTGTGGCAATGTCCAGAGAGGCAAGTGCATCGAGGGGGAGGGGCAAGCAGGCAGGTGGCGTGGCGCCCATGCGCGCGGGCGGCGAGCGCATGCCCCTCGTCCTTCTGTCGTCACCAGGAGGACGATAACTGGCGATTGGGCTAGTGGGCCGCACAGTGCTAGGCCGGCTGGAGGCGCCAGGTAAGTTTCTCATTTTTTTCTATTTTGTTTCTGTTTTCTATTTTTGACATTTGTTTTAATTTGGTTTTTGAACCAAACTAATTTCGTTGCTTCTGGTAATTTTTGCAGGAACTAAAAGGATTATTCCAAAGCCCCTCAACAAAAATCAGAATTATCGGAGCAATAAAGTATTTATAGTATTTATTTGCTCCAATTCAAAATACAATATGTGTTAATTCAACAATCCAAAATGTCATGCAAAACTATGCATCACGTCTGGTTGCTGTTTCCAGCATTTTCCAAAAATGATGAACATTTTTAAGGCCATTTGGGTTCACTGAAAAATATTTTAGTTGAACCTGGTGGATTCCTTTTTATGCTAGGGTTTGAACGTCCCCCATTTTAAGTTCATTTGAAAATTAAACATGATGCACACATGAAGAGCTAGCCTAGTGCATACCAGAACTAGGGATGTGACACCCACCAAGGATAGAGCCGCATATTGAAACACTTTTGCAAGGTGGATATCATTACATCATACTATTACATAATAGTTGGGGACACATACAAAGGCATATAATGCCACATGAATACATCAAAACATCATACATGAGAACAACATCTGACTACGGATGAAACACGAATAGAAGCTCAAACGAAATCCACCCTACTAGCCCAGGCTGCCGACCATGAACCTAACCCCTGATCGAAGAAGAAGCAGAAGAACTCGAAAACAAGCAACCATCGCTCTCACGTCGGATCATCGCATTACATGTACTGCAACTATTGTTATACTAATCTATGAGCCATGAGGACTCAGCAATCCCATTACCATGGGTATCAAGACTAGCAAATCTTAATGGGTATGGAAAGGATAAGTGGTGAGGTTGCAACAAGCAAATAAGCATTGTATGGTGGCTAACTTACGAGTATAAGAGTAAGATGAGAAACTACGCAAACGGCTGCAAACTAGTAATGATCAAGAAGTGATCCTGAACTACTTACGTTCAAACATAACCCCAGCGTGTTCTCTTCTCGAACTCACTCTAAAAGAGATAGTCACGGTTAGACACGCGGTTGGTGTATTTTAATTCGGATCTGGTGTCAAGTTCTCTACAACCGGATATTAAAAATTCCCATCTGCCACATAACCACAGGCACGACTCTCGAAAGTTTAAACCCTGCAATGGTGTCCCAACTTAGCTCATGCCAAGCTCACGACCCGCGGAGACAATGCTCCATCGCGGGACATCCGATCAAACTCGGGATCCCGGTGCACATGACATTTCGACAATGGTAAAACAAGACCAGCAAGACCTCCCAGCATGCCGTCACCCTGATAGTAGCCGCGCGTATCTCGTCTTAGGCCACGACGGATGAGCTATGGTTATAGCGACCAAAAACCCCAAGTTGCCAAGGGGTGATGCCGCAAGCTACTCTAGTTTGGACCAACACTCATGAGGAGCACTGGCCCGGGGGTTGAATAAGTATATGGAAGTTTTAGTTATTATTAGGCAAATGGTAAAACCAATGTTGGGCCTTGCTGGAAGAGTTTTATTCAAAGCGAACTGTCAAGAGGGGCCCATAAACACCTCATCGTGTTAGGGATGCAAAATCAAGGAACATAATACTGGTATGACGAAAACTAGGGCGGCAAGAGTGGAACGGAACACCAGGCAAAAGACCGAGCCTTCCACCCTTTACCAAGTATATAAATGCACTAATTAAATAAGAGATATTGTGATATCCCAAGATATCCATGTCCCAACATGGAACAACCTGCACTGCACCTGCAACTAGCAACGCTAGAAGAGGGGCTGAGCAAAGCGGTAACATAGCCAAACAACGGTTTGTTAGGATGGTGGAAAAGGTTAGAGGTTGTTTCATGGTATATTGGGAGGCTCGCTAAACAAGTGGTGGGTAGCGCGACATAGCGATATTATCAAGAAAACTAGCATAACAAAGATAGTAGTGGTATCTAGGGTAATGGTCATCTTTCCTGAAATCCCGCTAGGAAAAAGATCCAGTCCATGAAAAGACGGATGGGCGTAGTCGAACGAATCCTCACGATCGCAATGAAACATGAACTATTGAGAAGTAGCACAACCGGAAAGAAGCAAACAACATAGTAAACAATCAACACATGAACATGGCATGATGCTCAACCAAGTATAATGCATGACAAGGCTACATGGTGCTACTCATGGCAAGAGATGATGCATACAAGAACATAACATCAAATCAAGTTTAAATGAGGCCGGAAACAACACATAACAATTCCGGAAAGTCCCCATGTCCATAGTTCGAATTTGCTCCTGTTCTGCCTAAACCGTATTGTAGAGTTGTTAAACAGCAAAAGTAAGTGCATCATGTTAATCTATGCATTTTTCTAGACAAGTTATATATATATAGTTTATTTAATTCGGAGCTATGATTAATTAGTTATGAAATAAACCATTTTAACATGTCATTCATGCAAAATAATGAAAAAAACAAGTTTAAACATTTTAAACATGGATGAAAGTTTCAGTTTACGAAAGTACAGGAAAATCTAAGCATTTTACATATATGACATGATCTATTTGGATGCGTGGATATTTAGTTATTCATGATTCAAAATGATGGCATTTTCCGTAATTATTTTCTAGACAACTTATACATATAGTTTATTTAATTTGGAGCTACGATTAATTAGTTATGAAATAAACCATTTTAACATGTCATTCATGCAAAATAATGTAAACAACAAGTTTAAACATGGATGAAAGTTTCAGTTTACGAAAGTACAGGAAAATCTAAGCATTGTACATATATGACATGATCTATTTGGATGCATGGATATTTAGATATTCACAATTCAAAATGATGGCTTTTCCATAATTATGCATGCACTGGAAAATACTAAAACCATGGAAAAGGAAAAAAACTACGCGAGCCGAATGCAACATAGTGCAGCGGCCCAGGAGGAGATTTGGCCCAGCGGCTGAGTGTGTGTGCAAAACTAAAGGAAAGAGAGATAAACAGGGGCACAAGAATTGGGGGCACCCTGGGATTTGATCGCAGGACCTCACAGTTGAAAACAAAGCGCGGTCGTGGTGAAAAGGTGCTTGTGATGGATATTGGACTTGATACTATATGAACAAGAACAAAGCTTGATCCGGTGAGGCAAAAATTGATGGAAAAGAATGTTGCGCCCGTGGGGATTTGATACCTGGTTGCCTGGGTGCCAGCGAGCTCGGCTAACGAGTAGGACCTGAACTAAATTTGTGGAAAAATGACAGAAGAGTTCTTACTGAACCAATAGACTGAGCGAACCTAACCAAACAACAGAAACAAAGGAATGACCTTGGCTGTGCTCACGACGGACCTCAACAACGAGCAGCAGGTACTAGCCTGGGTGCCTTGGGGCCGCGTGGGGTGCTCGCGTGCAGGTGTGGAAGCGAGGGTGTATGTTCAGTGCATGCCACGAAATAAGAACATGAACCAAAATGCTAAGCTTCAGTCATGGAAGCACGGGGATCTCGCCGGTGTTGGCAGCGAGCTTACGCAGCGGTGCCGGCGGGCGTGTGGAAAAAGGTGACGGTATAGCTACGGGATGCGCGCGTGCAGCGACTCAAGCTTGAGCCCTCGCTACCACTCGGGCGCGGCATGGCTCAGCGAGCGACGACAGCAGCTTGGCGTGTACGGGGTGAGAAGCGGGGCAAGCAGCGGGCGTGCGGCTGTGTGGGCGGACAGAGGCAACGTCTGGCGAGGTGTGCAAGTGCAGCAAGGGCGGCAGCAAGGTGTGCGGGTGCGCGGAAAACAAAGCCTCGGCTTCAAATTGCCATGGCGATAGCACGGCAACAGCGGCTTGGACGCCTAAGGATCGCTGGGTACGGCTATGAAACTCGAACCATAGAGGGGCTAGGAGGAGCGGCTACTCACCGAGGGGATGCTGATGGAGTTGAACGAGGTCGGCGGTGTGATACGTCTCCGTCGTATCTATTTTTCCAAACACTTTTGCCCTTGTTTTGGACCCTAACTTGTATGATTTGAATGGAACTAACCTGGACTGACGCTGTTTTCCGCAGAATTACCATGGTGTTGTTTTATGTGCAGAAAACAAATATTCTCGGAATGACCTAAAACTCCACGGAACATCTTAGAAAAAACAATAAAAAAATCCTCGCCAAAGATGAAGACTAGGGGGGCCACACCCTTCTCACGAAGGTGGGGGACGCCCCCCCTAGGGCGCGCCCCCCTACCTCGTGGGCCCCCTGGAAACCCTCCAACGCCAACTCCAACTCTATATATTTGCTTTCGAAGAGAAAAAAATCACAGAGAAGAAATCATCGCGTTTTACGATACGGAGCCGCCGCCAAGCCCTAAAACCTCTCGAGAGGGCTGATCTGGAGTCCGTTTGGGGCTCTGGAGAGGGGGATTCGTCGCCATCGTCATCATCAACCATCCTCCATCACCAATTTCATGATGCTCACCGCCGTGCGTGAGTAATTCCATCGTAGGCTTGCTGGACGGTGATGGGTTGGATGAGATTTATCATGTAATCGAGTTAGTTTTGTTAGGGTTTGATCCCTAGTATCCATTATGTTCTGAGATTGATGTTGCTATGACTTTGCCATGCTTAATGCTTGTCACTAGTGCCCGAGTGCCATGATTTCAGATCTGAACCTATTATGTTTTCATGAATATATGTGAGTTCTTGATCCTATCTTGCAAGTCTATAGTCACCTACTATGTGTTATGATCCGACAACCCCAAAGTGACAATAATCGGGACCACTCCCGGTGATGACCATAGTTTGAGGAGTTCATGTATTCACTATGTGCTAATGCTTTGTTCCGGTTCTCTATTAAAAGGAGGCCTTAATATCCCTTAGTTTCCAATAGGACCCCGCTGCCACGGGAGGGTAGGACAAAATATGTCATGCAAGTTCTTTTCCATAAGCACGTATGACTATATACGGAATACATGCCTACATTACATTGATGAATTGGAGCTAGTTCTGTTTCACCCTATGTTATGACTGTTACATGATGAACCGCATCCGGCATAATTATCCATCACTGATCCGGTGCCTACGAGTTTTCTATATACTGGTTCTCGCTTATTTACTTTCCCGCTGCTACTGTTACAATCACTACAAAATACCAAAAACACTACTTTTGCTGTCTTTACTTTTGTTGCCGCTACCACCACTATCATATTACTTTGCTACTAAACACTTTGCTGCAGATACTAAGTTTCCAGGTGTGGTTGAATTGACAACTCAGCTGCTAATACTTGAGAATATTCTTTGGCTCCCGTTGTGTCGAATCAATAAATTTGGGTTGAATACTCTACCCTCGAAAGCTGTTGCGATCCCCTATACTTGTGGGTTATCAAGACTAATTTCTGGCGCCGTTGCCGGGGAGCATAGCTCTATTCTTTGAGTCACTTGGGATTTATATCAGCTGGACACTATGAAGAACTTGAGAGATCCAAAAACCAAGATCTATCCCTCAACTACGAGGGGAGGTAAGGAACTGCCATCTAGCTCTGCGCTTGATTCACCTTCTGTTATGAGTAAGTTTGTGACACCTACATCTGCTTCTACTATTCATTCTGATATGTCGCATGCTATTGATGATGCCACTTCTGCTATGCTTGATACTTATGATGAAACTGCTTCTATGCCGGATACTACTGTGCCCCTTAGTGAATTTCTTGATGAACAAATTGCTAGGGCTAGAGAAAAAAAATTATTGAATCTGAATACGATGATGATAGTGATGATGAAAATATGCCTGTTATTCCTGAGGGTTATCTTTTTGATATGGAATCTTCTGCCGCTATTTTTGCTTGCAAAGATAGATATGAGCTTAAGAGGTTATTAATTAAATGGAACAAAGACTCACTTAGAGATAAAATGAGACCTGACCCTACTTTTGCTACTTCACCTATATGTGTTCCTAATAAGGATTATGAATTCTCTGTTGATCCTGATATAATTACTTTGGTTGAATCTGATCCGTTTTATGGCTATGAATCTGAAACTATTGTGGCACATCTTACTAAGTTAAATGATATAGCTGCCCTGTTCACTAATGATGAGAGATCGTGTTACCTTTATATACTCAAAATATTTCCGTTCTCATTAAAGAGTGAAGCTAAGATATGGTTTAATTCTCTTGATCTTGGTTGTGTGCATAGTCCCTAGGATATGATTTATTACTTCTCTGCAAATATTTCCCTGCTCATAAGAAACAAGCTGCTTTGAGGGAAATATACAACTTTGAGCAAATTAAAGAAGAGAGTCTCCCACAAGCTTGGGGGAGGCTTCTCAAGTTACTTAATGCTTTTCCTGATCATCCTCTCAAGAAACCTGAAATACTTGATATCTTTTATAATGGACTAACCGATGCTTCCGGAGATTACCTGGATAGTTGTACTGGTTCTCTTTTCAGGGAAAGAACACTGGATGAAGCTGAAATTCTATTGAATAATATGTTGACAAATGAAAATTATTGGGCACCTCCTGAGCCAGCCCCTGCTCCAATTACTGAGCCTATTCCTAAACCAACTCCGAAGAAGAGAGGTGTTCTATTTCTCAGTCCCAAAGATATGCAAGAGGCAAAGAAATCTATGAAAGAAAAAGGTATTAAAGCTGAAGACATTAAGAATTTACCTCCTATTGAAGAAATACATGGTCTTAATATACCGCCTGTTGAAGGAACATATGATCTTAATTCTTTATTTACTGAAGAACCTCCTGATCCCGATATCCCGACACATGTAGTAAAGGTAAATTCTCTCTATAGATATGATAAAGCTAAAGTCCCTCCTACTAAAATTGCTAGTCAGTGCTTGGATGAGTTTGATAACTTTATGTTTAAGCAAGACGACTTCAATGCTTATTTTGGTAGACAATTAAAAGAAAATGCTTATATGATTAGACGCTTGGGTGATTATATGGCTAATATTAAAGGTGAACTTAAACTTGTTAGCAAACATGCTTCTATGGTTACCACTCAATTAGAACAAGTACTTAAGGCTCAAAAAGAAGTGCTTGATGAAATGAATAGTAAGAAAAATGATTATGCTGTTAGAGTGGCTACTAGAACTGGTAGAATGACTCTGGAACCTTTGTATCCTGAAGGCCACCCTAAGAGAATCGAGCAAGATTCTTAGAGAAATAATATTGATGTTCCTAGTTCTTCTAAAAATAAAAAGAAGAAAAATGATAGAACTGTGCAAACTTCTAGTGAACCTATTGCTGAACCACCTGATAATCCAAATGATATTTCTATGTGTGATGCTGAAACACAATCTGGTAATGAACATGAACCTAGTGAAAATATTAATGATAATGTTCATGATGATGCTCAACCTAGTAATGATAATGATGTAGAAATTGAACCTACTTTTGATCTTGATAACCCACAATCAAAGAATCAATGTTATGATAAAAGAGACTTTGTTGCTAGGAAACATGGTAAAGAAAGGGAATCTTGGGTTCAGAAACCCATGCCTTTTCCTCCGAAACCATCCAATAAAAAGGATGATGAGGGGTTTGAGCGCTTTGCTGAAATGATTAGGCCTATCTTTTTGCGTATGAGATTAACTGATGTGCTCAAAACAAATCCTTATGCTAAATATATGAAGGATATCATTACTAATAAAAGAAAGATACCGGAAGCTGAAATTTCCACCATGCTTGCTAATTATAATTTTAAGGGGGGAATACCAAAGAAACTTGGAGATCCCGGAGTACCTACTATACCTTGCTCCATTAAAAGAAATTATATTAAAACTGCCTTATGTGATCTTGGAGCCGATGTTAGTGTTATGCCTCTCTCTTTATATTGTAGACTTGACTTGAATAAGCTGACACCTACCGAAATATCTTTGCAAATGGCTGATAAATCAACTGCTATACCTATCGGTATCTGTGAGGATGTGCCTGTTGTGGTTGCAAACGTTACTATTTTAACGGACATTGATATACTTGATATTCCCGAGGATGATAGTATGTCTATTATTATTGGGAGACCTTTTCTTAATACTGCAGGGGCTATTATTGATTGCAACAAAGGCAATGTCACTTTTCATGTTAATGGTAATGAGCATACGGTACACTTTCTGAGGAAACAACCTCAAGTTCATAGTATCAACTCTATTGGAAAAATTCCATCGATTATATTTGGAGGTTTTGAATTTCCTCTTCCTACTGTCAAGAAGAAATATGATATTCTTATTATAGGGGATGTGCATATCCCCGTTGAGGTAACTTAGTGTTATTCGAAATTTCTCCGGTTTATCATTATCGGAATGAGTTTGTTAACAAGACTTGATCAACCTTGTTAGTGGATTCTTTTTGATGAGCATGAGATGGATGAAACTTGAAGCACCACCTTCTGTACCTTCTCTTTATTTTCTGTCAATTAGTAGAAATAAAGTAAAAATAGTATTTTCAGTCTGTTTCCTGGCTTATCCGTGCAATATAAAAATATCCCGAAAATAAAAGTCCTCAGAATGCCATGCCAATTTAATATGATTTTTTCAGGAATATTTGAGGATTTAGTGTGCAAAAATTACTGCGGGAGGAGCTGCCACCTGGCCACGAGGGTGGTGGGTGCCCCCCCTCTAGGGCACGCCCCCTGCCTCATGGGCCAACGGTGGCCCTCCTCCACTTATCCCAGCACCCATCTTCTTCCTCTATCTCACACAAACCTGAAAAACCAACTCAAGCATGAGTTCCAACCACTTTTGCTGTGATTTTCGATCTCCTTGCTCAAAGCACCTCCCGCAAAACTGCTTGGGGAGATTGTTCCTTGGTATGTGACTCCTCCATTGGTCCAATTAGTTTTTGTTCTATTGCTTTATTCTTTGCAAATTTGTGCTGCATAGGTGACCATGTTCTTGAGCTTGCATGTCAAATTTCTATGGTTCCAAGTAATTCTAATGCTTGATATAGGCTCTAGGCACTTGTAGGAGTAGTTGCTATCAGTTTTATTGAAGTTGGTTCACTTTTGTTTGAAGTTACTAAAAATTTCAGATTGTTTCAGAAAAATAATGAGGAGATTTTTGAGGGGCTCATCGAGCCAAAGCTCGAAGGAAAAGGCACCGAAGCCTAAGTATAATTTGCCGCGCACCGCGGAGATTCGGGCGTGTGAATGCCTTCTGAAGATTTCTTGAGAGCAGCCGGTATCTATGAAGATTTTCATGAATTGGCTCACAATGCAGGCCTCACCGCTTTCCTCCACGACCAATGTGATCATTATCTCTTACTCACAAATACTTTTGTGCAAAACTTTCATTTTCATTCTAGGAACTCACCATCTACGGTGGAGTTTCATTTATATGATGAGCATAAGGAGATGTCACTTTATGATTTCTGTCAGATTTGTTTAATCCCTTTTGAGGGAAAGACAGAAGAACCACATCATGATGATGTGGCTGGATTTAATGATACTATCACTATAGGAGAAACTAGAAAGGTTTCCGATGCACGAATCACTAGCATACATTTTTCCTGTTTTACGCTACTTTGCATTATTTGCTAGTCGTTGTTTAATTGGACGCGGAAACAGTGGAAACCTTAGTATCCCTGATATAATTATTTTGCACCACGATTTATACAGTGATAACACTTTTAGTATGGGCGGTATTATTGCTAGACGGTTAAGTATGAACCGTACTAAGGGTCCCATCTTTGGAGGCGTCTATGCCACACGCCTAGCTGCACATTTTAACATACCTATTAGGCATGCTGAGAAGGAAGAAAAGGTGCTTCCCCGTGTTTATCTAGATCATAAAAGTATGGTGGCACATGATTTTATTGTCAAGAATAGGGCAGGAGAGCTTAAATATCAATTGTTCTTTAACAAACATCATCCTGAGACTATTACCCTAATTTCTCCTTCTTTGTTTAATTTTGTAGGACCCTACCTCGTTACGTGGGCTGCCGTCCAAGCTTACAAGAATCCTGCACCAGCCTTGGAATAGGAGCCACAAGATGAGCCTCCACGACAATCTGTTTATTCTTGGGATCCAGAGATGACTGCCAGCCAGTGGTAGTCAGAGTCTCCTTCTTCATCACAGTATGATCCCAACTATTCTTCCTCATCATAGTACGACCCCAACAACTATTATTATGGATATCCGCCAGGCCAGCCGTGGCCATAGACCAACTTAGGCCAAAAGCCTAAGCTTGGGGGAGTACGTATTTCTCACCGACATTACATTTATGTTCACACACACTCATTGCTAGATGTCGGTGCTCATACTTTTTCACTGTAATATCCATGCTAGTTTATTTTCCTTTTCCTGCTTTCTTCTTGTGTGTTTGTTAAACCTTAAGAAAAAACCAAAAATATAGTAGTAGTTTATTTTTCTGCTGTAGTAGTAATAATTAAAAAGAAAACCCAAAAATATTTCCCGTTCTTCTTTTGCTTGTTGGGAGCTTTACCATGTAAATAGTTTTATTTCTTTTCTTTTATTTGGGGGTCAGTAGGAGAAGACCATGATTAAATTGTTGAAGTGGCTCTTATATGCATTATTGTTGATTTAACCAGAGCCCATATTGCCTTGTCTTCTCCTCTTTATTGAATGCTCGCAGATTCCAGCTTAGTCCAATGCACGTGCACTCTTATTATTATTCACACCATTCGGTCGTGCAAGTGAAAGGCAATTATGATGATATATGATGGACTGACTGAGATGAGAAAAGCTGGTATGAACTCGACCTCTTTTGTTTTGTAAATATGATGAGTCTCTCGTTCTTGATTCAGCTTATTATGAATAAACATGTTTGCAATGACAATTAGAGATCATAGTTGCTTGTTCCATGCTTGATTAACTATGAGTTATAATGATTTACCTTGTATGCCAACATGCTATTGAGATGATTATGATGTGGTATGATGGGGTGGTATCCTCTTTTGAATGATTTAAGTGACTTGACTTGGCACATGTTCACGCATGTAGTTGAAACAAAATCAACATAGCCTTCACGATATTTATGTTCATGGTGGATTATATCCTACTCATGCTTGCATCCAATTTTTATTAATTTTAATGCATGTACATGGCTATTGTCGCTCTCTAGTTGGTCGCTTCCCAGTCTTTTGCTAGCCTTCACTTGTACTAAGCGGGAATACTTCTTGTGCATCCAATCCCTTAAACCCCAAAGTTATTCCAGATGAGTCCACCATACCTTCCTATATGCAGTATCTACCTGCCGTTCCAAGTAAATTTGTATGTGCCAAACTCTAAACCTTCAAATAAACATTCTGTTTTGTATGCTCGAATAGCTCATGTATCAACCAAGGTTGTCCTTATCTTCCGTGTTAGGCGGGTTATTCTCAAGAGGAGTGGACTCCGCTCCTCACTGATGAGAAAATGGCTGGTCACCGGATGCCCAGTCCCATGCTTTATGCAAACTAAATCAAAATTAATTTTAAACAAAACTCCCCCTGGGACCTGATGTATGTTGGAGGCACTCGTTGTTTCGAGCAAGCCATGGATTGATGCTTGTTGGTGGAGGGGGAGTATAAATTTTACCATTCTGTTTGGAAACCGCCTATAATGTGTTTAGCATAGAAGATATCGCCATCTCTTAGTTGTTACGTTGACAATGAAAGTATACCGCTCAAAATACAATTTATCTCTATTTCAAAATTGATCTCTAGCACCTCTACAAATCCATGCTTCCCTCTGCGAAGGGCCTATCCATTTACTTTTATGTTGAGTCATCACCCTCTTATTAAAAAGCACTAGCTGGAGAGCACAGCCGTCATTTGCATTCATCACTGTTAATTTATATTGGGTATGACTATGATTTGATCTCTTTTACCATGAATTACAATGTCTAGTCAGTCCTTGATCTTTAAAGGTGCTCTGCATTTATGTTTTGCGGTCTCAGAAAGGGCTAGCGAGATACCATCTTGTTATATCATATTATGATTGTTTTGAGAAAGTGTTGTCATTCGAGATTTATTATTATGGCTTGCTAGTTGATTATGCTATTGATATGAGTAATTGTGAGACCTGAGAATTATTGCAAATGTGGTTAGTTATGATCTATGCTGAAAACTTGAATGCTGGCTTGACATAGTTACAACAACAAGAACAAACAGAGTTTGTAAAAGTTTTTCTTTCTTTCTTTCAGTTTGTCAACTGAATTGCTTGAGGACAAGCAAGGGTTTATGCTTGGGGGAGTTGATACGTCTCCGTCGTATCTACTTTTCAAAACACTTTTGCCCTTATTTTGGACTCTAACTTGTATGATTTGAATGGAACTAACCCGGACTGACGCTGTTTTCAGCAGAATTACCATGGTGTTGTTTTATGTGCAAAAACAAATATTCTTGGAATGACCTGAAACTCCACGGAACATCTTAGAAAAACAATAAAAAAATCCTCGCCAAAGATGAAGACCAGGGGGTCCACACCCTTCTCACGAGGGTGGGGGGCGCCCCCCCCCTAGGGCGCGTCCCCTACCTTGTGTGCCCCCTGGAAACCGTCTGACGCCAACTCCAACTCTATATATTTGCTTTCAGAGAGAAAAAAATCAGAGAGAAGAAATCATCACGTTTTATGATACGGAGCCACCGCCAAGCCCTAAAACCTCTCGGGAGGGCTGATCTGGAGTCCGTTCGAGGCTCCGGAGAGGGGGATTCGTCGCCGTCGTCATCATCAACCATCCTCCATCACCAATTTCATGATGCTCACTGCCGTGCGCGAGTAATTCCATTGTAGGCTTGCTGGACGGTGATGGGTTGGATGAGATTTATCATGTAATCGAGTTAGTTTTGTTAGGGTTTGATCCCTAGTATCCATTATGTTCTGAGATTGATGTTGCTATGACTTTGCCATGCTTAATGCTTGTCACTAGGGCCCGAGTGCCATGATTTCAGATCTCAACCTATTATGTTTTCATGAATATATGTGAGTTCTTGATCCTATCTTGCAAGTCTATAGTCACCTATTAGGTGTTATGATCCGGCAACCCCAAAGTGACAATAATCGGGACCACTCCCGGTGATGACCATAGTTTGAGGAGTTCATGTATTCACTATGTGCCAATGCTTTGTTCCGGTTCTCTATTAAAAGGAGGCCTTAATATCCCTTAGTTTCCAATAGGACCCCGCTGCCACGGGAGGGTAGGACAAAAGATGTCATGCAAGTTCTTTTCCATAAGCACATATGACTATATATAGAATACATGCCTACATTAAATTGATGAATTGGAGCTAGTTCTGTGTCACCCTATGTTATGACTATTACATGATGAACCGCATCCGGCATAATTATCCATCACTGATCCGGTGCCTATGAGTTTTCCATATACTGGTTCTCGCTTATTTACTTTCCCGCTGCGACTGTTACAATCACTACAAAATACCAAAAACACTACTTTTGCTATCTTTACTTTTGTTGCCGCTACCACCACTATCATATTACTTTGCTACTAAACACTTTGTTGCAGATACTAAGTTTCCAGGTGTGGTTGAATTGACAACTTAGCTACTAATACTTGAGAATATTCTTTGGCTCCCCTTGTGTCGAATCAATAAATTTGGGTTGAATACTCTACCCTCGAAAGCTGTTGCGATCCCCTATACTTGTGGGTTATCACGGTGCCCGGGGACGGCGAGAAGACGCGCTGGTCGAGGCGGTGGACTTGGCAGGGCTTCGGATCCATGAAGCAGGGGAAGAAGACGTCAAGGAGGAGGTCGATCCGTGGCTCGAATGGGTGCTTGCGAGGCCGAGGGAGATGTGGAAGGAGAAGGCCGGGCCGAGCTGATCAAGTCGAAGAGGAGCTCGGCCTCCTCTTGGCCATGGCGTCGGCGGGCGCGTGGGTGTGCTTACCTTGGCGGTGGTGACGGCAGGAAAGGGGAGAATTGATAGAGGAGGTCTAGGGCACCGGGGCGGTCTTATAGGGAGGCCAGGGGTCCCTCCAGTCGTCAAATCGACCGGACTGTCAATGTGGCGTCCATGGATGCCCTGCCGTATAGAAGAGGAAGACGATCCACAGGAGTTTGTTGCTGGTGGGCTAGCTGGGCTGAAAGAGGTAAGTGAGGTGGGCTGGTTGTAGGGAAAGGGCCCAGGTGGCTTCGGATAAGGTGAGGCCTTTCCTTTTCTTTTAATTCTGCCCATAAATAGACAGCCGTCAAAAGGGAGAAGACAAGGATATTGGGGACGAATTTGAAAGAAGTGAGAATAACTCTAGACTCCTGGAATTATGAAGGATTTTAATAAAATGATCTGGCAATTTTTAGATGTAGGAAAATAATTCAAGTTTAAATTGAATTGAAACATGAGCCATTTTTGAACCCAACCAAACCAACATCAAATGAGCTAAATTTTGACAGAGGGGTTAAAGGCAAGGTGCACTACAAAAAATACACTTCCGTGATGATACGTGTTTGTCACAGTAGGTCGCGTTTTTTGTCATGCATGTACATCCATGACAAATTTATGACAGAATCAAGATAGTCATACCTGTGCTGTCGTAGAAGTGTTCCATGACATTACCAAAATTATCATCACGGAAGTGTCCACTTCCATGACGATAAATCGCGCGTCACAGAAGTGCTTTCATAAAGGGTGACCGACACGTGGCATCCACCATAACGGAATGCCGTTAAGCTATCGGGTCTGGTTTTGGATCCGATAACCCGTTAACAGCCCCGACCAATGGGAAATTTCCACGTGTAAAATTCTTATTGGCCGAACGAAACACGTGTCAGCTCATCAGTGGGTCAGATAGGCATCTATGATACATCGACATGTGGCACGGCCCAACAGAGGCCCATTCCTGTGAAAAGGCTGGCCCGTTTGACTTGGTCAAAAGGTGGCAGGCCGGCCCATGTAAAGCCTGTTAACGGCCTGTTCGCATATAGCCCATTTACAACCCGCTAACCCAAGGCCCATTACGCCCTATCCGAATTAGGCCCAGTAGCGTCATCTGGGCCACCCAATATGATTCCAGCCCATTTTCACTTCTGGCCCATGTATGGCCCATGACGTCTTTCGGCCCATATGAGGCCCTATGTAACTCTTGGCCTATTAATGGCCCGTGGTGAAACTGGCCCGTAATGAACAGTGTATCACTTTACACCCATTAACGGCCCATGGTGAAACTGGCCCGTAATGAACAGTGTATCACTTTATACCCATTAACAGCCTGTTATTCCGTTGGGTTGTTTCCAGCCCATGTTATCTTTCGGCCTTCTCAAAGCCCATTTATTCTTGGGCTCATTTCTAGCATTCGTTTACTTACGGCCCGTTACTATCATTTTCTGCTTGTGGGCCAAATTCAGCCCGTGGTTACAGTCGGCCCATTTGTGGCCCGTTAATATGTTGGGCCGTTTTCATAGCATCATCAAATACGGCCTATTAACGATGGCCCGTTATGGTCGGCCCATGAACGGACGATTCCAACTCTAGCCTGTTTATGGCCATAATGCGGCCTGTTATTGGCCCATGTTTGGCCATCGATCATACTGCCCGTATAAGGCCCATTGATGATATGGCCCGTAGAAGGCCCATTGTTTCTACAGCCCGTAGAAGGCCCATTGTTTCTACGGACCGTAGAAGGCCCACTGTTTCTACGGCCCGTAGGAGGCCCAGTGTCACTACAGTAAATATTAGCCCATGGTTATTGTGGCCCAGTTTTAAAAAAATAGGTTATTGCAGCCTCTCGCAAACCGCGGAAAAAGAACTGCAATGACTAGAAGCAAACAAATAAACAAGAAAACAAGGAAATAAATAAGCAAGCAACTTACGCTAGGCTATCACGGCTATCACACATATTACATCCACTAGGCATCAAAGTTCGCCACCAGTGCAAATAAACGCGCCGACAAAAGAATATACTAAACTGAGAGCACTTCAGAAGGCACTAGGCATGGCCAGGTCAGGCCCCCCCAAACAGCTGAAGAAGCTGAGTAGACCTCAGTTGTGTCAACGATAAATGCATCAACACTAGATTTAAGGCATGATGGTGCGCGCGGCGGTCCTCTGACATGTTCATTGCATCTTTGACTTCAAGTCGGAGCTGAGCTGAAGCAAGCCTTTCCGCTTTAAGTTGAGACTGAAGAAGTCGAACTGATTGAGGCAGCGACTACACAGAGGTTGTCTCACACCTGCTGGTGAGTAGCTTCAACTCACTGTCTTCATCAAGACAGGACCTTGGGGTCATCTCGTTGTCCTCAAGATGGTTTGGCTCACTATCTACCCTAAAGTTCTACCTGGCGTAAGAGATAAGTGTCTGAAAGAGAAACAAGGAGACACGTAACATGTTTCACAATTATATAAGCAAATAAATGGATTTGTTCTGCATAAGGAACATGTTTTTACAACTACAATTTGAAACTGGTAGTTGTTGCAAACATCCAATCAGATGTAAATAGCAAAGCAAACAGCAGTGGAGGAAATGATGCCTATCCTAATCTATACTAGAACAAAGTTTGAAGGCTTGAGAAAGATGAACTTACATTACATGTTAACACGGGCTGGACAAAGCCCTTCTAAATGTTGATGGAACGATAATTCAATAAATTCCCCAAAGAAAATTCTTTATAAGCGTTGCCATTATTCTACATTTTGCAAAGAGTAAATATAGATCAAATAATATTAGAAGAAACAGAGGATAATGAAGCTCAGGTGCAGACTGATGATACATAATCAAATAGCAATTAATTAAGTACAGCGTTACAAGGCAAAAGGGAGAGAGGTGCTGACAAGAGTAATGCAGAGCCCATTATTGTTTTGAGATCGTATGATCCTTTGAGCAAGGAGATTCATCTGAAATTAGTTTTCATACAAGAGAGAAGGTAAGGCACAAGCAAAAATTTAGGAGTTCAAATTTTGAATTGATATCATAGACAGTACCTGACGCTGGGCTCCCAGCAGTTCTAATAGGGGTTTGGCCACTGGAGTAGGGGTAAAGTGTGGTAAGTTGGGCCTGTGTTTTCTGTGGCTGCTGATCTATCTGATTTAACAGGTATCACTACCTTTTCCAAATACCTAGTTTGTACTCCTTAAGGATCTGCACTTACCCTCTTCCTTTTGGACATCTATTACAAAAACAACATTTGACTGGAAAAACATAGTGTGACGACACATGGAATAGGTACAGAAAATGGATAGGTATGGCATATACTCATATATGATGCTTAAACTAAGCAGATGGTGTAACAAAGTAGAAGTAATGCAAGAGGTCAGAAGCAAAATATGTGCGACCAATACAACTTTGCAAAGTTGGAGCAAGCACCTTGATGGGTGAATAAGATAGGCCATCCTCCACCATGCCAAGTTTGTTAGGCAGTGGATCGTTCCGCAATATTCCTCTCATGCGCCCATTCTCATATTCATTTTGATAATGTTCAATATCTGACATGAATGAAAACATAAAAACAAGTGAGATTTTCTTTGTAATGCAGAAGTGATTCTAATCCAATACTGCCTCCCTGTAAACCCCTTTGTGCTATCTCTACAATTCTTTTAAAAGATGCCACGCATGCTGTAATTTGTTGTGTGCATTAATATAATGTGGCCTACTACTCAAAATATGAGAGCTCCATAAGTGATGACACTTCGCAGATGATAGCTTCAACATATAGTAAAGAAGAACAAGTCGACCTGACCTGACAGATTCAAAATATACTAAGGGAGAACAACTCGACCTGACCAGTCAACCGCAAGAGAAGAGTATCATCTTAAAGAAGAGCAGAAGAGCAAGCCGATTGAAGATATTACAAGTATTTTAATACAATGTCGGTTGGCCACCCATGATGAACCAGAGCGCACAGAGAAATACTATTCTTTCCGGTCTCTCCATATGTGGCTCACATACATTTCGAAACTGAAGTAGGAACATTTAGCTAACCAATTAAACATCTCTCAGTTTTACTAATATCAGCAATAATATCAGATATGAATTTGTACAACTAAGCTTGTTTAGCTCGATGGGTGGAGCAGTGCTATTACGACACGAACCATGTAGACTGATTGTGGTCATCATAAAATGAGGAAAACATAAGCATGATGAGTACAGTGTTGACCGTGGTTGTGGGATGGCAGATCTGAAGCTGCAAACCGCGCAAAGGGTAGTTAGAAACCGATGTTTGCTTTGAAATAACAACTAATATTTGGTATGGACAAGAAAGTACGGTCAACAAGTGACAAAGAAATGCAATTATGCTGTCTCTCTATATGTCGCGGCATGCATTTGGAAACTCAAGTGGGACCTTTAGCTAACCAATTAAATGTGTCGGTTAACTAATATTAGTATCATATCACAATCATATTTGAACAACTACGCTTTCGAATTCTGAGTGTTGTGTTGTTTAGCTTGAAGGCTGGAGTAATGCTAGTACGACAGAAAGCACCTACACAGATCATAGTAGAGTACATAAAAGGGGAAAACCCTAAGCATCAAGAGAAAAACCAGGAAAGTGGAACTAGCTAGACTAGTGGGTGGCGCTCATGCTTTTCAAAACGAATATAGGAACATTAGGTGACCAAAGAAACATTCTCTGTTTTAGTGATATGAGCATCTTATCAGATTCGTATTTCAACACGTAAGCTTTGGTTTGAGATCTTGAGGAGCAGTGCTAGCACGACATGAAGCACCTACGATGATGGTAGTGAATATAAAGGGGGGAAACCATAAGATTTACGAGTATAGTGCCCGTGCCATGGCGGATCTGAAGGTGCAAACCGGACAAAGCTACTTCGCAACCAATGTTTGCTTTCAACTAGCCACTACAATTTGGTACGGACAATAAAAGTACAGTAAACAAATTACGATCTATTTTCCGGGTGAGATCAATAACTTAAGCACATATGGAAGAGTACCACCTCTCTTGTGACGCCGTGCAGGCCTATGCTGATACGTTGAGGGTGCTGCGGGTGCGATGGCTGTCGGCGGCGGGGAAGAAGACTTTAGACGGCAGACGGCCGGGTCGGGAGATATATCCTGTTGCCGTGGACGAGGCGGTCGTAGGAGCGGCAACGGCAAGGTGGACGACGATGACGATGAAGCGAGAGGAGGCGATGAATGGATCCTGGTACAGCGCCGTGGATGAGAGACGTCCATCTCTTGCAGTGGATGACGGGTAGGGGTAGCGACTCCAGCAAGGTGGAGGATGGGGTGGCGGACGGAGGAGGCTGGCCGCAGTGCGGAGGTTGTCGTGCCGCCGACGGTGTATGAATGGGGAAGTGGAGGGGGGATCTCAAACTTTGGGACGCGCTTCTCTAAAATGGGGGAAAGTTACGAACTTATCCCTTGTTTAAAATTTCGGACATCACGTCAGTTGGGGATAGGAAGGTAATCTCGCATCTCCTAAATATTTGCCGGTAACTATTTCGGGCGAGGAGAGGGTGTTTTGCCGCCCATGGTTGGTGCCCATGGTGTATGAAGGGGGCTGACAGGTAGGGCGGTTGTGTCACGTCTGATGGAAGTTACACATCTGCCCCTATTTAAAATATTAGCCTACATCGATTTCGGGCGAGGAGAGGGTGTTTTGCCACCCACGGTTGGCGCCCACGGTGTATGAACGGGGCTGACAGGTAGGGCGGTTGTGTCATGTCTGATGGAAGTTACACATCTGCCCCTATTTAAAATATAAGCCTACATCGATTTCGGACGAGGAGAGTTTGTATTGCCGCCTACCGTGTATGAATGGGGAAATGGAGGAACAGACACATGTCTTTCGGACGAGCTTGAATCAAATGTGTTTTTCCACCCACTTTTGGCGCCTACCATGTTTGAATGGGCTCAGAGGCCGTCGTGTCATGTCTAATTGAAGTTACTAGTCTACCCCTATCGACAACAGTGTAAATCCTGTCGATAAGGATGTCAAGTGTTAGGGGTAGACAGTAATTTCCATCTCGCAAACACTTACTTCAGGCAGCCCACAAATTATAGTGGGTGTTTAGCCGCTTCGTTCAAAACTTGGGAGAATTAGCATTCACGTTTGCCCTGGGACCTGGCAAACTAAATTCAAATCCAATTTGTATTCGATTACGAATATCCACAGATAATTATACGTTTTGTTATTTATTTCTTCAAAACCACAACTAATATTTATTCCACCTTTATATATGACTATGATTTAGAAATGCCATGATCTTCGAATTCAGTAGGTTGGATACACTCCGAGTCAAACAGTTATTTCATCCAATACAATATGCTCACACGAAAAACAGTTCACCTTATGTCAATCATACAAGTACTGAGGATTACCTCGCCTGAAAAATTCGGATCATTACAACACATGGACAACATAGGGGGTCTTGCAACATAATCCATTCAGAGACATGACACAACATGCAAGTACAATAATCTAATGAAAATTTCAACTGGTATCTAAAGAAGAACCGGGATTATCTTGGGCTTCAGATAGCAGAAACAGCAGGACGTCCTCCGTCTTCAAATGCAACATTCTTACTTCCTCCAATTCTTGAGTTGCTTGCATAATGCGTGCCACTAATTCCGTAATTTCCAGCCTCAAGATAAAGATTACCTCATTCATGGCAGCCACACCATCTCTTTCTGCCTCTAGTAGAGCCTCAAGCACTATAATATCTGTGCTCAGACTGCTCTCCGGCGGTGTTGCCTCTGAACTGCTACCATCTAGTAACATGGATGGCGCACTGCTTCCACAAATAGATTCTGGGGTTGTACATTGTGTCCTAGTCTGAACGGCATCCTGAAAGGTTTCCGCTGGACATCAGTAAGAGATAGTTATCGTATGATCCAGGCAGTAAGCTTACATGGTAAACGACGGACGAATTACTGCCGAGCATGGCAAACTATATTTAAATGGTTCAAAGCAGCATCAGCCGAAAAGAAATTAAAATGGTAAGCTGAAACTAGGTATGTACGTGGCAAATAAACGAAATCCGCCAGTCCCATCTAGTTAGTTTTTGTTACCTCCATAGTTCATTTTCCTCAAAAAAACAAAAACTCTTTTGAACTATCATACCACTAGTGGACTTTAATCGGGTTTAAACCGGACCCAGTTGACATCCCTAGTTGAAAGGGAGTGTACAACCGCTATATTTAAGTTGCCAAGGCATCTAAGCAGTTGAAATAATCTGAGAAAGCACTTAATAGTGTGGCCTCATATAAACTACGAAGATAGTCTTGTGATGACGTTGAGAGGAAAAGTTAAGGACTCAAATGAAACAGGCATGCATTTCTTTATGATAGTACAGCAGGCACTGCTGACATATTGGCCAACTCAGGTATAGCGTAACAACAAATAAGCATTCGAATCAAGCAATACAGCAAAGTAGACAACTGAACTATTTGTAATTCGGTAGGATTACACGTTGAGGGCACAAGCCAAGAAAGCAGCTCACACGCATTACATTTCACATGTACAAAAACACACTGGCTTACCATATGTTGCTGTGAAGCCTAGTTGCTATTGCAATGTTCGTTGAAGATACCGTCAGCATCCCGTGGTTGCAAATCTAGCTGCTATAGTTTATTCTGCACCATCTATTGTAACATCCCAAATTTCCAATTTGGAATGTTATACACTAAATCATCATTGCATATCATATTTATTTCATTTTGGTTGATCCTAGAATTTTTCGCAACTCAAGGACCCTCGGAGAGAGTTGGGGATTTCGTTATTTTCATATTTGAGTTGTCTCAAATTTTGAAAAATAGGATCATTTGATTTTATTTATTTTATCTTCAATAATTTCCATTGCAAAAATATGAGAGAGGGAATAAAATGACTTTCCCAAAATAAAGAAATATTGAGGATTTAATTAAAAAATCAAATAAGATTTTATTTGGTTTTATTTGCTATTTTATTTGAATTTAGGAAAAATGCGCGTTTTTCAAAATTGCATTTAGGCCCCAAATAAATGTTCATCCTGTGCGGCTTGATTTTAGAAGCAGGGGAAAATTTATTTAGGGATTTTTGGAGTCCGTTTAGTATTTCTTTTATTTGTTTTTCTGCGCATTATTATTAAGAAAAATAAAAAAATAAAAAAAACACGAACCGACTCCGGGCCGTACCCGAGCGGGACTCCGCCCGGAGCAGCCTTTATAAGGCGCCCGCCCGAGCCGGCCAGCCCACCAGTGCCCCAGCCCGCCACGAGCCCCGCGCCGCGCCCTAACCCTAACCCTAGGCTGCCGCCGCCGCTGGCGCGCGCCGCCCCGCGTCGCCCCGCCGCCTCGCCGCCGCCCCGCGCCACCGGCGCCGCCGCCTCGCCGCCCCGCGCCGCGTCGCTGAAGCCGCCCCGCCGCCCGCCGGACCCGCCGTCGCCGGCGGTTTTCTTTAAGAAAACCGCCCGGTTTTTTTAAAATCCGCGGTTTATTTTTTTTAGATTCGTTTTTTTATTAGATCGGTTTTATTTCGGTTTAGGCTAATTAGCGAGCGTTCGCTCGTTCGTTTGTTTTAACGAACATGTTCGTCGTTTAGATCAAGTTAACGAACATTCGTTCGTTAAACTGTTCGTCATTTTTCTTTTTCTCGGATTAATCCGCGATTTTTCTGATCGTGATTTCTAATCCGATTTTCGTTTTAGTATAACTTCTCGCTCGTTTATCGGAATCAGGCGATTCAAGCGCCCGGAGTTTCGTCTCGAAACCCTCTTTCCGTTTAACCAACTCAAACAAGTTTTTGCCACTGTAAAAAATTGCCCTAGATCCAGAATAGTAATCGAAGCCTATTTCTTTTGCTGTTTTTCTATCGTTGCTTTGTTCAATTTGATTCTTTTTGCCAACTGGAGTTCTTAAGTTGAACTTTCTGGTTAGATCTCTTATTTGAGTTTTACCTGTGCATTAGTTGAGTACTTATTGTGTGCTTGTTTGTTTGCGATAGAGTACCCGGAGTGCGCCGCTTGTTACTTCGAATCACTAGGTTTCCCGGATCATCAGCAAGGCAAGTAACACTTTGATCATACCTTCTACTACCCAGTTTTATTGCATTAGATCAACCCTTACACATTGCATGATTAGGATGTAATTAAATTGTGGGTTTGGGAAGTAGTTGAGGTAGTACCTATTACCTGTTTATTATCAAACCTTTGGGAGTTACTTCTACGTTTGCTTATTGCTATGCTATGCTAGTAGACGTGGATTGGGTGAGTGATATCCATGACAGATGTGAGATTTTTAAATCAATGGTTTATCTAAGGTGGCAACTTAAATACACATCTGGGTGGATTGAGGTACCTGGGTATTCTAGGATTGCCTGTTTTCTTTTGGACCGCCACCCAGGCTCAAAGGGATCATGAGATTTTCATGCTAGAAACTTCCGTGTGCAGCCACAAGCTATTATGGGCTCTAGTATAGTTGACTAAGTCGTGCGAACTCTTATAGTGGTAGACTAGCAGATGTAGGGGATGTAGGTGGTACGGTCTACCCATCGTAAGGTGCTAGCGCTTCTGAAAGACTATGTCTTGGTCATCCGTTTCTCAAACACCATGTAGTGCGAGAATCCCAACGGAGGAGATCGAGTCTTGTGGGGAAAAGTGCGCAAACCTCTGCAGAGTGTATAAACTAATCATGGTTAGCCGTGTCCCCGGTTATGGACATCTTGAGTATCTAGTACCTGGATTATCATGTGAATCTCAACATGTTACTATAAAATTTAATTTGATGGGTTTGTTTAATGATGTTACTTAATTGGGATTGAGGATGCTGTCAACCATTCTCAATGTTCAACAACCACCATAATAGTTAAATAAAATTTATTCCTTTGCATTAGGGAAAAATTGGCTTTTCGCAAAACTGTAACCATAGAGCTTTCCACCAGCCAAATATGCATATAGTATAGCTGTTTCATTCCATTACTCTCTATGTGTTACATTGCCAGCATATTCCATGTGCTGACCCGTTTTCGGGCTGCAACGTTAATGTTGCAGACTTTTCAGATGACGATTAAGGAGTTTTAGGTCGTGGTTCTATACTCAGTGATGCCGTTGGAGTTGATGGACTCACTTATCTTCCAAGCCTTCCGCTGCTATCGTTATTAGATGGCCTTAAGCCATATTTATTGTAATAAGATCTCTTTTGAGACACTCGATGTAATAAGTGTGTGATTGCTACTCTGTTATAAATCCTTCAAGTACTGTGTGGTGTCAGCATTACTGATCTAGGGATGACACCGGAGCACAGAGATTGGACCGTTTGAGGTTTGGTCGCTACATCTATTTAGGTAAAATTAATTTTAATCACATGCACTGGTCCGAATTAATCATCAATGGTTCATCTAAACTAATGAAAGAAGGGTGTGTGCATACACGACAATACTCCCTCCGATTCTTTTTACTTTGCGTATAACCTTTTTCTCAGTTTTCTCGTATTAGTCTGCGCATTGCCGATTCCTAGCGCTCGTTTCCTTTTGTGCCCCGCCCCATACGCCTCTGCCCTAATTAATTGGCAAATTAGTCCAGAAAAATTAAACCAGTGCCCTCCTTGGTATGCGGGTCAAGAGTTATGCGCAGAGTAAATAGAATCGGATGGAGTATATCTACTTCCCTCTATTTTTATGCTTGTTCGAGGTGCCAGCCCCAAAAGAACAAATATTTTGCTTGATGGGGTTGGCAGCTCCATAATTAATAGAAGCATAAAATTAGTCATGCAACTTGGGAAGATCAAGAACACACAAACAAGTAATGAACAGAGGCTCGGAGCAGTGATGTAATAGCTAGCATCAGAAAATGTGGGGTAAAACAAACAAAAAGCAGCGAAACCACATGCTAGTTTGCTGATGTGTAATTAAGCATATAGAACATTAAGCAGTCTGATGGAACCAACATGTGGCATCAGAACAAAACTAAAGCATATTAACTATATGTGCACTGGTATGTAATTTAGCACATGTAACATGTTCACTGCCAGAAGTATGGCCCTACAGGTGCAAGCAGAATAACGCGTCTCATGAAAAACTGAATGATGCCCTGAAGAAATTCAAAGGTGCCATGCTTATGCTAGGAAAGTGAACGTGGCGCCGGCCGTTGGATAATAGTACCTGATTCTCGGCGGCGTATGGGTATCGTTGTCATACTTGATAGCTAAGGATCGTCGATGGTGCTAATGTTGCAGTTGAGTTTGGGCCGGCTGTAGCCGTCGCTGAAGCGGCTCCGGTGCTACGGTTGCGGCGCCTGTCGACATACAAGAAAGCTCATCTGTGGTAAGTGAACAGTTGCACGATAAAGAGAAAAACCAAAGGAGTACAAATCGAAATAACCTGATGAGGCTGCGGCGTCGGTAAAGCTGGGCCGGTGGAGTTGAATATGGCATCCCTGGAGTGGGTCCGGTGCAGTGGACAAAGGCTTCGGCGGGCGCGTTGTACAGTGCTTTCGGTGAGGCGGATCTGTTGCGGCAGATGAGGGCTTGTATGAAGGGCCAGCGAAGGGGCGGACGAGGGAGTCAGTGAAGGGCCTACGCTGTGGTGGACAAGGGCGCCGGTTAAGCAGATCCGGTGCGGTGGACCATGATGGCGGTCAAGGAGATCTAGAGCGGTGGACAAGCCAGTCGCTGAAGCGGCTCCAATGAAGTGGTGAGTTGGCAGTTGAGGGTTCCAAGGTGCGGAAGGTAGATCTGGCGGGGTGTGAGGTCCACCGCTGTGGCGGAGGACTAGATTCGGTGGCTTGCCGTGGTTGGGGGTTCGGGGAGGGGAAGGGGAGGGGCTCTGGGGAAGAATGTTGGGGGCAAAGAGGGGAAAACAATGGAGTTACCAAAGCAGCCCTTTTCCGTTCATGTGGCAGGGGTAAAACAGGAATATCGCAGGGCTAAACTTTCGGGCGCGTGATATTTCGATGTGAGCGGGAAGTTTGAAAGCTTTTGGCACCTAAAATTATAAGTATTCTGCTCTCGTACGGCCGACTATGATATCATGGCCGACAATTTGTTTGTTTTGCACGCAAAAAAAATGTGCAAGTTTTGAAAATCAATGACTCCAACTCGAAACTTAGATTGTCCATTCAATTCAAATATGGATCATTGAGCTACTACAAGCAAATACCATCATACGGTCCAATTCAAATGAAATTCCAAATGTGTTTATCCTAAATATGATGACAAAAGAAAAATGTGTATGTGTATGAATAAAGTGGATAATTATAAAGTTTGAACATGCCCATATGTGTATATCTCTAGGTTTGATATATGAATTTGAAATCATGAAATCCCGGCTTAAAAAATGTACCTCCATTTAAATGAATTACAAAAGCTAATGATGGAGTCGAATTTCGAAATTCCAATCTTAGGTTTGTAATTCTGGTACATCAGGGTATATCACGCATGTTCAAAAGTATCGTTATCTCATAGTACAAACTGTGAAACAAATTGATCAACCATGAGTGCACAATATCTCAATTACGCTAAAGTCCCTCAAATATAGACACCTCACTCTTTATCTGAAGTCAACCCCCCCACCACCACACACACACACACACACACACAGAGAAGTCATTCTCTCCCCCAAACACCAACACACGAGCACATTAACACCCCTCTCTCTTGTAAAGTCCGGACCCCAACATAGGTCTCTATCACTTTGTCTCTCGGGCATGCACACATCTCTTCCCTCACTCTCTAGGTCTCCCTCTATCTCTCTTACCCAAGCACACACACTATGTAGAGTGTATATTTCCCATACACACAAAACCTTGCCCCCAAACGTCTATCTCCCTAGTTATGTGGTTCTCGCGCACTCACCTCACACACTACCCCCACTGCAAACAAGCACACTTTGTCTCCTTGTGCACCACTCTCCTCTTTCTATCTCTCCCACATGCGGACCCGCCCCAGCTCCTTCCCTGTATACATATATGTCGTGACTCTTTGCATAGCTCCCTAATGTATAATCGTTCTTGATTTCACACATTGTTCTCTACACCATCTATTCTAGATCTCTCATGAAGTCCCTATCACACACACGATGACTCGCTTCCCTTGCGTCTCCGTTCATAGGCCAATTTCGGACAACATCAACATTGTCTCCCTATCTATATGCCATTTATGGACACAAACGACCCCTCTCACCCCCTCTCTTCCTCTCTCTCTCTCCGTCGCTAGCTCTCTCTTTCTCTCGCTCTCACACCCCTCTCCCACACACACACTCGATGTCTCTTCCAAATAGTCTGCTCCCCCCGCCCGCACCCGTGCTATCTCGCTACTACACATGTCACACCATTCCCCCTTCCCTTATACTAGGTTTACATCATCAGTGGTCTCTCTACTCCACATACACTCTCTCCCTCTCACACACAAACGCGTGCACAAACACACACAAACATGCACAAACACCCATTTACCTGGATCCTCATCTCTCCTCATGTCCGCATGTGTATCTCACACACTCACTCTCTAATTATGTATACGTGTCTCCACGTTACACAACACAAAGCCCCATGTACATGTCTCTCTCTATCCTCCACACACATAGACACAAAGAATCTGTTATCATTGCCTCAGTCTCTAACATATCACACACGCACACACACACTCTCTCTCTCTCTCTCGCAAACACGCTCAACAAGGGTTTCCCCGTGAATAACTTACCATCTATTCATGAACAGTCATGGCAGTACGGCGAACACGAGACGTGAAAAAGAATAAATCTACACGTTCTTAGACCACCTAGTATGACTACTAGGACTAGAGCAAGCCAAAAAGCGCGCCGCCGTCACCCCCTCCTTGTCGGCGACGGGAAAATCTTCATTTTACACAGTCAAGAAGTCATTGTGCTAAGGCCCCACATGTCGAGGCGTTGAATAGAATGTAGATGCTAGTTTACGAAAGCAAGTATCGATAATACGTTTGTATCTCCATACTTATATTTCTTATCTTATAAAAAACCGAGTTGGTGATGATGGTACGTGTGCCATCTTGCATTATAGACCGTCCGATCTATATCTGACGGATGGAAATTAAACTAAACGATACCCGCACCCCTCTCCACATTTGCAGTCAAGGCCTTCCCTCGTTCATCCTTATCTCCAACAAACCTCATTGTTGAGCAATTAAGAAAGGAAGCCTCTGGAACAAACTGGCCTGGTGGCCGCTGCCGGCGTTGTCAATCCCCATGCCTCTGCTCAGTCCGACCACCAACCACCACCACACCCCACTCCTCTTCACCTTATCTCATATTTCTTGAGATATCATTAGTTTTTACACATGGGATTACTCCTGCAAGGGTCAATTACAACAAGTGTTTTATAAAAAAATGCATCTTGATGTTCCGTGCAATGCACGGATCTTCTTGCTAGTACTCCTACACAAGACTAAGTTGGTGATGCTGGTGTGTCTGCCATCCGTCGTTTCTGACCATTAGATCTACATCTAACGATTGTGAGGTAAGTTGTTGCCTTCTCTCACCAACATCCCACTTGTATACCAATTTGCAGAAAAACCCATAATTAGTATCTTAAAACCAACCACATCCCTCCCTGACCTCACCAAAACAGCCCAAGGAATATATTCTAATTGAAACATAATATATCTCTAGTGACATATGTATATCAAAATTAGAGTGTTTTGTACCAAGTTTGTGAATAAGTATTATTCTAATTATGATTCGTTGCAACGGACATGAACATTGCTAGTATTTCCAACCATGCATTTCTTTTCCTAGTATTCCATAATTTCGAGTTTTCCATCAAGATATTAGCCACTCATGGTTGATATTTACTTTCAATCATGTACACATATGCACTATGTAACTAGCCTTGCTTGTTGGCTTCCAAAGCTTAACTTTCACTCCTACT
Source organism: Triticum urartu (assembly GCF_056163025.1). Taxonomy (NCBI): domain Eukaryota; kingdom Viridiplantae; phylum Streptophyta; class Magnoliopsida; order Poales; family Poaceae; genus Triticum; species Triticum urartu. Next base: position 387,875,830 of record NC_141877.1, read on the forward strand.
TACAATATGTAGAGTATTTAACAAAAAACTACCACTTTCAACCAGCCCTAGGAGGAATCTATTATACAAAAAATAGTAAAAACATACCCAAAATTTCTTAATCCACGCCAAAAAGTACCTAGTACTCCTACCGATTAGGTTCGTTTAAACCCATTTATGACAGGGTTGGCCCACATGTCCGTGCTGACAAGGCAGCTGAAACCAACACATTTTGTTTGACCGTTGACACTAGGGGCCCACATATGACCTTCTATCCTATTATTCCCCCTCAAATTGTTATTTTTCCTGAACATTACTTCAAACAGTAGTGATGCATGTTCGTCGGTGGCGCCGGTGATGAGCGAGTTGGTCGCCGCTCCGCCGGACGGGTCGGACGCCACGCTGGCCTCCGCACGGGTTGGCAGGCTGGCCCGAGCGTGACTCACGAGCGAGCAAGCCGCCGCGCTGGCCTTCGCTCGAGCCAGATGGCTGGCCTTAGCGCGGCGCGCGCGAGCAAGCCGCCGCGCTGCCGTGCCAATCTAGCTAACAAACCTTGCAGACAAGCAGCTAGACGGAGCTATCTTGGCTAGCTAGCAGCCACGAGCGCCAGACGGAGTTGGCATCCGGGCTGCCACAACATGGGCTCCGCACCGCCGGCGGTTTTGACCTCGCCTTCTGCTGGCGGCGGTAGCTGCGTCCCATGGCCGAGGATGACTAGGTGGACGGGCCGGAGGTAGGAGGTCACTCAAGGATTTTTGTTGGTAAGAGCATGTACAATGGTTGATAAGGTAGTCTTATCTTAAGTCTGCCACGTATGCAAGTGGTAGTAGTTTCTTGGCATTTTAGTGGTTTCTTGCATTATTAGAGCAACTACAATAGAGCTGAGTTAGCGGGCTATAAGAAATAAACTACTACTACATGTTGGCTATAAGATGGGCTGTAGATGACATGGCACTGCCTTATAGTCAACAGCTGGCTATACTATTAACCATGCTCTTAGGGGTTTCTTGTTAGGAACAATGTACGTACTAATAGCGACAAAAGGCGATTCTAGGTTGCGTTGTACTCCAAGTACTACTAGTGGTCGCGGGAGTGTATACCTCATTTTGTGGGTTCGATCCCGGCCGAACGCACGGCGGCCTTTTTAAAAAAATAGTATACTACTACACTTCGCTGCGAGCCAATATTTTACACGGGTAGTTCGAGTTTTGAAGTCAAACAGACGTGCGGCCCCACAATCTGGGTGCACTGGACAGCCTAGCCACGTGAACGGGTTTTCCTTCCCAGCATCCAGTGGCTCGCGTGCTCGCCCTAGCCACACCTCGCTTGCAGCTTCCAGCTAGTAGCATATTTAAACTAATGCCTCCCAATTAAGCCCGAGGAGCAGGAAAAGCCTGGCGGGGCATTGGGAATTGTGCAATATGGCTCTGTACATCAAGTGCTCTACTACTACTCTATAGCTTGTGGCGTTGCATGCATGGACTTCACTCCATTATCGGCTCTACTATAAAAGAAATTCCTCTTGACGTGTTTTTTTTGAAACGGAGGCAAAATCTTTGCTTCATCTCATTCATAAAGAAGGAACTACTAACAAAGTTTGATGAGATCCATTACACCTCCACAAATGGAAGCGAAAAGCCTAGTCTCGCTGTGTCAAATAACTCAAATGTTCTGCCCCCGCAGTAACCGTCGCTGATAAACAGGCTGCTAGTGTGTGCGTGAGATGAGCGGCTGAGTAGGCCAGCTACGTGAGAGGAGCGGCTGAATAGAGCACCGAGAGTACCCAATAGGCCACTACGCAGGTGTACTTCCCCTGCATTGATAGTACAACGATGGTTCTAGAGAACAGTAGTACCCTCCACTTCCAACTGTAGCTCCTTGGCCCTGAGATTCAAGAGTTCAAAACTGGTGCACTATACAAGACTAGACTAGAAGTACAGTACATCACACTACTAGTTGAGAAAAGTAGTACTAGTACTGCTACAGTACGAGTACGTACTCCTCCGTCACATAATGTACGACGTTCTTTGACACTAGTTGGCGTGTACAAAAAATGGCAAAAACATACCCAAAATTTCTTAATCCACGCCAAAAACTACTACCTAGTGCCAAAAATTTCTTACTAGTGCTATTATTTACAGTATAATGCAATCCCATAACGTTCCATAATGCTAGTACTAGTACTCCATGGTACCAAAAACTACTACCTAGTGCCAAAAATTTCTTACTAGTGCTATTATTTAGAGTAGTAAATAATAGCCTCACCCCTTCACTGAGGAACGATCTACAGTTGGAAGGGACGAGGCCCTGCGATTACTACGCTCTTATCTCCTCCTCGCTAGTTCCCCTCCCCCCGAAGAGAAGGCAGTTCGTCGCTGCTCCCATGGATTCGCCAGGCGGTTCTCCTCCTCGTCAGGACTGGGAGACCTTGGACGACGATTCTCTGGGAGAAATCACACGCCGCTCCGATGTCCTCACTGCCGCAAGACTCGGTGCTTCCTGCACCAACTTTTTCAAGACGCTGCTTAAACAGGCTTGGGAAAAGGCCCTGCTTGTTGGTCTTCCATGCGTCCTCGAGGAGAAGGTTCTTCTATGGGACAATTCTCCGAAAAGTCCACCGCTCCCTGGCCATGGTTCCACGTTGACTCCTCTAGAGTTGAGGACGTTGAGAGGTAGTCGGATTTTGTCCGATGAGCAGGTCAGTAATGGAGTTTGATCATGTAGTACTTAGTTATTCCATTTCCATCCCGTAATTTCTCCGCTGCCCACCGGCTTATATATAGGTCTAGGTCGGTGCCAACGAAGATTGGCTTGCATACCTCCGGCCGGATACCACCATGATTTTGCACAACATCCACAGCAGTGCGGCCGTTCCGGTAGACCCCTTCTCTACCATTGGGATCGGCCTTCCGGACTGGTTGGGCAAGAATACATATGATGATGCCTACATGAGATTGTAGAAGATACCAATTGTAGACCCGCCAACAAAGCGACGCGGCTACGACGATTACTATCTCATCACGGTGTTCGACATAAGGATTGCGATCAATGCAAGAGGCAGTAACGGCAGAGGCTGGCGCATGTTGGCGGCGGCAGATTTGTACCCCTACACGTTCGAAGACGCCGTGTGCCATCTAGGCCGCATCTTCGCGGTGACAAGCCAGGGGACTTGTTTCATCTGGTTGACATCCTACGGTACGGGAGATTACAAACGGAATGCACAAACCATCATTTACATCCCTAACGGTACTCCATTATTTTACAGGGACCAGTCATCCCCCGATCAAAATAAGATCGCCGATCCTGGATGTGCATTTGCATTCGCGATTCGGTCTAACATGGAACCTTGTAGCTGACTTTGGCATATTGGGATCAACTATCTTAGCAGTCGTTACCCATGGTACCACTGATGTGCAACATGGTCACATAATCTACCATGATCGGACCATCACCATCTACCCAGGTATTCCATTTTTTAACCCGCTCGGCTTCTCTTTCATTGTTGTACTAGTAGTATACTTTGTACTCCCTCCTTTCTGGTTTGCAGGGCTTATCTCAAAATTTTAGTCTTTCCATTTTATAAGGCTCAATTTGGTTGTTTCCCATCACATGTTCAGATTCCAAGGTGCATTAAATCATTGCATGCCAGTATTAAGAGAAAGTTGACCAATGCACGTAATTTATGCATGCATGCATTGCAATTAATGCATTGGTAAACATACTTTTTGAGGAAAACAAGAGCATTAATTGGGTGCTTTTGCAAACTACAAAAAGTATTCCACCATTCACCATCTACGTTGGTTGGTTAGATTTTTGAATTGAGCCTTATAAACCGGAAAGGAGGGAGTACTACTAGTAGGAGTACCTTTTACCTTGGAGGACGCGTATAGCTAGCTAGGCCCTTGAAGACTTGAACCCACTAGCTGCCACCATTTTTGTTTTTCCATGTCTTACTATCTCATCCATGTAGCCAAGAGTGGCTATACATAATAAGCCGGTTATTTTACTTCCTCTATACCGGAGTAGTACTATTTGCTGCACAGTATTACTGACCGCCACATTTGAGCACAACATTATTATGCATGGACCTTGACTATGTACGTCACCATGTGTCTAGATCTGGGATGCCGCGTGTACCAGATGAACGGCACCGAGTTCGACCCCCGTGATGCTACGTGGGTGCCGAGGAACACTCTTGGAGAGTACTCGCTTTTCATCGGGGACAGCTACCCCATTGTGAAGCGGATGCCACCTTCCGTGCACAACATGGAAGGCCTACCGTTCATGAAGCATGGTTGTGTCTTCAGTGTGCACCGCCGAATGAACGACATGCTAGGACACGCTATCCCTGATTTATGCCGCTTCAGCTTGGATGAGTCTCCATCGTGTGGAACCGGACTAGAAAGCTGCGACAATGATTCCCGTTGCCCGCCGCTATGGATCATGCCATCCATGAAGAACACTTGGGACTGGAACCTGGAGGAGGACATGTAGCCCATCTATGACGTGTAAGTGGAGTACGGTAATTGTGAACGGTAGCGCTGTGAATATATGTAGACTAGTCGTGCACAAATTTATCACATGAGTTGGAGATGAACTTGTGTGGCATACTGGCATTTGTCCTTTAGAATTTATTACTAGTAAATGTGTTATGTGTACGTGCAACTTGTGTGGTTGTTGCATGGGCTTCAACACACTCTTTGAGAAAAAAAGGTGGCACAGCTTTGGATATACGTGACGTGGCGGCATCATACAGTAGCATCGTTCTCTATAGTTGTACTAGTACACTCGTACTAGGACGACAACTCCTATAAAACCTTGCGCTCTGCTCTTTGCCTCTTCGGGAGGCTCAACAGCTCGTACTCGTGTGAACCTTGCACTTGGCTCTTCGCCTCTTCGGAAGGTCCAACAATGATGATACTACAGTACAATATGCTTCTGGCAATCTGACACCGATTGAACTGCTGCACGTCCACCGTGAGGGCGAGGGCGAGGGAGAGGGGATGGAGAGGGAGAGGGCGCTGTAGTCAAAACCCTCTCCTCGTCCTGCGAACCACCGCCCGCGTGGGTGAGGGAGAGGCGTAGTAAGCAAGCTTCTCCTCGTTCGACGAGTTGACGGGACACATCAAAGCAGTACTAGTACTCCCTCCTTTCCGGTTTATAAGGCTCAATTCAAAAATCTCACCAACCAAGGTAGATGGTGAGTGGTGGAATACTTTTTGTAGTTTGCAAAAGCACCCAATTAATGCTCTTGTTTTCCTCCGAAAAGTATGTTTACCAATGCATTAATTGCAATGCATGCATGCATAAATTACATGCATTGGTCAATTTTCTCTTAATACTTGCATGCAATGAATTAATGCACCTTGGAATGTGAACATGTGATGGGAAAGAACCAAATTGAGCCTTCTAACATGGAAAAACTAAAATTTTGAAATAAGCCCTATAAACCGGAAAGGAGGGAGTACTAGTAGTAGTAGTCCATACTACGTCCTTTCCAATTAATATGGCTTAATTTGAAACGAGAAAAATACACTAGCGGTCAACATATGTAACAGTACGCTCTTTATGGTCACTATATATAGTTTTGCGGCGATTATGCGATCACTAGCTCATCGTAGAGCACCTTATCGCACCCTACTGACCGGCCACATAGTCGACGTGACACTTTGTTGACTGGTTAAATTGTCACCTGGTTTCTGGGTCCCACCTGTCAGTTGGCAGAGCAAAGAAATAAGTTAAACAAAACTTTACGCAGGCGCGACACGAGTCCAACCCTTGCGCGCGAACCGCCATGGCTTTGTATGTGAGTGCATGCACGTGTCCTCCCTCGGTCTTCCAACAAAGAGTGTACTACATGATGTACATCTACACTTCCAATGCATTTAGCCTTTAATCTAAATCGATATTCATTGACTAATGCACCAACTTGTGTTGTAGGTATAGGCTACATGTCTATCCTTAATTACAGCATGCAACGGCCTTCATTTAATCTTCTTATCTCAATGGTTGCATGCACACATAAGTCTGCTACTTTTGGGCGTTAATTATGCCCTGGTCAATGTGTAAATCTCTAAATGTACAGTCTTTCACGGACGTAGGGAGTAGGTTGAGCACTTGAGCGTGAGCGTGTGTGTTGCGTCGTGTGTTGTGTGCCGCATGGGTGCGTGAGTGTTGCGTGCGTCCATGTGTACGTGTGAGTGTTGCATGTTGCATGCATGCATGGGGCTTACTCCCTCCCATTGACATGTTCATATTTCAAGCTTCCTCTGTTCCCTCCATATGGTGATACTCCCTCTGTTCCCAAATAGTACGGAGTAAAAGCCTCCCTCTGTTCCCAAATACGGAGTATTTGTCTTTCTACAGATTTCAACAAGTGACTAGGTACGGAGCAAAATGAGTGAAGTGAGCATAGATGCATAGGGATACTGTAGAAAGGAAGTCCTTGCGATCCATTTATTCCCCATCTCGGTCAGAGAGAGCTATTCAACTAGTCTTCGCAGTGAAGTGACAATACACGCTGCAGCAGATGGGACACGTAATTAATAAGCTAAACCAGCGTGTTGGTGTTACTAAATCAGCCTTACCCAGTACTGCCATCATGTTTGCCAGTAGAGCACGCTTTCGCAAATACGCCTACGCACCTCTGTCATCCATCAACTGACATATGGGCCCTGTTGTGGTAGACCCACATGTCATCGGTGTAACTATTTACACTCCGAAGGACGGTATATCCTGGTAGTAGTACTAGTAGAATTGAGATTGAATGCACTTTCTTCCCCGTCTTCCACTCTTCTTCCTCCGCTCTTCTTCTTCCTCCTCTCTTCTTCTTCCTCCTCTCTTCCCCATCGTCGGCTGCACACCATTTACCCCCGCTCACTGCTTGCCCGCACGCGCCATCTTCCTTGGTAGCTCGCGTGTACCATATCCCCCGCTCACTGCTCGGCCACACGAGGAGAAGCTTCTTCGCTCGCCCGCCCAAATCCACTTCCCCGCTGGCTCGAAGGCACCGAAAACCCCAATGGCAGAACCGAATGACATGCAGAGCCGCGATTGGAATTCCCTCCCCGATGTTCTCTTGGAGCAGATATGTAGTCGTATGGACCTACTCAGCACCGTCCGTTTAGCCACATGCTCGGTGTCTTTGTACCGTCTACTCGTCTGCAACCGGTCGGCTCTTTTCAAGACACCCTGCTTGCTGATGCCCGATCCTCGCAGGTGGCCCAGACACCGACTTGACGATCCTACGGAGGTTGCCGTGGTGCCCCTCGACATGCTACCACTACCCGTCCACCTGCCCTTCATGCGCGGCCACTACTGGGCGGGCATGAAGGCCAACTTGATCATCCTCATCCACCAATCTGGTAGTCCATGGTGTCTTGTGGATATCTGCACCCAGCGAGAGATCACCCTTCCATCTTTGGATACTGCTGCCATCGAGCCTCGCGGCCCGCCGGACACTCCTGCCTACTACGCACGAGACGCGTCAAGCTTTTGGCTCGACATCTGTTTGCAGAAAGTTGTAATCTGTGAAGTGCCCACACCATTAGAAGACTACATGGATTACAAGCTCATTGCCTTGTTCAACAAGGGATTAGTCTATCTGGAATCCGGTCGCCATACATGGTTATGGCTCATCATCAATCCTGTTGAGGAAACATTTCTGTCTGATGCTATAGTGCATGATGGCATCGTTTACGCGGTCGACGCACAGATGGGCTACCTATATTGGTGGAATCTATCATCGTGTAATTGTTCTATCTCATCTCATCTTTACCTTATGAATACGACTGCCTGTTCATTTGTTACAAATTTAGAATGCATAGCATGTCTATAACCACATCATTGCTATATGTTCCTCTCATTTCCTAGATTTTTATGACCACACATGTTATTTTTAGAGTTGATATGAGAACAATTGGCATCTAATGATTGTTATAATACATATCATGAGCATAACATCATGATTGCTATATGTTACTCTCGTTTACAAGATTTTTATAACAACGCATGTTATTGCTTAGAGTTGATATGAGAACAGTAGTAGTAAGTGCTATGGTAGAATATGAGTAGGCGCTGTCATAGCTGTTTTCGTCTCATTGTTACATGATGTTTGAACCATGACATATTGCTAGAATATGAAAGCCATTGGCTTATTTTTTTTAACTTGGGGTATGATTATGGCCACGGCATTGCAATTCTCTGTCTATGATATGTGTCACTGTTATAATAATCTTAATTCCACACATACTCTGAACATGATTGTTTATTTTTGTCCTTTTGGTCTCCAATTTGAATTGTTGCAGCAGACGCAAATGCGCTGGCCTTCATGATTCCAGGACCTGGAATCATACCAGCCGATGGGTGGTGGTTTATCGCTCATTCAGTTGACGGCGGTCATTTGATGCTCATTCGCACGTACCAAATTGACCAAACCATTACATCAAACCACATGCAGTAAAATGCATGGGGCGTTCGTGACATTGATGGCTATGGCTGCTTCGTGTTCGAGAAAGATCCCAGCTCCATTGGGCCAGGCGTATTCAACTAGAGGCGGGTTTACAACCTTGGCAACCACTCCTTGTTCCTCGGGCTCAATTATCCGATCATCCAACCAATTATCGATCATATCACCGGCGATGATTACTGTGCTATGCAACTTCCATTCGCGAGGGGCGGCTGTGTTTACACATCATACCATGGGTTTCATGAATCACCATATCCAGAGATTCGTCGACATAGCTTGTTGCCAGATAATCTTCAGGGTGTGGAAGGCATCAAGCTTCCATGCGATGGATGGCTTTTGCAAACCCGACATGCGGCGATGTGGTTCATGCCAATAGCAAATATGCACAACTTGATTCGTGCTGATATCTAGACTGAGCCATGTATTCTGCTGCTGTAGCACGACCCTCTTTTGTTGGATATTATGTATTGTTGTTAGTTTGAAGCACTCCTCTGTTTTGAAGGATAGATACCTTCCTGGGATCAAGTGCATCCTAACTCACCTACGTAGGATGTACTGATAATGATGATGGAGATGCTGTGCAGAAGCCATATATATATATCAGTTAGGCTTCAAGTGCGTACTTGTTAGTTAAACCTATGTATAAATTGTGACACTAAATATGACTAGTAAGTAGTACAGTAGCAGTACTAGTATATGTCGGTCAAATTATTCATTATCACATCCCTAGTTCTGGTATGACCTAGACCAGCTAGTCAATTGTGCATCATGTTCAAATTCCATTTAAATTTGAAATGGGGATTTGTGAAACCCTCGGAATCATTTCTGGAAATAACCCAGATAAAAATTGCTCGAAACAGGTCCAAGAAAATGTTCATATAGCTCTCTGAAAATATTGGTTAGAGGTAAAATTCAAACAAACATTTTCAGGAGCTCATAAGTATTTATTTTGGCCATTTGGAATTAATGCAATAATTATTTGCATTGGATATATATATGATATATTTATTTATATATGTCCAACAATTCTGATTTTTATGTGAGGGGCTCTGGAATACTTCAACTAGCTCCTACAATAAATTTCAGAAGAAAATAAATTGATTTAGTATTTTACTAAATCAGAAACAAATGCCAGAAAATAGAAAAGAAAACAAAAATGGAAAAAGAAACTTGCCTGCGGCCAGCTCCTGTGCTGGCCCAGCACTGTGCGGCCTGGCCGGCCCAGTTGGCCAGCCCAGCCCACCTGCCCCCTCCCCTGTCGTCTTCCTCCCGCCAGGAGGACGGGCGCGTGCCCGACGTGCGCGCACCGCCGCGCCGTGCTACCTCCTCCCTCCCTGCCTGCCTGTCCCTCCGCCGATGCGTCTGGACGATGCCACGCGCCCCCCGGACCCTCTCACTCTCCCCAGTCCTCTCCTCTCCTCTCCCTCGCTTTCTCGCTCGCGACCGAGCACGTTCGTCGCCGCTGTTCGCCGTTGCCGTAGCCGCCGCCACTCCCTTGCCCCTCTGTTGTGCCCATGAGCTCTGCATCGTCTTCCTCGTCATCTCCACCGAGCCAAGCCAACCGGGACGCTCCGTAGCGTCATCATCGCCACCGTCTTCAACCTTGGGAGCCGGTCACCACCGACGTCGATTCGCCGTTGCCAAGCCGTCCCCGAGCAAGCTGAGCCCCTCTTCGTGATCACCGCGAGCCCCGCCATCTTTCCCCCCTCTCCCATGTTCATTTCCGTGCTATAGGCGTGCTAGCCACCGGACCCGAGAGCTCACCGCCGCCGCGCTCGTCGTCGCCGGCGAATAGGCTAGCAACCTTTGCGTCCGAGCACTGCTACGTGTTTAGCATGCTCCCAGAAACCCAACACCACCATCAGCTAGTCCTCCCGTGCACCGCAACATCGACCCTGAGCTTGACCGAACTTCGGCCGCCGCAGACTTGCTCGTCGTCGTTGGGTCCGGCCACCATAGGCCCGGCCTCCACCACCACTAGACGCGCGCCTGCAAGAGCTCTCCAACGAGCCCAAGAACAGCCTCGCCTGTGCCCTATGGGCGTTTTCCGAGCCGCTCCGTCGTCTCGGGCCTTGCCGGCATCGAGTCGCCGGTGGGTTTGACCCGCTGACCGGGGTTTGACCCTCCCCCTTGTGTCACTGATGCATGGGCCACCCCCTGACTTTTTTTAGTTAGTGTTAGTTTAACACTAATTAACCTAGGTTGGTTAGCTAGTTAGTCGCTGACCAGTGGGCCCGGCGCCCACTAATCCTAATTAGACTAATTAAACCCCCTGTTAACTAACTGAGTCACTAACGTGTGGACCCCACACGTCAGGTTTGACTTGGTAAGTGCCATTGACCTGCTGACGTAAGCATGACGCTGTGCTGATGCAATATATCATTTTCTGGTATTAAAATAAATTAGGAAATTCCATAAAATGATATAAACTTCAAAATTCATAGAAATTCAACCGTAGCTTAGATTGAAATAATTTATATATGAAAAATTATCAGAAAAATTCAATCTATCCATCTGTACCTGTTTCATGCATGTTTAATCAACTTATACTTGCTGTATAGGTGAAAACATATAAATGGCATTTATAAAGATTTATTTTAGACTTGCAGTTGAACCTTTGGATCAAATGGACCTCTTCCAAATAGAATGCTAAATGCATTAGATCAAAGCACATCACATACTCATGCCATGTTCATGCATCATATTGTTGCATATGCTTGTGTTCGATTTCGACACCGTTCCTTCTCAATAGGTCCTGCTCCGGAGACCGATCCAGAGTACCTGTCAGTGGAGCAGTGCCCCCCTGTTGATCTACCAGGCAAGCAAACCCCCTTGTTCATTCCGATACAATCCTACTCTCTCGCTCCTGCTCTCATTTATTGCATTAGGACAACAATGATTCAACTGCTACTTTATGATGCGGTAGTTGAACCCATTCCTCTGCATGACCTGTCATTGCCACAGTAAATAGTTAAAACCCACTAGCATGTGTAGGAGTTGATTGAGCCATGTTGTGTTCTTGCCATGCCATGCCTGCTATTGCTTAGAGTTGTGTCAGGTCTGATTCATCGGGAATGAATTGGAGTGGTACGATATGTTCTGGTGCTGAGAGTTAAGCGTGTGAACATGATTTGGTAAAGGTAGCGGTGAGAGGCCATGTAGGAGTACATGGTGGGTTGTCTCACTGGAACCGTCCTTAAGAACTGAGTTCTGTGTAAGTTGTCCAATGACTAGCTACTACCACACATTGGAATGCTATAATATGTTGCATCAGGCAAAGGATGGCATAATGCAAAATGACAAGAGGCTCAATGCAACAAAATGAAATGGCACAATGCAATATAATAAGAGATGAACATGATGAAATAAACAAAATATGGTAATGGCACTCATCATGATCATGGAATAAACACATTGGAATGAAATATGCAAAACAATCATGATAATGCAACAAACACAATAAACACACGACAACAACTAAAACAAAGGAAGGCATATGGATCATCAGTCTCAGGGCGTCACAACACTCCCCCACTAACAAGAGATCTCGTCCCGAGATCTTAGGAACGAGACGGAAGAGGAATAGAAAAAAAAGGTTGCTTCTTGGACAAATGAGTGAAAGCAAAGAACCTTGAGAGTTTAAGTAATTCCAAAGAAAGAATACCACGGAGATGAGCGACGTTGAAACACTTCATTAGAAAAGAGGAACAAGGAACATTATGAGAACCATGTAGTTTGAAGGATATGAAACATGATCTTAACGAACCAAAAGAATATGAAAACTCACTGATATAATGAGATAGCCAAGGATCAGGAATGAAAGAATTTGGACAACTCTCCGTTGAGCGAGAATGGAAGGAATATGGACTTGAAAAGATGTAATGATAATTGACGAGAGCAACAACATCATGCCACCGGAACAACTGAAAGAATGGAATGAAAAGAACGAAGAACAAGATAACAACTTCTACCACAATTGTTGAACAGAGTTGTTGAGAAAATCAACAACAAAAGAATTGATTTGCGTGGGCTTATGTAAACATCGCAAAACTTGAGGTGAATTTCTTCCACAACCAAATGATTGAATAGCTGAGAAGAATGAAGAAATGCAAAACTCCACTTCAAAAGAATACGGAGGATTATTTGCACCTCGAGATGCAAGAAGAAGAATACTTGAGCTTCGCCTACAAGAATATTGATGAACACTTGAGGAATGAATTAAATCATGATGAACCACCATGAAGAACTCCGGTAATAAAAGGATGATGGGATAGAAATGAAGGATTAAAATAACAAGATGACGCCTTGCGATGATTTAGATGGAGCTTCGAGACGAGACAAGCGAGAAAAACTTGGAACTCCGGAAAAGAAAAGACGAACGACTCAGGACCGAGAGATTATTCATTATGAACACGCTCCGAAGGAAGGGATTACTTGATCGTGATGAAGTAAGAATAAGAATTACGTTATGCTTATCCTCACCAAATTTAATTGATGACAAACAGATTTGGCATGCAACTTATTCCTCTTGAAAAAGGATTGAGGAGAGAAAATAGCGCAAACTTGGTAAGGTCTTCATGAACCACTGGTAGGATTGGAAAGAAACAAATGAATTGATACGATAACAACGGAAAAGGAATCTTGAACGAACCACTGTGAAGAATTTGAAAATCAAAGAAGAAAGAGAATACCTCGCCGGGAAGAATTAGAAAAGGCATGGAGATACTTGAGGGAAATTAGAGACAAGATAACAAAAAGATCGCGAACTAATTAAGAATACTTGACAGATGTGCTGGGATAATTGGATAACGCTAGCTGGAATGTGTGGACGAATAATTCTTCTAGAATGATGGCCTTCGGTGAAATAAAACGGAAAACAACTCCTGACATGAAGCTAGAACCATGAATCTTCAGAAAATGAACCAGATTTGGAGGAAAACTCTTCTTCGGTCTTCAAAGCTGAGAACGATGATGAGGAACACCACCATGAATAGTTGCAACACTCCGGAAGAATGAAAAGAGAAAAAGGTTGAGACAAAGATGAAAATGATTGAAAGCGATATTGGAGAAGTCATCTGAATTACATCAAACTTTGAATGGAATTAGAGAACAACTTCGGCAAAAATTAGGAGAGCCAGGTAAGATCCCGGGGATAAACCTGTAGGTTAGGGCCCACTGAAAATATATCATCGTTGAAAAGGATTGTTGAATGAGAAATGATGCGCCGGAACGATTGAAAGACTTAAATGAGGTGACAACCTCGAAATAATTGAATGCAAACACGAATCTTCTGAGATGTCTTCAATACTCCAGGACGATTAAATGGAGAGAGGAGAAACAAGCTAGGGTGTAGGATCGGAAGTTTGTCTAGAGGGGGGTGATTAGACTACTTGACCAAATAAAAATCTACCCTTTTCCCAATTTTAGTTCTTGGCAGATTTTAGCAACTTAGCACAAGTCAAGCAATCAACCTACACATGCAATTCTAAGAGTATAGCAGCGGAATGTAAAACAATTTCATATGAAGGTAAAGGGATGAGTTTGAAGGAACAAACGCAATGTTGACACAGAGATTTTTTATCCGTGGTTCCGATAGGTGGTGCTATCGTACATCCACGTTGATGGAGACTTCAACCCACGAAGGGTAACGGTTGCGCGAGTCCACAGAGGGCTCCACCCATGAAGGGTCCACAAAGAAGCAACCTTGTCTATCCCACCATGGCCGTCGCCCACGAAGGACTTGCCTCACTCAGGTAGATCTTCATGAAGTAGGTGATCTCCTTGCCCTTACAAACTCCTTGGTTCAACTCCACAATCTTGACGGAGGCTCCCAAGTGACACCTAGCCAATCTAGGAGACACCACTCTCCAATAAGTAACAAATGGTGTGTTGATGATGAACTCCTTGCTCTTGTGCTTCAAATGATAGTCTCCCCAACACTCAACTTTCTCTCATAGGATTGGATTTGGTAGAAAGAAGAATTGAGTGGAAAGCAACTTGGGGAAGGCTAGAGATCAAGATTCATGTGGTTGGAATGGAATATCTTGACCTCAACACCAGTGTAGGTGGTTCTCTCTTAGAAAATATGTATTGGAAGTGTACGCATGTTCTGATGGCTCTCTTCACGAATGAAGAGTGGGTGGAGGGGTATATATAGCCTCTACAAAAATCTAACCGTTACACACAAATCACCAAACTCGGTGGGACCGAATCATGAAACTCAGTCGGACCGATTTAGTTCAAGATGTGAACGTTACGATTCTTGGTCGGACCGACTGGATCAACTCGATGGGACCGATGTCATTAGGGTTAGGACATAACGTAATCTTGGTGAGACCGATTACACAAACTCGGTGAGACCGATTTCGGTAATAGTCAAACAGAGAGTTGGTCAGGAAAACTCGGTGGGACCGATTCGCTCATCTCGGTTGGACCGAAATGTTACGAAAGGGAAACAGAGAGTTTGCATTGAAATCTCGATGGGACCGATCGCTCATCTCGGGTTGACCGAAACGTTTCGAAAAGGAAACAGAGAGATTACAACCCCATCACGGTGGGACCGAGATCCCTATCGGTGAGACCGAATTGATTAGGGTTTCTGGCAGTGGCTATGACAACTGAACTCGGTGGCTCCGGATATGAAATTTCGGTGGGGCCAACTTAGACTTTTTGGTTTAGGACATATGTGGATATGAGAAAGTAGTGGAGGGTTTTGGAGCATATCACTAAGTGTTTTGAGCAAGAGCCTCATTAAGCAACACCTCATCCCTTCTTAATAGTATTGGCTTTTCCTATAGACTCAATTTGATCTTGAATCACTAAAATAGAAAATGTAGAGTCTTGTGCTTTGAGCTTGAGCCAATCCTTTGTCCTTAGCATTTTGAAGGGTCCACATTCTAATCCATGCCATGCCAATCATTGAGCTTTCTTGAAATATTTATCTTGGAATAGCATTAGCTCAATGAGCTATATGTTGTTAGGAATTACCAAAACCACCCAGGGATAGTTGCACTTTCAAAGGGGAAACACTTAGCCAAGGAAAAGAATAAGATCAACCCAAAAAACTTGAATTTAATCCACCGGAAAGGAAAAACGAGACGAACCAAAGATGAACTCGACAAGAATTCATCGATTGAGACTATTGAGGAAAGACTGAAGAGGCTCTGCATGAATGAAATTGATGCTTGAATAGAGACTCGGACTCTGGGAAGAAAAGAGGTGGGAGGGCGGGAAAAACAAAAGCAACTTGGAAAGGGGAACCGATGAATAACTTGAAGAGAAAAGCACCGGTTCAAATAATTGAGGAAAGAATGCAAAGGCTTCGCACGAGTAGGATGGATACTCGATTATGGACTATGTGAAAGTGCAACTATCCCTGGGTGGTTTTGGTAATTCCTAACAACATATAGCTCATTGAGCTAATGCTATTCCAAGATAAATATTTCAGGAAAGCTCAATGTTTGGCATGGCATGGATTAGAAAGTGGACCCTTCAAAATGCTAAGGACAAAGGATTGGCTCAAGCTCAAAGCACAAGACTCTACATTTTCTATTTTAGTGATCCGAGATCACATTTAGTCTATAGGAAAAGCCAATACTATTAAGAAGGGATGAGGTGTTGCTTAATGCGATTCTTACTCAAAATGCTTAGTGATATGCTCCATAACCCTCCACTACTTTCTCATATCCACATATGTCCTAAACCAAAAAGTTAAACTCGGCCCCGCCGATTCTTTCCATCCGGCGCCACCAAGTTCAGTTGACATACCACTGCCAGAAACCCTAATCAATTCGGTCTCACCGATAGGGATCTCGGTCTCACCGAGATGGGGTTGCAAACGCTCTGTTTCCCTTCGTAATGTTACGGTCAAAACGAGATGAGCGATTGGTCCTACCGAGATTGCAATGCAAACTCTCTGTTTCCTTTTCGTAACGTTTCAGTCCAACCGAGATGAGTGAATCGGTCCCACCGAGTTTGCCTGACCAACTCTCTGTTTGGCTATTACCAAAATTAGTCTCACCGAGTTTGTGTAATATTTCTCACCGAGATTACGTTATGCCCTAACCCTAATGACATCGGTCCCATCGAGTTGACATGTCGGTCCCACCGAGAATCCTAACATTCACATTTTAAACTAAATCAGTCCGACCGAGTTTAATGAGTCGGTCCCTCCGAGTTTGGTGATTTGTGTGTAATGGTTAGATATTGTGTGGAGGATATATCTACCCCTCCACCCACTCTTCATTCATGGAGAGAGCCATCAGAACATGCCTACACTTCCAATACATATTTTCTGAGAGAGAACCACCTACACTTGTGTTGAGGTCAAGATATTCCATTCCAACCACATAAATCTTGATCTCTAGCCTTCCCAAGTTGTTTTCCACTCAAATGTTCTTTCTACCAAATCCAATCCTATGAGAGAGAGTTGAGTGTTGGGGAGACTATCATTTGAAGCACAAGAGCAAGGAGTTCATCATCAACACACCATTTGTTACTTCTTGGAGAGTGGTGTCTCCTAGATTGGCTAGGTGTCGCTTAGGAGCCTCTGACAAGATTGTGGAGTTGAACCAAGGAGTTTGTAAGGGCAAGGAGATCGCCTACTTCGTGAAGATCTACCCTAGTGAGGCAAGTCCTTCGTGGGAGACGGCCATGGTGGGATAGACAAGGTTGCTTCTTCGTGGACCCTTCATGGGTGGCGCCCTCCGTGGACTCACACAACGGTTACCCTTCGTGGGTTGAAGTCTCCATCAACGTGGATGTACGATAGCACCACCTATCGGAACCACAGATGAAAAATCTCCGTGTCAACATTGCGTTTGCTCCTTCAAACTCATCCCTTTACCTTCATATGCAATTGTTTTACATTCCACTGCTATAATCTTAGAATTTCATGTGTAGGTTGATTGCTTGACTTGTGCCAAGTTGCTAAAATCTGCCAAGAACTAAAATTGGGAAAAGGCTAGATTTTTATTTTGTCAAGTATTCTAATCACCCCCCCTCTAGACATACTTCTGATCCTACAAGTGGTATCAGAGCTTTGGTCTCCATTTGCTTTGATTTCCATAGCTTTTGATGGTCATAGCCTTGGTTTCACAACCTAGGAGAGTATGGCGTCTAGTGAGGGAAATTACCACCGTAGAGGTCCTTACTTTAATGGCACTAATTTTGCTAGTTGGAAGCATAAGATGAAAATGCATATTCTTGGACATAACCCTGCCGTTTGGGCTATTGTGTGTATTGGCTTGCAAGGTGAATTATTTGATGGGAGAGAACCGAACCGTGAAGCTACCGCGGAAGAGTTGAATATGCTACAATACAATGCTCAAGATTGTGATATTCTCTTCAACAAAATGTGCCCCGAAGAATTCAACAAAATCAGCCGTCTTGAGAATGCAACGGAAATTTGGGATACTTTGATTGATATGCACGAAGGTATTGACTCCGTCAAGGAATTCAAATTGGATGTGCTTCAAAGTCAACTTGACAATTTCAAAATGAAGGATGGTGAAGGTGTCTCTGAAATGTACTCTAGGCTTTCTCTCATCACAAATGAGATTGCCGGCTTAGGAAGTGAAGAGATGACCGACAAATTCACCATCAAGACGATCCTAAGAGCCTTGGATGGAAAGTATGACACCGTCTGCACATTTATCCAAATGATGCCCAATTACAAAGATCTCAAGCCAACGGAATTCATTGGAAGAATTGTTTCTCATGAGATGTCACTCAAGGATAAGGAAGAGCTTCACAACAAGTCAAGTGGTGCTTACAAAGCCTCATGTGATACTCCCACATCTTCAAGTGAGAAACAAACCTTCAATGAAGAATTGAGCTCAATGGTGAAGAACTTCAACAAGTTCTACAAGAGTAGAAGCAAAGAAAGAAGTTCCAAGTCAAGGTCCTACAATGACAAAAGATCTTCTAGTCATGAGCGTAATTGCTACAATGGTGGAAGACCCGGACACTACTCCAATGAGTGTACGACCCCCTACAAAAGAAGAGAAGATTCTCCCAAAAGAAGAAGTAGAAGAGAAGAATCACCACCAAGAGAAAGGAGGAGTAGAGATGATCGTTATGAATGAAGACCCTCTCGGAGAAGCAAGGATTCGGAAAGGAAGGAAAAGTCATCAAGGAGCTACACAAAAAGAAGACATGAAGCTCATGTTGGTGAGTGGGTATCCGGCTCCGACTCCGACAATCACTCCGAAAGAAGTTATCACTCCGACTCCGAATATACTCAAGATGAAGGTGTTGCCGGTCTAGCACTTGTGTCAACCAACTCCTATGACATATTTGACTCACCAAATGAAGGAATTGGAAGATGCTTCATGGCCAAAGGTCCAAAGGTAAGACATCCCGAGTACGTTGATTTCAATAGTGATGAAGATGATTTTCTAGGTGATGATGATTTACTTGTTGACAACTCTAGTGATGAAAACTATGATGAAACATCAATTAAACATGCTAATCAAGATAAATCGAATGACGATGATAAGAATGAGATTGAGCGTCTAACTCAAGAACTAAACACTCTTAAGTTAGCTCATGAAACTACCTTGGAAAATCATCGAGAACTTTTAAAGACTCATGACAAGCTACGCTTTGAAAAGCTCAACCTTGAGCAAGAGCATGAGTTTTTAAAGGCAATCAATGATGATCTTCACAAGAAAAGTTCTTCTTACATTGCCAAGCATTTACCCTTGTCTACTTACATGCCACAAGTTAAATCTAGCAACAAGAACATGAAAGATTCTTCATCTAGTAGTAACAACAATCATGCTAAATCCGATGTTGATGCTTCTAGTAGTTCTCTTGATTCCACTAATGATTCTCTTAGCCAAGTTACACTTGAGCAAGAAAATAGCTTATTTAAGGGAATCATAAAGAAAGTTGATTACAAGAGTCTTGCCAGAAGTAAGCAATTTGAGGAAATTGTGCGCAAGCAAGGAAGACACCGGAAGAATCAAGGTGTTGGTTTTGAACGGAAGTTCAATGCCAATGGAGTTGAGAGGGAAGAAGATCAATGCCCCAAGACGAAGTTTGTTCCTCAACAAGAGAAGTATGATCCTACTTATTTCAAAGGAACACGAGCTCAAGATGATCTTCCACCACAAGACCACAAGCAAAAAGGCAAGGATAAGCTTCAAGAGGAAATTGATGCATTTGAAGAAGCACCTAATGCCTTGGTCAAGTGGGTTCCCAAGACTACATCAAGTTCTACTTCATCAAGTACAACTACAACTCCAAGGATTCCCATCAAGATGGTGTGGATCCAGAAGAAGAAGAAGAACTAGAGAGTTCTTGAGGGTGACTCCGCCAACATACTTCACTCCAGTCATTTTTGGCAAGGACAAGTGCAAACAACTTCCATATCTTACACTAGTTAAAGGAGTCACAAACCCTCTTGTTGGTAAGACAAGGGACAAGGTAACCTAATGACTTCATGGACATCATCTTGTGTATGCGTCACTCTATGTCTATGGATATCCTTGTTTGTTCCTTGTGGGACTAACCCGTGTAGTTATTGAAAGTGCAACTCACTCCAAAGGATTGCTCCAAATGATCTACATCAACATTGAGCATCTACATATTCAACACCTACATGAAGTCATCATCGAAAAAACCCAAGGTTAGTTCATTCCCTTTAGGGGGAATATCACATCTAGGGGGAGCTTTACTCAAATCGATGAGCTAAAGCAACACTAATGGTGTGAACACAACAATGCTTTATGTAAAAGTGGTAACCCCACTCGTGCTTAAACGATGAGTATGACTTACGATCAAATGTTCTCATTTGACTCCTAAGTCAATATACTCATATATAGATGACCTAGTCATCGCCAAATTGCTTGATAGATGTTAGAGTGTTTGTGCATGCTTTGTCACATATTGCATTTGCCATTTTAATTGTGTGAGCATGTTGGATGCATATTTTACTCATTCGAGGACATCCATTTGTTGCTATGATTGTTTGGCTCTTTCTCTTCAAATGCTTCAAGAGGACTCACAAATGGATGGAAAAGAATGCCTAAGAACACCCTCTAGCTATCTATGCTTTCCTCGTCTCAAACTCTATTCATGCTACATCAAAAAGTTTGATCAAGTTAGATTCGAACCACTCTGTGTGAGGAGCACTCGGAGATCCCGATTCGTCAGACACTTAAACCTCCAAAACCTCTTTGTGCATCTCGGTCTGACCGATTCATCCTTTTTGGTCCTACCGAGTCGCCAAGTTGATCTAGGGTTTTCAATCTCGGTGCAACCGATTAGAACTTTTCGGTCACATCGAGTTGCAGTAACTGCTTGCAGTTTTGCATCTCGGTGCCACCGAGTCGTTCCACTCGGTCACACCGACAGGGTCAGGTTATATATACCGCTGCATCAAAATTTGGAAATTTCTCCGAACCCCTTCACCCGCGCGTAACCTACTCTGCCTCCTCTGGTCTTCGGATCGTCCTCTTGTCGCCAGCGACCTCCCGCCGCTGGTCTCCACCGCCGTCAATGGAAATCTTCTCCACCGTTGCCGTTGTAGCAAGTTCGTCGCCGCACTAGGGTACGGACTTGCTCATTGTGCTAATCTTTAACTCCGATTCCTAGCACATTGCTTTGGCATGTTTCTTGCCATAATTGAAATCATCCCGTCCTGCGAAAATGTCCCGTAGATTAGTTTTGATTTGAAAATTTAGGGTTAGGTCTCCGCCGAATTCATCTCGGACCGACCGAGTTGTAGAAATCGGTCTCACCGATTTTGGCTTAGGTCAGAGCACACACATTTTTGGTCCGGCCGAAAATTGCAAATCGGTGTGACCGAGTTCGATTCTCTGTGAAACCCTAGCAGTCTTGGTACCACCGAACTGTGACTCGGTCTGACCGAGTTCACTAGTTCAGGTTCCAAAAGCTGCTTTGGTATCACCGAGTTTACAAATCGGTAGATCCGAAATGCTTTCTGTGAAGAACTAAAACTAAGTTTTTAACTCATCTGTTTTACAAAAACTCCTATACTTTGTGATGATCATCTACTCTACCTCATCTATAACCTATTCACAGGGTCTGCTGATAGTTTGCCTCCAAGATGTCTGACCAAAGTGACATCTAGAACAAGTCAGAGGAACAGGTTCAGTTGAGTGAGGGCACTAGTCCCTCTAGTAGCTATGATGATGGCTGCAGGAGCACTCCAAGCAATCTGCCAAAGGCTGCTACCAGAACAAGGAAGAAGAAGACTTATGACTCTGAAGATGAAGATTATGTGGCTGTTGAAGATGAAGCCACTTCTAAGAAGAAAGTGCTGAAGAAAGAGTATGGCTCAGCAGCTGCAACTAAGCCAGGTCTGAAAACTAAGATGCCAACAAGAAGACAACCCATGTCTAAGCCAAGGAAAGTTGCCACAGGTGAAACTATGAATTTCACTATTGAGTCTGAAGAAGAGGCAGGTGGAGAAGATAAGAAGAAGAAGAGGGCCAGAACCACTACTGCCAGAGTTCTTAGCAAGCCCTCGATGAGGAAAGATACTGAAGAAGAGGAAGAGGATGCAGCACCAGCACCCAAAGCTCAAAAGCTTATGGGAGATGCAATTAAGGCAGGGGCTGCTCCATCTAAGCCCAAAACTGCTCCTAAGACTGCTGCTCCAACTCCAAAGCCAGAACCCAAGAGGAGCACCAGGAACATCCCTACTGAGGAGAAGAACGAGGCCCAGTGCCTCAAGCTTCTGAAGAAGAAGAGGAAGATGATTATGTTGTTTTGAGAAAGCTGAAGCCCAAAATCCCTGATCACAATGATGCACACCCAGTTGCACAAAATATGAAAATCAGGAAGGATTCAGGATTGAGGCTATGGAGAGAGTCTAATCCATATGCCACCAGGAGAAGGACTGCTGTGGACTACAGATTCCACACAAAGGAACAGTAGGACTTCTATGAGACTGTTTTACTTGACAAGAAGCCCATAGTGTGTGACATGAGATGGGTTGACTGGGAATTCATCAAGGATAATGAGGATCACTTCCCTGGTGTATATGACAGCTTCAACGCATGTGGAGTTGATGAGTTTGTGGCTCAGAAGTTCACCAAGTGGAATGATGAGCTCATTATGCAATTCTACTCCACTGCACACTTCTATCCAGATGGAAGGATTGTGTGGATGTCTGAGGGTACTAGGTACCAGTCTACAGTTTAAGAATGGGCAAAACTCATAAATGCTCCTGAGGAACATGAGGATGACTTGGATGTCTATGCCAAGAAGAAGAAAGAGCACAACTCTATGGCCAATATGTACAAAGAGATCCCTGATGCTGCTTTGGACACACATAACCTTGGATCTGTACACTATTTGTTGTCTGGTCTGCCAACAATCAATTGGATTCTGAGGCACACACTTCTTCCCAAGTCAGGTGATTACAAGATGATCTGAGGACATGCTATCAACTTGCTGCACATATTTGATGTCCCACAAAAGTTCAAGGTTATGAGCCTAACAATCAAGAGGACTGTAGCTGATCAAAAGAGAAGTTGTGGATATGCCCCATAGATCTAGGAGCTCATCAACTCAAAGGTGGGCAAAGGCAAGTACATATTGGACAAGGAGCATCTACCCATCTATCCTGAATTTGAGGACAACATAGTTGTCATGACTTAGGATGAACCATTATCTGTGCAAGCACAAGAGAAGAAAGCCAAAGCTAAAGCTGAGAAGGCTGCAAAGATGCCAACTGTGGAAGAGGCATCTCAGGTCTTTTTGAAGAGCAAGCAAGACCAGCTTGGATATCTGATCCAATCCACTCTGAGGATTGAACAGGGCCTGGCCACCCTGACCAAGAACCAGGAGAGCTTGGAAAGGATTGTTGAGACAAAATTCTATGACCTTGATGTCAAGATCATAGAGATCCAAACTGCAGTTGAGCAACTTCAGGAGGAAGTAGAGGAGAAGAAGGGCAAGTCTACCATAGATGCATTTGCTAGAGTTCCCAGAGGACAGAGATCTGCTACCGTGCCAGTGACAGACACTAGAGCTACAGAATCAGCACCAGCAGCCACAGCTCCAGTACCTACTCCAGTAGCTACTCCACTAGCTCCAGCCACTTCATTAGAAGCTTTCGTCCTTGGCGTTCTCTCAACACCACCTCCCGAAGATCAAGCCTGAGAGTCGTTTAGCACTATGCATTTTCAAACTTTTTGGTAACTTGTTGCCAAAGGGGGAGAAAAATGTATAGATCATAGGCTTTGAGAGAGAGAGAGTGTGTGTGTGTTGGTTTTTATCTCTCTTTGCACTCTTTTTGGTTGGTTTGAAACTTTACTGCATGCTTGTGTGATACTACTTTGTGTCCTTGTGAGATACTTATTTGGTCAAGTGTTTGATCATATGCTACCCCTAATGCTTGTTGGAATGCTATCTTTCATATCCTATTATGATCATTCACTTTGCTTGGTGATGAGTGCATGCTTTTAATCTCTATCATTTTGAGCGCTCCACCAAGATGTATGTGACATCACTACAAAAAAGTACACTTCCGTGATGATACGTGTTTGTCACAGTAGGTCACGTTTTTTGTCATATGTACATCCATGACAAATTTATGACAGAATCAAGATAGTCATACCTGTGCTATCGTAGAAGTGTTCCATGACATTACCAAAATTATCATCACGGAAGTGTCCACTTCCATGACGATAAATCAAGCGTCACAGAAGTGCTTTCGTCAAGGGTGACCGACACGTGGCATCCACCGTAACGGAACGCCGTTAAGCTATCGGGTCGGGTTTTGGATCCGATAATCCATTAACAGCCCCGACCAATGGGGATTTTCCACGTGTAAAATCATCATTGGCTAGAGGAAACATGTGTTGGCTCATCGTTGGGACAGAAGGCGCCTATGATACGTCGACACGTGGCATGGCCCAACAAGTTTAAATGGGCCGGCCCAACTAAAGGCCAACAAGATTTTGCGGACCATAATGGGCCATCCCAGCTAAAGGCCCACGGGATTTTGCGGACCATAATGGGCTGGCCCAGCTAAAGGCCCACAAGATTTCGCAGGCCATAATGGGCCGGCCCAGGTAAAGGCCCACAAGATTTTTGTGTGCCATAATGGGCCGGCCCAGGTAAAGGCCCACAAAATTCTTGCGGATCATAATGGGCTGGCCCAGCTAAAGGCCCACGAGATTTCGCCGACATTAATGGGCCGGCAAAGCTGTAGGCCCACAAGATTTTGAGGACCCTAGTAGGCCGGCCCATTTAACTGGCTGCCATGTTTTGGGCCAAATGTCGGCCCATATTTGATCCGGTCCATTAATGGCCTGCCACGTTCCGGGCCTAATAATGGCCCATATAAGATCCGGCCCGTTAAAAGCCTCCCACTTTCTGGGCCAAATCACGGCCCAGATCAGGTCCGGCCCTTTAAGACGCTTTGGGCTCAATTATGGCCCATATCAGATTCGGCCCGTTAACTAGACGCTATGCTTTTGGGGCCAGTTGCTAAAGGCCCATTTAGTAATTTGGCCTGATATTAGTTCCGGCCTTTTAAGGGCCCGTTCAACATTTCATCCCTATATTAATTTCGGCCTGTTAAAAGCCCGTCATATAGTTGGGCCTAACTACGGCCCGGTTTGCATCCGGCCTGCTCGTAGCCGATATCTGATTGGGCCAAACAAGGATCGAGACAACTTTGAACTATTAAAAGCCTATGATTTGATTCGCACAATCATGGGCCGGGGTCCATTTCGGGCTGCTGCCGGCCCGTGAGCTATTCGGCACGTTTCAGGCCCAACCTACTTCTCAGCCTCCTAAAAGCCCATTGAGTTTTCTTGCAAAAAAGGGCTGGGGGTTACTCGGCCTGTTAAAGGCCCGAATCTACTAGTGGGCCAGTTTGATGGGGCCCATGATGCGGATCATACGTCATGATTTCATGAAGGCCCGATTATGTACAATAATTTTATGGTTTGGCCGGTTTACTGCGAAGACATGATATATATACAGTAAAATAATTGCAACATCGTGAATAAGAAAAAACCTGGACTATACAATAAAGAAATTACGGCATATTACATCCACTGGGCATCAAAGTTCGCCACTATGATAATAAAGCACAAGCAGACTGCAGATTACATACACTGGGCATCAAAGATCGCCACTAGTGCAAATAAACACGCCGACAAAATAATATACAAAACCGACAGCACTTCAATAGAGTTCAAGAAAGGTTAGCCCTGCTGGGGAGCTACAGCGCAAGCAGCTGAGCAAGATGATGATACTGCGCTTGTTCAACACTTATATCTTCCTCACACTGAAAGATAAACAAGCAGACAGATGACAGGTTTTGCACATAAAAGTATCAGTGCTGACAATTCATCACATTTCTTACTAACGAATAAAGTGACACAGTTTAAAATTGCATTAACACAATATGGTATTGTTCAGGTCAAGACATGGCAGGAAATGACATTGTGAAGGAGTTGGCAGCTTCACGACACCACCGGATTACAGATCAAGAACTCATAAGTATCAATGGTTAGTGTGCTGTCAATTTATCCCATTTCAGATTGGCAAATAAAGAGATGGTTTAAATAATAGTAGAATGATATGACATTGTTCATAGTTAAGACATTGCAGAATGTGACATTGTGCTGTAGTGGGTAGGTTCACCACACCACTGGATTACGGATGAAGAACAGAAGCGTACACGCAGTGCAAAAGAAAATCACTTGCTCTGTATAGTTTAATTTACATGGTATGAAGAATGAACTTGGTTGTACAACTGAAAACTTAAAATTGAGAAGGACAAACTTTTTTTATGAACTACATAATAAACTTTAAACATGCAATTTGATGCAAACACCAAAAATAAACAGCTGTTGCAGTCATGCCTAACCAAATATACACAACAAAGTTTGAAGGCTTGAGAAGGACAAACTTACATTACTGGTGAAGACAGGCTCTATAAAGCCCTTGTCCATGCTGATGGGGGGGGGCAATTCAAGAAGTTTAGCATAGAATCTTCTTCATAAGCATTGCCTTTATTCTACATTTTGTTAATAGTAAATATAGATGTGATAATATACGAAAAAATGGAGAATATTTAAGATAAGATGAAGAGTGATGCTACATAACCAAGTAGCTATAAATGTATGTGCAGCGATACAGGCAAAAGGCACAGCCAAGAGCAACGCACAGCTAAACTTCTTCAGTACCAACCTTATGGTAAGAGTAAATATAGATCTGATGTGTAGAAAATGGAGGGCAAAGGAAAATAAGCTGCAGAGTGATGGTACATGAACAACTACCTGTCAATATAAGTACACTGATAAAGGACAGCATGTACTTACAAGAACAATGCAGAGCTAAAAAAATTCATTGACATTGGATATATTCTACACTAATGTAACCATTCATACAGATCAGAAAATTTGGAGCGAACAATTGATAAGCAAGCTGTCATGCATACTACTGTCACATAGTGAACCAAGTATGTATGCAAGTACAGTGATACAGGACAACAGGTACTAACAAGAGCAAAGCAGCGAGCAGCATATTTGCGATATCCTGTCGTTCTTTACAAACCGGAATTCTTCTTCGAGCAGATTTCCTGCAAAAAAGATCTGTAAGGCACATGCGGAAAAGTAGAAGTTCAAATTGTCATGTGATTTCATAGATAGTACCTCATCCTAGGAACGAGAGCAGTGCATAACAAGGTTTTTCCATTCAATGTCTTCTAAATTTAGCACAGGAGACTTCACCGGAAATTTGTTTATAGACTTGCCATCAAAGTGTGATTTTCTCAGGTAACACCGATACTGCTGCAATGCTTCCTTGAAAAGCACAAGCGAGCTTTGCTCGTCATGACTATCCATATTGAACCTCGCCTAGTTACAACAATGTAATGTAAATCATTGATGTGTTCGATCAGCAGAAAACAGGAAAATAATAACCATGAATAATAGCACTTGCACGTAAGTTGGACTGGAAGATGTGAAAATGGTGTTTGTCTTCACTATAATCTTCCCATGATGGGAATATATGCACATAGTCCCTAACAACATTGAAAGCATTGTCTTTTAAACTGGGAATAAATGGAATGGGGTTCCAATCTGCAGGAATTGGCTGTCTCTGCAGTTGGGATAGGTCTTTGGTGTAACACCCTCGATGCCACTATAGCTCCCACGTGTCGAGGCACGACTTAGAGACATAATCGCATTGAAGGCATATGTCGCAAGTTAGGCAATCTTCACAACATCCCATGTAATATAATAATGAAAGGGGAGATAACATAGTTGGCTTACACTCGCCACGTCAATCAAGTACACAAATAACATTACATCATCCAAACACTCATGGCCCGACTACGGCGCCGAAATAAAAGAGAACCCAACATGCGACACGGTCCCAATCACGCCCAACTGGGCACCACTACTGATCATCGGGAAAGGAAACATAGTAACGTTGAGAGTCTTCGTCGAACTCCCACTTGAGCTCAAGTGCGTCTCCTGGAGTGGAATCATCAGGCCCTGCATCTGGTGTAATAGTAATCTGTGAGCCACAGGGACTCAGCAATCTCGCACCCTCGCGCTCAAGACTATTTATGCTTATAGGTAAGACAAGGTAAATATGTGGAGCTGTAGCAAGCGTCTAGCAAATATGGTGGCTAACTTATTCGCAAAAGAGAGCGAGAAGAGGAGGCAAGGCGCGAGCGAGAAACTAGAGAGCAACCTGCGCAAACATTACTCCAACACCGTGTCCACTTCCCGGACTCCGCCGAGAAGAGGCCATCACGGTAACACACTCGGTTGATTCATTTTAATTAAGTTAAGGTTCAAGTTATCTACAACCGGACATTAACAAATTCCCATCTGCCCATAACCGCGGGCACGGCTTTCGAAAGTTCAATCCCTGTAGGGGAGTCCCAACTTAGCCCATAACAAGCTCTCACGGTCAACGAAGGAATAGACCTCCTCCCAAGACGTTCCGATCAGACTCGGTATCTCGGTTACTCAAGACACTTCGACAGGTTAAAACAAGACCAGCAACACCGCCCGAATGTGCTGACAAATCCCGATAGGAGCTGCACATATCTCGTTCTCCGGGCACACTCAGATAGGTCAAGCTACGAGTAAAACCAACCCTCAAGTTTCCCCGAGGTTGCCCCGCAGGCTGCCCGGTTCGGACCAACACTCAAAGGGAGCACTGACCCCGGGGGGGGGGGGTTAAAATAAGATGACCCTTGGGCTCTGGTAACCCAAGGGAAAAAGAGGCTAGGTGGCGAATGGTAAAACCAAGGTTGGGCATTGCTGGAAAAGCTTTAATCAAGGCGAAATATCAAGGGGTTCCCATTATAACCCAACCGCGTAAGGAACGCAAAATCCGCGAACATAACACCGATATGACGGAAACTAGGGTGGCAAGAGTGGAACAAAACACTAGGCGAGAGGCCGAGCCTTCCACCCTTTACCAAGTATATAGATTCATTAAGATAACATAGCAATATAATGATATTCCAACAAGTAAATAAATGTTCCAACAAGGAACGGCCTTCAATCTTCACCTGCAACTAGCAACGCTATAAGAGGGGCTGAGCAAAGTGGTAACATAGCCAATCAACGGTTTGCTAGGACAATGGTGGGTTAGAGGTTTGACATGGCAATTTGGGAGGCTTGAAAGCAAGTGGTAGGCATCGTAGCATTGGCATAGCAAAAGAGCGAGCAAACTAGCACAGCAAAGATAGTAGAGATTTCGAGGGTATGATCATCTTGCCTGCACAGTTGTCAGAGTTGACTGGATCCTCGAAAGCAAACTCAATGGGCTCCTCGTTAGCGAACTCGTCTCCCGGCTCTACCCAAACAAGATAAACAAGCAAACAAGGATACAATCAACCACGTGCAAGACCAAGCAATATGATGCAATGATGATATGCTATGCGGAATGCGATGCGGGATGCAAAATGCAAGATATGACAGGAAACGCATGAACCTGGCCTCAACTTGGAAATCCAAGTGTGCCACTGGAAATATGGGATGAAATTGCTTGAAAACGATATAAAGAACGCCGGAATCGGAGTTACGGTTTTGAAATGGCAAGCGATTCAAAAATGACACCGGTCTGCGATTTACAGCAAGTAGCCATCTAAATGCAATGAGATAAACATGCTACAGCACACAACCATGACAACAAAATACATGGCAGGGATGCATACAAGATGCTTAACAAAAATCTAGCACTGAGTTACGGCCAATTCATCCATTAACAGGTTCAAACAAGCATGGCAAGAATGCATATGACAAACAGATCTCAGACTTAGTGAAATTAACACTTGTCTGGAATTTCAGATCAGGTAGCCCTCTTCGGAGCAACAAAACTACAAGCTACAGGATCTGAACATGGAAAGGTAAAGCATGGCATGGAGCTACTCAAAGAGCTTAACAAAAGTCCCTTAGTGACCTTGAGACAAAAGGGATCAGAAAATACAATTGCAAGCATGTGAACATAGCAAAAACATAATCAGTTTTCAGACTTGGTGAAAAACTGGCACATGCTGAAATATAACTCAGGTAGGCATGTTTACGAGCTCGATGCACTCACTACAGAGCAAGTCATGGAAATACAAGCATACACCCATCAATAAGGCACAAAATTCAAGCTAGACATTGCAAGAACAATAGCATAGCATGCATGGATCAACTACAACATCACCGGCAAAATTGCAAACAAGTTGACAATCTGCCCAGATTCACAAAGTAGCAAAAGTAGAGCTCGATTGACTCCAGCTAGGGTGCTCCATAATTGCAAACAAAACATCCTTACTGATCATCCTCAAAAGGGTCACGGATCACTAGGAAACAACATGAACATATGGCATCATGAGATAAACAGCTCCAGGACTTGGCGAAATTACTAAGTCCCTGAAAACAGACTTAGCAAGTGCACCACTTTGCAAGCTTGCACAAGTCACCACACACGTCACAAAAATTCATGGGTTGCACCTATGGAAAGATGACAAAACCCTTAACAAAACACATGTAGAGCATCAGGGCATATCATGCACACATTAATCATGGCAAAAATGACAAAAACCTAAACGGAATAGCAGATCTGACAATTAACTCAAGTAGCCCTCTTCTAACAGCATTTCGGGCATCAAGATGAGCTCAAATGAAAATGATGCGATGGAATGAAATGATGTACTCTCTGAGATGAACATTTTGATATGCTATATGCATGAATCGAAGCTACGGATGCAAAGTTACGGGGCCAGGAACAGGAGCACTTGGATCTGCGGTTTTAGGACTTGGTAGAAAAATCACCCCGCGAGAAAAAAATCAACTCCGGTGAGAAGAGGCCGGTTCCTCCGTCTCCGGCGACGGCGAGGCTCGAGCGCGGCGGGGGGAGGCCGGGGAGCGGCCGGACTCCGGCAGGGCTGCCGGATCTGGCTCCGGGAGGCGCGGGCAGCGCGGATCCGAGGCGGCGGCGAGCGGATCGGGGCGGCGGCAGACGGATCGAGGCGGCGCTGGCCGGTGGATCTACGGCGAGTGGCGGAGAAGGCGGCGGCGTGGTGAGGCAACGGGCGGCGCAGCGACGCGGTCGGGCAGCGCGGGGAACGGGTCGCGCGAGGGCCCGGTTCGGGCTCGCCCGGGCCTCGGCGGCTGAGGCGATGTGGGCGCGGGGCGCCAACCATTGGCGAGGCAACACGTGGCGGCGGAGGCTGAATTCGGACGTGTCCGGCGGCGGGGAAAACGTCCGGCGGCGCACGAGGAGAAATCTAGGGTTTCGGGGAGGAAGGAGATCCGAATTTCGGGGGGGGGGGGGGTTTAAATAGGCATAGAGGGAGCTAGGAGAGTCCAAATGAGGTGCGGTTTTCGGCCACGCGATCGTGATCGAACGCTCTAGATGATGGAGCAGAGTTTGGTGGGTTTTGGGCCAAATTTAAAGGGGTGTTGGGCTGCAACACACACGAGGCCTTTTCGGTCCCTCGGTTAACCTTTGGAGTATCAAACGAAGTCCAAATGATACGAAACTTGACAGGTGGTCTACCGGTAGTAAACCAAGGCTGCTTGGCAAGTCTTGGTCCAATCCGGAAATGTTTAATCCCCACACAGGAAAGAAAACTAGAAATGACCATCGGAGGAGAACGAAGGGCCGGAATGCAAAACGGACAACGGGGAAAAAGCTCGAATGCCTGAGACGAACACGTATGCAAATGCAATGCACATGATGACATGATATGAGATGCATGACAACGACAACAACACATGGAGACAAATCCCGAACCCGAGATAATAAATATAACTTAACGCCGGAAACGGCAAGAGTTGGAGTACAAATAGGGAAAGTTACATCCGGGGTGTTACATTCGGCCGGTGGACTTGCTGTACTTTTTGCTGGAGTGGGATTTTTCTGTGGTACGGGTGGTGCTATGGCAAATGAAATCGGTATACCTTTTGCTGGAGTGCAGGTCCTGTGTGGTGGGGCTAGTGGTGTGGCCAGTGAAGTATGGGTACAGTCTGCTAGAGTCGGTCCTATGTTTTGTGTCACTGGTTGTACAGCCAATATAAGTGGGGCGCTGTCTGATTTCTTCGGCACCACCACGTTTTTCCAGGACTTTGCGGGTGCTCCTTCAGGTTCGGCAATCACCCTCTTCCTTTTTGATGTCTGATGCACAAGAACAGCATTTGAGTGGAAAAACATGGTATGATGACAGATGGAATATGTATTGATAATGGATGGGAATGGCATCTCGAGTTATATGATGAGAAACTAAGAAGATGGTGGTGCAACAAAGTAGAAGAAATGCAAGACAACATATGCAAGATACACGCAATCAATAAAACCTTGCCAAATTAGAACAGGCACCTTGATGGGTGAACAGGACATGCCATCTGCCTTTGACTCCTCGAGGTTATAGTAGTCATTAGGATGATATTCTGAACAAGAATCAATAGGTGGGGAGCGTACGAGTTTCATTGCTTCCAGAATGGCACTCAATGCCTTGGTGCCAATTTTGTAAGTCATTGCAGTGGTCCACAATATTCTTCTGATGCGCGGATTCTGATATTCACTATAATTGTGTATAATATCTGAGAACCATGAAAACATAAATAGTTGTGAGATTATCTTTGTAATGCAGATGATATTCTAATATAGGGGCACCCCTGTAAACACTTGTGTGCTATCACTAGATTTTGATGAGAGAGCTCATGTGTGCTGTAATATGGTGCGGGCATTTATATAATCTGGCACAAGTACAGAAAATAGGCTCCAGAAGTAAGGATAGCTAGCAGATGATAGGTTCATAATATGTTGTATAGAGAGTTTATTGCCAAACCATGATAACAAGAGCACACAGCAACTAGGCAGATCATAGTGTACATAACAGGGGTACACCATAACCACGATATATAAATCGGGAAAGTGGAACTAGCTTGAAAATATGGTGTTGTATTGCCGCTAGTAATTGAAAGCCTATCGATCACGTACAGGCCAACTCTATCGAACATGGTAAAGAAGAGAAAGCAGATTTTGGATAATAAAATGTTGGTTGCGTAGTGCCCACACATGATGAACCGGAGTGCATTAAGAATGCAACTCCCAGCTGTCTCTCGACCATTTCAGGCAGTTGGATGAAGATCCTATGTCTCCTAAGCCTTCTTCTTCCTCGTCTCTGATTCTTCCCATACAGAACACCGCACGGGCCACCGGCCGGACCACCGGCCCCCACCGCCTATGTTCCTCCGCCACCCCCACCCCCACCCCCGCCCCAACCCCCACCCACGTCGAGTTTTCTTCGTTTGGCGAGGCCCCACAAACACCCGAGCCCCTTCGATCGCACCGGCGAACTCCGGCGACCTCACAAAAATCGACTGACCCAATTTTGAAATTTAGTCTACTGTGATTTAACTAGTGTGGAATATAAAAGGGGAAAACCATAAGCATTGGGAGTATAGTGTTGAGTGTGCCATGGCGGATCTGAAGGTGCAAACCAGACAAAGGCAACTTCACAACCAAGACAAGAAATCAGAGTAAAGCAGTGGCGATCTATTTTCTTGCTGCGATAAATAAGTTGAGCAGATACGAAAGAGTACCGCCTCTGGTGCGGCGCCGTGTACGCATCTACTGAGAATTTGACGGTGCTGCGGTAGTGATGGCTGTCGGCGGCGTGGAAGCAGATCTAGCAGGGTAGACGGTGGCGGCGGGGCGTGGTGGACGAGACGGTCATAGGAGCGGCGCCGACAAGGTGGACGACGGCGGGGATGAAGCGAGAGGACGGGATGCAAGGATCCCAGTCCGAAGACGTGGATGAGAGAGGTCGATCTCTTGTAATGGACGGCGGTGCCAGAGTATCAGCTCCGGCATGGTGGAGGAGGACGGCGGTGGATGGGGTGGCGGACGGCGGCGGACGGAGGAGGGTGGGGTGGAGAGGGTGTGTTGGCGCCCACGGAGTACGAATGGGGAAAAGGGAGGTATAGAGGAAGGGGGAACCATGTATTCAGGGCGCGCTTGTCTCAAATGCGAGGAAATTTACAAACTTAGCCCCCGTTTCAAATTTCTACTACATCACAGCAACATTAGTCGGTTGGGGATAGGACGGTAATCTCGCATACACCGAATATTTGCCGACGAGAGTTTGTTTTGGCGCCCACCGTGTATGAATATGAATCAGGGAGGGAGTCGATTTCGGCTGAGGACACACTGTGTTTTGGCGCCCACCGTGTATGAATCCGGGTGAGAGGCGGTTACGTCACGTTTGGGTGAAATTACAAACCTACCCCTATCGAAACCTATAGAAATCCAGCAGATAGGTTTTGCGTGGCAGGGATAGGCAGTAGTGATTTCCATCTCGCAGATTTTGGTTTCGGGCGGTTACTGCGACTTTCCCCGCTTCATTCAAATTCTACAGAGTGCACGTTTACCGTGCCAACTCAATTCGAATCCCGTTTGTATTCTATTTTTTTTCTGGCGGGGTCCATTTTCAATTCGAATTACATTCTATATACATCATTTTTTGTATATACTTTCAAAAGCACAACAAAATTTATACATAAATATGGTTTACAAATGGCATGATCTCAGATTCATAAGGTTGTATCCATCAATTTGGATTTTCAAATATTTGAAACCACTTTATGTTGAAATCCAATGTATGCATTCCTTGCTAACTGTCTCCAATTAATGTGTGTTTCATGCGGGTTTTTTTACTTCTCAAACATGTATAATGTGTTTCACACACGCAACAAATAGTGTAATCCCGTTTAGACATTAATTGCATATAAACCATGCATTGTTTGTAATTGAAGAATCTATAGATCACCAATATTGATAAACTATATAACATTACACGTGTGCCCAAATTCAAATGAATATGCATGTTTGATACACCAATTTGCGTTATGATATTATCGATGTCGTGATCTCCAGTTTAAATATTTGAATCCCCTTTAATCCAGATATTCTTCTCATATAGCTATCACTCATGCTTATATAGGACTATCTCTCTGGACCTATACGCGTTCATCGTCT
This sequence comes from Triticum urartu, assembly GCF_056163025.1. Lineage (NCBI taxonomy): Eukaryota > Viridiplantae > Streptophyta > Magnoliopsida > Poales > Poaceae > Triticum > Triticum urartu. The sequence continues at coordinate 387,910,772 of NC_141877.1, forward strand.
CTCAGGTATCTCTCATGCTACTTGTATGTCAACAATGATCTTTTATCTTCATAACACACTGATGGTACTCTCTCCCTCGACCTTCATCACTCTATCTCTCTCTAAGTATATCTCGCTCCCTGCTATGTGTCTCTAACTATGATTCTCCATGTGGAATCTCTTTCTCTCACACAAACACAAAACTTTGTCTCCGAGGGTCTCATTTCTCTCTACTATTCCGATGTGTGCCACTCGCACACCCCTCACACAGAGATGTCTTTCGCTCCTTAGATATGAGAACCTACGACTCTTCCTCTTCAATATCTCTTTCTCACACACAAACACAAACTCTGTCTCCGAGGGTCTCATATTTCTCCATTGTTCTCTTGTATGTCGCTCACACACACCCTCTCTCCCCAGAGATATCTTGCGTTCCCTCGTATGTCTCTCTAGCTATCACTCTCGTTGTGAAATATCTTTCTCTCTTGCAGACACAAAACTCCGTCTCTCTGGATCTCATTTCTCTCTAATATCTGTTTGTATGTGACTCACATGCACCCTCTCTCTATCTCTCTCACACCCACACACATAACCCAGCCTTCTGATCCACTCGACTCCTATCTCTAACGCACACTAGCTAGCATCTTTATCTTTCTATTTATCTGTTTCTCCATCAACCTTCTTCTCGCCCTCACTCTTGATTCCTATCACGCACACTACATATGTTTCTCTCTACATGCAGTCAAGTGCCCTCTCACACACATATATAACTTCACCCTTTGAACCACCCGACGGTCATCTCCAACACCCAAACTCCATCTCTGTATCTATCTGTAGTTTCTCCGTCAACATTTCTTTCTCGCACGGAGTCTTGCTTCCTATAACCCACACTATATATGTCTCTCCATACATATGCATTTATAGGTTGGTCTCTTTTGCACAATCGTTGCGCCTCACTCCCTCTGCTCGCCATAGATGCATGCTCCAGCCCACGCCACTATCTCTTATAGACAAAAACACATGCTCAATTGTCAGGCCTTCTTCCCTGCATTCCCACATGCATGCATATTGTCATACCGATCCGTCTCTCCCATGTCGTTGATCTTATGACTTATGTCTTCTTTCTTTTATCTCGATCATGCGCGCGCGCACACACACACATCCCACGTATACATGTATACCTCTCACACATGCACGTTCAAGGTCTCTATTTCCCCATACGTAGTTAATAACCCTCAATCCTAACGCCACATCGAATCGTTCTCCTCTTTTGTGCACATAACTTCCGCCTGGATGGGTAAAACACACACTCACACTTAACAATCTCCTTCTAGCTACCACCCCCACCTCTCACTCTTCCCCTATATCCCTGAAACCAATAAGACCATCCCTTTGTTTAATTCCCGCCTACTTGCACCATCGATATATAGTAGTCTTCCTCGGTGTCTCTCGAACAAACACGTTCTCTCGATGTCGACTCCTCTCACGCGCACACACCTTCTCTTCCCTCTCTACGGGCATTTTCTCTCTTGCACCCCATCGTTGGTGGCCTCTGCCATACACATCACCTCTCTATGATGAAGCCATGCACACTTAAATTACATCCGCCACAGAGGACCCCGCGACACACACACACAAACACACACGCACACACACACGCGCGTGCGCACGCACCCCCCCCACACACACACACTAAGACTCCATCTCTCTCTCTCACACACACAAACACAAACACACGCACGCACGCACCCCCCCCACACACACTAAGACTCCATCTCTCTCTCTCACACACACACAAACTAAGACTCCATCTCTCCCTCTCCTCTTTCTCACACACACACACCCCACACACACACACTAAGACTCCATCTCACACACATGCTCTAGGCGGAGCATTTGTTCCTACCACCCTTCATCCAACCTTACCCGTATGATAAACAATCACCTTTATTTACTTGCATAACATGGACAAATTCCACTTTACTTTAGTAGTCAGCAAACTTATCATCTGTACCCTTATAAAAAAATGAGTTGGCGGTGATGGTGTGCCTGCCATCTTGTCATACAGACCATATGATCTATATCTCAGGATAGAAAGCAAACTATGATAATTTTACAAAAGATACCCGCACCTCTCTCCACATCATTATCTCCCGCAACCTCATTGCTCAGGAACTAAAAAAGGAATAAGTCTCTGGAACAATCTAGCATGCATGGTGGCCGCTGCCGCCTGCCGGCGCCGTCCATCCCCATGCCTCCACCCATTCCAACCACGAATCACCACCACACTCCACTCCTCCTCGCCTTATCTCTCATCTTTCATATTTTAGATGACATTCTCGAGATACCAGTTTTCTGATAAAATTCTCGAGATATCATTAGTTTTTACACATGGGATTACTCCTGCATGGGTCAATCACAACATGTGTTTTGTAAAAAAATGCATATTGATGTTCCGTGCAATGCACGAGAATCTTGCTTGTAATTATATAACGCAAATCACGAGCAAGAAGTGATATTTTTTGACACAACCACGTTAACATGCCCACGTAAATCACTAGCTAAAGTAAATACCATTATACTTATATCCGGATGCAAAAGGTTGAGTACATGTCCGAAGAGTAGAGTCGCACACACGCACTTTGTCTCTCAGAATCTCTCTCACACACACACCAGTTACGTGACGCCCACTTAAGCAGACACGTATGTTACAATTTGTGCACCTGATGAAGACATGTACCTAGGGTAGGGACACGGACCTGACCGAAGAGTCCTACTCTAGGACACCCCTGGGAGAAATCACCTTTCAATCGACTTGAAGGCATCCCACTCGACAGGTTCAAGACACTCGACCAAGAAGCTATCACTCGACCACGAAGCCAACCACTCGACTGCCAGGAGACCTAGAGTCACTCCGCAGGCAAACGGTCGGCTATTAAGTAGTCTTTATGGTCATTATAGCACTTTATTAGGGGCGTTACCAGTAACGCCCAACCTTAAATGTACCTTAAACCCTGCATCACTAAGGGCAGGAGAGGGCCGGCGAACTCTATATAAGCCACCCCCCTCCTCAGTATGAAGGGTTCGCACCCCTGTAATCCATACACGCATAATCCAGTCGACCGCCTCCGGGCTCCGAGACGTAGGGCTATTACTTCCTCCGAGAAGGGCCTGAACTCATAAACCTCGCGTGTAACAACTCCCAATAGCTAGGATCTAGCCTCTCCATACTCACCCCCCTACATCACTGTCAGAGTTAGTACCATGACAGTTGGCGCCCACCGTGGGGCGGGAATCTTAGCGCTTAGTTGGAGAAGTTGTGATTTTTCTCGATCCCTTTGATCATGTTTTCTTGCGGAGTTTTGGTGGAGGACCGCGAGATCCATCTCGGCGCGCTCACCTTCATCGTCGACGACTCCGCCTGGCTTCAGGAGGCACCGCTCGACATCGACGTGCTCCCCGCCCGCGGTCCGACACATTTCCGTGCATGCGTTCGTGGCGTCCTCTTGAGGCAACCGTCGACCCAATATGGGTCGGCCCCCGTATTGTCTCCCCGCCCTGTCTCCCACTAGCGCAAGCGCTCCGGTCGGTCAAGACTTCAGCGGTGGGTGAGGCACGCCGTGGCCCGCCAATCGGCAGCCCCGCAAGTCGCGGCCATCGAGCCCGTCGAATCCCTCTATGGCCTGTTCGACCTGTCGACTGGCTCCATGGAGACCGCATCCGAGTGCGACAGCAGCGATCCAGCGGCTGAGGTTCTGGCGGTCGATGGAACACACAGTCCCCCTGGTTTCCCTCGCACTGATGGAGGCGCTGGTGGGGGCGATCCGTCGCGTCCCCACGACGAGTATCTCCCCGAACTTCTCACGTCATTGCAGCGAGAGGAGCTTCGCCGCCGGAGCATGGACGCGCTCCGCACTCCTATCGTCGGAGAGACCCCCGAGGCCCGGGCCTTGGAGGACGCGCGTTTGGCCAACTTGGTCGAGCGCACTCGACTGGAGAATCTCCAGCGAGCACTCGACGAGCAAGCGCGTCAGCGGGCTCCCGAGTCTAGTCGACGCCAGCTCTTCCCGCCGACGCAGGTATATCGAACCCCAGTTCAGAATCTGGTCGCCGTGGCCCGTATAGCAGAATCGATTCAGCCCTCCCAGTCGGAGGCTGGCAGGGGCTTGTTGCAGATCAGAGCATTGCTCCGGGCGGCGGGAGACCAGAATTCCTCAGTCTCTCAGTCGCGGAATAGGATCCACTGTCGGTCTGTCGCAACAGATACAGTCGAGTCAGCTCACAGCCCGAGATCGCCCCCGAGGCGTGAGGGACGTGGTGGCCGGCATGATCAGTACAGGAGGAAGGAGCAGTATGATCACCGATTCGACCGTGATGATCGACGTCGAGTGCCAACCCCTCCCCCGAGGAGTGGGTCATATGCGCCTCGACGGCAAGATGACAGACACCCTCATAGTGTTGGGCAGAGGATTCCAGTCGACCCCAGAGACCCAGGCTTTGATGCGAGATCCATCCTCGTTCAAGGTTTGGTCGACAGGAACAGAGCTCATCGAGAAGGCCACAACAGAGATGCAACTGGTCGAGTGGCCAAGTGGGCGATTGAACTCCTTCCCTTAGATATCAGGTTTGAAGCAAAGAAGGCTATTAAGTCCCAAGCAATCGCAGATTTCATCGCCGAGTGGATTGAACAGCAGCTTCCGACTCAAGTTCACTCGGAGCACTGGACCATGTTCTTTGACGGATCTAAGATGCTGAATGCTTCCGGCGCTGGGGTAGTTCTAGTCTCCCCCCGAGGAGATAAGCTCAGATATGTTCTCCAGATTCACTTCGATTCCTCCAACAATGAAGCAGAGTATGAAGCACTTTTGTATGGGTTGCGCATGGCCATTTCACTCGGCGTCCGTCGCCTCATGGTCTATAGCGACTCAGATTTGGTGGTTAATCAGGTGATGAAGGAGTGGGACGTCAGAAGTCCGGCTATGACTGGTTATTGCAATGAAGTGAGAAAGCTAGAAAAGAAATTCGAGGGGTTAGAGCTTCATCACATCCCCCGACTGAAAAACCAAGCAGCTGATGACCTGGCAAAGATAGGCTCCAAGCGAGAAGCCATTCCCAGCAATGTGTTTTTGGAGCACATCCGCTCGCCGTCGGTCCAGGAAGATCCTTTCACAGAAGAACCCCCACAACCAAAAAGTGCCACAGATCCGACTAAAGTCGAAGTTCCTACAATGGTCGACCTAATCATGGAAGTCTTGGCAATAACTCCCGACTGGACAATACCGTACATCGCGTATATCCTAAGGAAAGAGCTCCCAGAGGACGAGGAAGAGGCTCGACAGATCGTCCGCCGATCCAAGGCCTTCACAGTCATAAAGGGGTAGTTGTACAGAGAAAGCGCGACTGGAATCGGTCAGAAGTGCATAACTCCGGAAGAAGGTCAGATGATCCTTGATGAGATCCATTCGGGGACCTGCGGTCACCATGCGTCCTCCCGAACCATTGTGGCCAAAGCGTACCGGGCGGGATTTTACTAGCCAAGAGCAAATGAGATGGCAAAGGAGATAGTTGACAAGTGTGAGGGGTGTCAGTTCTACTCCAACATGTCCCACAAGCCCGCATCAGCCCTGGAGACCATTCCACTCGTCTGGCCCTTCGCTGTCTGGGGACTGGACATGGTCGGTCCTCTGAGAACAGGCAGGAGCGGTTTCACCCGTGTGCTTGTGGCAGTCGACAAGTTTACCAAGTGGATTGAAGCTAAACCCATCAAGAACCTCGATGCTGGCACTGCTATTAGTTTCGTCAGAGGACTAACATTCAGATATGGAGTCCCTCACAGCATCATCACTGACAATGGGTCAAACTTCGATTCAGACCAGTTCAGAGCCTTTTGCGCCTCTCAAGGCACTCGTGTCGACTATGCGTCAGTCGCCCATCAACAGTCTAATGGACAAGCTGAAAGAGCAAATGGTCTGATCCTCAAAGGACTAAAGCGTCGGCTAATGCGCGATCTCAAGCACGCAGCAGGGGCCTGGGTCGACGAGCTTCCGTCAGTTCTATGGGGATTAAGGACCACCCCTAACTGATCGACTGGAAGAACCCCGTTCTTTCTTGTTTATGGAGCCGAAGCCGTTCTGCCAACTGATCTCCTTCACAACGCTCCCCGAGTCGAGCTTTACACCGAAGATGAAGCAGAACGGGCTCGGCAAGATGCAGTAGACCTCCTGGAAGACGAAAGAGAGATGGCCATGATCAGATCAACCATTTATCAGCAAGACTTGTGTCGATTCCATGCCCGACATGTGAAGAGTCGAGCCTTCCAAGAAGGAGGTTTGGACCTCCGAATAGATCAACAGAAACCACACAAGCTTGCTCCTACTTGGGAAGGCCCCTTCATCATCACCAGAGTCCTCCACAACGGAGCATATCACCTCTACAATGTTGATTGCCAGATTGACGAGCCGCGAGCTTGGAATGCAGAACTACTCCGCCCCTTTTACACTTAAGTTCCTTCCCATAAAGATGTAATAAGAGAAACTTCCGCAGTTCATTTTTATCAAAGTCAAGAGTGTTCCAATGATTGCCGTCACTTCTGTTTACATACGAGAACCCCCAGTGGGTGACTTAGCCGCGAACCCGTTTCGCCTAAGTTCAAAAAAAAACTCCTACCGAGTGGAGAGCAAACCTCCCACTCGGGGGCTTAGCTGCAGTACTCGCCTAAGCTCTCCTACGAAGAGACTTAGCTGCAGTCAGCACTCGCCTAAGTTTGAAAAATCCTACCGTGTGGAGAGCAAACCTCCCACTCAGGGGCTTAGCTGCAGTCCAGTACTCGCCTAAGCTCTCCTACGAAGAGACTTAGCTGCAGTCAGCACTCGCCTAAGTTTGAAAAATCCTACCGAGTGGAGAGCAAACCTCCCACTCGGGGGCTTAGCTGCAGTCCAGTACTCGCCTAAGCTCTCCTACGAAGAGACTTAGCTGCGGTCAGCACTCGCCTAAGTTTGAAAAATCCTACCGAGTGGAGAGCAAACCTCCCACTCGGAGGCTTAGCTGCAGTCCAGCACTCGCTTAAGTTCTCCTACGCAGAGACTTAGCTGCAGTCAGCACTCGCCTAAGTTTGAAAAAATCCTACCGAGTGGAGAGCAAACCTCCCACTCGGGGGCTTAGCTGCAGTCCAGCACTCGCCTAAGCTCTCCTACGGACAGACTTAGCTGCGGTCAGCACTCGCCTAAGTTTGAAAAATCCTACCGAGTGGAGAGCAAACCTCCCACTCGGGGGCTTAGCTGCAGTCCAGTACTCGCCTAAGCTCTCCTACGAAGAGACTTAGCTGCGGTCAGCACTCGCCTAAGTTTGAAAAATCCTACCGAGTGGAGAGCAAACCTCCCACTCGGGGGCTTAGCTGCAGTCCAGTACTCGCCTAAGCTCTCCTATGAAGAGACTTAGCTGTGGTCAGCACTCGCCTAAGTTTGAAAAATCCTACCGAGTGGAGAGCAAATCCCCCACTCAGGGGCTTAGCTGCAGTCCAGCACTCGCCTAAGTTCTCCTACGAAGAGACTTAGCTGCAGTCAGCACTCGCCTAAGTTTAAAATCCTACCGAGCGAGAGCAAACCTCCCGCTCGGAGGCTTAGCTGCAGCCCAGCGCTCGCCTAAGTATGAGACACTTCTCATGTCCCAAGGACGACGAGAGGCAGGTCGACTGCCACCTTCTCCTTCGGAGCTGCACCACAGACACAAAAGTTATTTCGAGTGAAGATCAAATCCCACTAGACGGGTCGTCCACAAAGAGATTCAACGACAAATCAATTACGGATAAAGCCTAAAAGGTCCTAGAAACCTCAGGTCAAAGTACTCGAGCCCCCGGCTCGGCAGAGTTTAACTGCTACACTTCCACTCGGCATTCCGAGGCAAATTTAAGGCAGAGTTTAACGGTTTACAAAATACGCTCGGCATTCCGAGGCAAGTTTTTTCATTCCTCAGGAGGAGGAGGACTGGAGGGGCCACGAACTCATCCAAGTTGATCCCATCTGCGATGCGGGTAGCAGCAGCAATAAATGTCTCCATGAAGTCCTGGAAGTTGTGCTTCCTCGTGTTGGCGACTTGGATGGCGGCCAGCTTCTCCTCCCGCACCTCCTTACAATGGACGCGGACCAGGGACAGAGCCACGTCAGCGTCGCACCGAGCTGAAGACTTCTTCCACTCCTGCACTCCGTCAGAGATTCCATTGAGTCGAGTCATCAGAGACTCGAGATCATTCTGGAGCGTAGATTCTGGCCAAAGTGTCGGGTCGATCCGCGTCATGGCAACCTTCAGTCGAGCCAAGTAATCCACGACGCCGTCAACACGAGACTCCAGACGGAGCACGTTCATTGCGGCCTCGTCCTTCACAAGAGAGTTAACAGGGTCCAAGCTCGGCTCCACTCGACTGGTCTCCTCTTCAAAATTCTGGCAAAGTTCTGCATACAAGATTCAAGGATAAGACAATTTTCACAGAATGAGTCGACTCAAAAACCAGTCGGAACTGAATGCGCACCTTCAAGCTTAAGGTACAACTTCTTGGCGAGTCTCCCCAAGTAACTCTCCAGGTCGTTTCTCCCGCGAGCGAGGCCTTCCAGCTTCTCGCTCAGGGTGAGGTTCTCCTTCTTCCAACGTGAACACTCCCTGTTGGCTTCATTCAGAGCGGTCTTGAGCTTGGAATTCTCTTGTTCTAAGTGGTCGACCGAAGCTAGCTTCTGTGCGGCCAGAGCGGTCTTGTCATCAGCCTCCTTACGGGCAGAGGCCAAGTCCTGATCCTTCTTCGCCAGAGCTTCTTTCAGTTTTTCTGCAAAAAATGATGATTGAGTCGGAGAAAGCGAAAAGATACTCAAGCCTAAAAACTAACCAGTCGACAAAGACGTCTTACCTGCGGTGCCGTCTCTGACCGTCTGCAGTTCTGTCCTGGCCAGCTCCAGATCAAGGTTCATTTGAATTTGCTGCTTCTCCAAGTCAGCCAAGCGGGTTCCAAGATCACAAGATTTCTGAAGTCGAAGGGAAGGAATTGCAATTTCAGTAAAAAAAGAAGAAGAGAAACAAAGACAATAAATACTAAGACTACGGTCGACTGCCAGCAGTCCACCATAGTCTCGGGGACTACACCCAGTGGGTGCACTTAGCGTGCCCCCACCGGTTCCTATCCAACCCGACCGACCCCTGAAGTGGAGTCAAAGACAAGTCGCTTCCGAAGCAGCTGAGAGACAATAAGCCTACACCCAGTAAAAAAAAGAGAGAAAGACGTCGACTGCCCGCAGTCGACTTCCATTCGACATGGCCCGATCAGACAGAGCGAAGAAACTCAACTATGACTCAATTTAAAGACTACAGCCGACCGCCAGCAGTCGACCGTAGTCTCGGGGACTACACCCAGTGGGTGCACTTAGCGTGCCCCCACTCGTCCATAAAAAAAACACCCAGTGGGTGTACAAACTTAAAGATCTTCGGAAAAGAGATTCTTCAAAGAACATACCAAAACAGACCAAGTGTTGAAGTCGACTGACCTGGACATTGCTCCGAAGAGCCGAGCTTGCGTCATAAGCCGCCTGGCAAGCCTCCCGAGCCACTTTTACCTGCTCCATCATGACTCCAGCCTGGCATACAGCCTCCTTCGCAGCAGCCGCTTGGTCCTCAGGGACGGGGTACGCAGCAAAAAGCAAAGACGGATCTGCAGTCGACGCTGAAGGCTGCGCACTCGTCAAAGGAACGGCGGAAGTCACGGAAGCCCGAGTGGGTTCGCCATCATCCCGAACTGCAGCCTCAGGCGCGGGAGTGGATTGCGGAGCCTTGCCAGCCAACACCTTCTTCTTCCTCTTCACCCTCAGTGGTGTGTTGTCGTCGTCGTCCGGGAGGTCGATAACATGAGGAGGAGCTGCAAGGAAAACATTCAATCGACCAACGCTTCAGTCGACTCGTAAGCAGGACGGCAGTGATCGTACCAGGGTTGGAGGTGACAGCGTCCTCCATCTCTTGGTCGTCGTTCCTGGCGGAGACCTCAAAAGTTGCACCACTGCAAATCTCGAAAGTAAGTCAGTTGGCCCAGTGAATCGACCAAGGATCCGTCCACAGTCGACAAAGGAAAGCAAGTATTGTTGTTACCCCAAAATGGTGGGAACAGCTATCTTCATTTTGGGCAAGGCCTTGGGCGGCTTAGATGGCGCCGTTCGTGGGTGCTTCGGAGCCTTCCCGGTCGGCGGAGGAGAAGAAGTCCGAGGGCGTTTCGACGACTGCCCAACAGGAGCGGCCGCCTTGCCACGTTCCTGCGCTGGATCGTGGGCGAGCTTGGACCGTCCCTCCGGGCGGGAGGGTTCAGCCTCCTCCTCCTCCTCACTGGAGAAGATGTCGTCGCCCTCCTCTCCCTCACCGTCGGACTCCCACTCGACCTGGTCGTCCCCGCTCTCGCCTCCGCTCCCCTCACCTTCCTCAGTCGACCCTTGTGCCCCGTTGGGTGTCGAGTACATCTCAGTGGTCGCCTGGAAGACAACAGACAGGACAAAAGTCAATCGACTTATCCAAAGAAGACCAATACAGAAGACCAAATATCCGACACAAAGACATACCTGGTCCACTTCATATGAGTTGTCGAGTGGAATTACCCGTCTGGCTCCTCGGGGGTTGTCTTTGTTCCCCGTGATACTTGACAGCCACCCCTCCAGCATCTCATCGGTGACCTCCTCCGGGTGGATCCGAGTGGTGTCGTCAAGGCCAGAATACAGCCACATCGGGTGGTCTCACGCCTGGAGCGGTTGAATGCGCCTCTGGAGAAAGACCTCTAACAGGTCCATCCCAGTCACCTCCTCACGGACAAGCTCAACCACTCGACCCGCCAACACTTTGACCTGGGCCCTTTCCTCCGGCGTGACTTTCAGAGAGACAGGCTTCTCGGCTCGGTCGAGGGAAAAAGGAGGAAGACCAGTCGACTGTCCGGGGGTCGCCTGGTCCTGGCAGTAGAACCAGGTCGACTGCTAGCCGCGGATCGACTCCGGGAAGGTGATAGAGGGAAAATAGCTCTTCCCCCTCGTCTGGATCGCCAGGCCCCCGCACAGCTGGATCACTTGCGTCTTTTCATCACTCGACTTGGCCTTTTTAACCGACTGAGAGCGGCAAGTGAAAATATGCTTGAAAAGCCCCCAATGCGGACGGCAACCCAGGAAGGCCTCGCACATGGAAATGAACGCGGCAAGATAGACTATGGAGTTGGGGGTAAAGTGATGGAGCTGCGCTCCGATGAAATTCAAGAAACTCCGGAAGAAAGGATGGGGCGGCAGAGAAAACCCTCGGTCGATGTGGGTGGCTAGGAGTACGCACTCACCGTCACGGGGTTGAGGTTCGATCTCTCCCTCCGGAAGACGCGCAGCTTCGTGAGGAATGGCTCCCCCCTCGACCATGTCGTCAAGATCCTCTTGCCGCAGCACCGAGGGCATCCAGTCGCCCTGGATCCAACCTTTGGGCAGAGCGGTCCTGGAGGAGGATCCGCCCCGAGCAGATCTCTTCCCTTTCCCCGCCGCCGCCGCCTTCTTCGCGCGCTCCAAAGCGGTGGTCTTGCCCTTCACCATCCTCGCCGGAGAGATCTCGCGCGGGCTCACGGCGTTCGGGCGAGAGCGAAGGTAGCAGAGAGACTGGCAAAGGGTGAGAGGAAGAAGGAAGGAGAAAAGAGCGCACGGCTTGGAAACCCCGAGCCGGCAACTTATAAGGGGCCGCTCCCGAGTGACTGACCGATAGGCCCAGGCCATCCAGTCAAATCCCGCAACAGACGCGTGCGCAGTACGTGGCGAAAAAGGCGACGCGGAGATCGAGGAACTTCCGCTTTATCGCTTCCGATTACTGCGGCTGCTCCCGTCCCGCGCGCTTCCCAAAATCCAAATCCCGCGACATCCGCGGGCCGCAGAACAACTTGCTAAAAAACAGAAGACCCCGATCGCGCCAGCGCTCGGTATGGCACAAACAAAGAAATTCACTTGACGGAAGGCCTGGAATGGATCAAGGCGACTGAAAAAGGTTGGCAATGTCATCCGTGACGATTGTCCTGAAACGAGGCGCTCACATAGCCCGAAGAACCAGTTGGAAAGATCTCCAACTCTTTCCCCACTCTAACCTCGATCCATTCGGGGGCTCATGATGAAGACATGTACCTAGGGTAGGGACACGGACCTGACCGAAGAGTCCTACTCTAGGACACCCCTGGGAGAAATCACCTTTCAATCGACTTGAAGGAATCCCACTCGACAGGTTCAAGACACTCGACCAAGAAGCTATCACTCGACCACGAAGCCAACCACTCGACTGCCAGGAGACCTAGAGTCACTCCGCAGGCAAACGGTCGGCTATTAAGTAGTCTTTATGGTCATTATAGCACTTTATTAGGGGCGTTACCAGTAACGCCCAACCTTAAATGTACCTTAAACCCTGCATCACTGAGGGCAGGAGAGGGCCGGCGAACTCTATATAAGCCACCCCCCTCCTCAGTATGAAGGGTTCGCACCCCTGTAATCCATACACGCATAATCCAGTCGACCGCCTCCGGGCTCCGAGACGTAGGGCTATTACTTCCTCCGAGAAGGGCCTGAACTCGTAAACCTCGTGTGTAACAACTCCCAATAGCTAGGATCTAGCCTCTGCATACTCACCCCCCTACATCACTGTCAGACTTAGTACCATGACAGCACCCGGGGGTACACGTGATGCTGCGCATTTATTAAAGCCGGAACGCGAACCCAAACAGTAGCTGCATTCATTCCCCTCCCGCCGCCTCTTCTCTGGTCGCCGTCGCCTGGTAGCCATGGGCCCGCCGAAGGTAACAACATACGCCATACTCCCGCCGGAGCGTCGCTTTAATATGGAAATTTTAGTGGTCATGCATGCATCTTTTTGTGCTAGCACTCCTATATAAGGATTGACTGGTCGCTTCCCGCGGACGTGCGCGGGCGGTGGAAGAGGAAGGAGAAGGGAAGCGGGTTGTGGGGTAACGTTTTTTACCACAATTTCCTAGGAAACTGAGTGCAATAATTGACTAGTTTTGCAAACTACCAGTAATACACCTGAAACGGTTCAAAACCTATACTCCCTTGCCAGTGCGCGCTTCCGGCGTGAAACGATCAGCGTCGCCCTAGAGCATTAGTGCCACATTAATGCCCGGCCAGAGCGGAGGCGACCTCTCACTGGTGCCGGCTTTGAAGTGGCGCGACGGCCGAGAGAGCGCCGCTTCCCGGTGCACGCGACTGCTCCGCGTCGAGACTGGCCATAGGCCCTGTTTGGATCCATGGGTTAGAGTTAGTTTGAGCTAGTTGGGGCTCAAATAGCATGAGGGTTTAAATTGGAGCAAGTTGCACCGAACCCACCAAAAAAACTATCCCACCCAAGAGGTGCTAACTGGAGATAGTTCTCATTGGGACCACTGAAAAATCACTTTTCTCTCTCCAGGAAGTGCATTTATTGTCAATCTAACCCTGTCACCCAAACACCTCTTTGGCTGCAGTTAGTTCAGGGTTAGTCATGAGTTAGTCTAACCTTTAGCTAAGTTAGAGTATCAAACAGGAGCAGTATAGGACATGCAAGTTGCTCAAAGCATACAGGCAAATTCGTATGTGAAAGGAATTTTCTTTTGAAAACGAAACATGAAAGGAATTTTTTTAGAATGCTCTTGGCATGTCGCTAACATGTGATAGTTAACCGACCTCAATAGACGACAGAAATGCCAGCCCGCCGCACTTTGATAGAGACGAGGAGGGAGAAGCGATACAGGCTACTGGATTACTAGAGATAGGTGTCGCACGGAAGCCAAGAAATGTGGTCATAGCGTGGGTTAGCCATGTACTAGTAGTATGACGTAACTACACTGGGCTACCGTGTTTCGTACTCTTCCAGTCCACTGTGGAGATGATTGGTTAATTTTATATTGCTGAATAATATTAAATATTATGAGTGCAGACGCTCCACCACGAGGTTCCTTGCTCCTTCTCGGTCGTCCGGAATCTATGTTCTTCCACTCTATTTTTTTACGTGAGCTTTGTTCATCCTTTTGCCAACACGCGAGACATCTAGCATCAAGGTGCACGTGTTATGCAAGGACCATTCCATCTATATGAAGAACACGTGGGACTGGAACTACGATACGGACATGTACCCAGGAGTGGACGTACGAACCTGAGTAATGTAGCGCTGTAAGTGAAGTAGAAAGGCACAAATGGTATGAACATGCGTGGCATATAGGGTGTGTTTGGTTGCGTTCTCATCTCAGCATAGTTGTTCCCTATTCATGCATGCTCAACTCAACACCCCTCTTCATGCATGCTCTCTTCATGCATGCTTCTACTGTAATTGTGCTAAACTAGTGTGGACTCATGCACCCTCCATACACTTTACCAAACACCCAAAAGTAGGTCGAGAAGGGAACTCTTGGGCGGCATTTGTCTCTTACTATGTACTACCACTAAATGTTGTACGTGCAATGCACAGTGAAGTTATGGAGTACGTGCCTAAGTACTCTACTACTACTATATTAGTTGGAGGCACATATTAAGTTTTATATTTGTTTACGTGTATGCCCCGAGACCTTCCAACTAGACGTGTCTTTCTCTCTAGGTCGCACATTGTATCGTTCATACCACTAAGTACTACTACGTGTGGTCTCTGACCCAGAAGTGGAAGAAGTGGAGACGCTCTACCATGCTATTCTTTTACGCTGGGCTCTACCACGTTGTTCATGTCCCACTCCTTTCGCTGACGTGTGGGACATCCAACACGTGCCATGTTTGGCACCCTTCGTCGTAAGAGTTGAAACACTGGCATTCATCAGAAATAAAAATTAATTATAAATCGGCAGTGATACTATTTTTTTGTGAACCAATCAGTAGTGATACTATACCATGCAGTTTGCTTGCTCCTCGATATCGGAAAGAATACTTCCGCCTGCCAACATGTGGGACGTCGACCATCCTGGTCCACTTCCCATGCACGCAGAACTCCAAGGGAGAGTCACCCAGGTCATCACGCCGCAGTAACAATGACTAATGAGCCGTCAAATCACAGTCCCACTTCCCACTTTGAAGTTGCTCGGACGAAGGAACCATCATGACTTCGTTGAATTCCACTTCTTGAAGAAAACTACTGTACCAGCAGTACTGCTAACTATAGTAGTTACTCCAACAGAGGCCTCCTTTCATGCATAGGATAGGAATATGAAAATCATAGGAAGTGAGATGACATGCATCTCAATTCCTATAGAGAAAGAGATGCCATTTGATGCTTAGGATAGGAATTTTTCCATTTAGTCTAGGCTAATGTACTGGTAATTTGCTCTAAAAACTATAGTAGTAACTAGTAGTACTTGTACATGCTCGTACTCAGACACAGGCACACACACTAACTACTAGTACTACAATTTCTCACATGCTGGCCAGACATCGTCGTTCTCCTTCCCGACTTTGTCGACGACACCCCACCATGCTTGGATCTCCGCCGACCTCTCCGCAGCAGCGCGTGCGTCCTTTTCTTTCTTGCGGCGGCGGGCCTCTCTTTTCTTGAGTGCTTTCTGACTTTTCCGCTCTCTCTGTGCGGCTTTCGCCGCCTCTTGCTCTACCGCCCATTCGGCCTTGGCATCTTCAAATTCCTCCCACATAGTTGTGAGGTCCCGAGCGGCGATGAACTTGGCACGGTGGGATGACATCGCTTCCCTACCATTTTGTGTGCGGTCATGGGCGGCGAGGAACTCTGCGCGGAGGGATGCCATCGCTGCCTTATCGGTTAGTGTGCGGCGTGGTGGCATGAACAACGCTTGGTGAGAGCTCTGGGGTGGAGTGGCCGGACAACCGTATAGTGCATTGGTTTGTCAAGAGCTCAAGGACAGAACACGAAGCAAATTTGGATTCCCCTTCAATCCTGGTCATTTATTACCGAGTAAAATGCATTGGCGGTCATCAAACTTGTCTTGATAGCTCACTTTGATCATTGTATACGAGATATGGTGATTATACGGTCACTGGCTCAGCGTATAGCTCTGTATTTGTCTGGTTGACCAGTCAAACAGTCCGCATGCGCCTCATCAGCTCGTGTTCTTTATCTATCTACGCGGGCCTACCTGTCAATGGAGAAAGAAATACTGTAAAAACCAAAATTATGATGGAGTCCGGACCACTTCCAGAGCCCTCTCTCACCACCCTGGCCCCTCAAGATGCCAACTGCCTGCCGCATGCATGCATAGCAAGTAGTACTCCTTATGTGGAGGAGAGAGAGGCATTGACAAAGCCAAGGAGTGGGCTCTGCAAGAGCCCGTCTCTACACGTGCTCCTAGGTATAAAAAAATAATTCTAAAAAAGGCATAAAAAACAATTGTGTCTTAAAAAAATAAAGGTAAAAAACATTTGAGAGGAAATAGATAGAGAGAAAGTGAGAAAAAGATGTAACCTGGGCATTACATGAGGAAGGAGGGAGTGGTGCACATGCCAAGTTCACTGGGCTGCCGTGTTTCACACTCCTCTGTCGTAACAGTGGAGACAATAGCTTTCATCAAAAATAAACAATGAATACTCATTGCTCGTCCTCTATATCGGAAAGAATACTTTCATTCGCCGACATGTGGAACGTCGACCATCCTGGTCCACCTGCCATGCACAAAATAATCCTGGTCTACCCCGGTCGTATCGCAGGCCCAACCATTCCCACTGTAAGTTGTTCGGACGAAGGAACCATCATGACTTCGTTGAATTCCGCTTCTTCAAGAAAACTTACTTTACCCGCAATACTGCCACCACACGCGAAGACTGGACGGCACTGTACCATGTCATATCACTGAAACCCACTAGGCCAAACTAGCCCACCTAGGTCATCTATTTTGGAACGGAGGGAGTACGTCTCTGCACTGCTATGATTTTTTGTTGCACGTTCTCTGTACTTTTTCTACGATTTTCCTACCCTATGAACCAAATGAGGCCTGAATGTATGTCGACTATTGTCTGATCAATCGCTAAGCCTACAATTTTAGGAGCTAGGGCTATTGGTCGATCGACGAGGGATAAGTATAAGCATACCACGAGCTCATTAGCCCCAACGTTTCTCTTCGGTGAGTGTTTTGGAAGTACTATAGCTCGCACAGTAGCTAGCCTACTAACACCAAGAATCATCAAACAAGCCCTGCTGATATGATAAAGAGTTCAAACTTACATCGAAGCATGCCATATATTACATCAAAAGCTGGTGAGGATACATCTGTTTCCAAAACTCAGAGAGGGTTCGCATGATGCACTAGCCCTAAGATGGTTTGATAACACGCATCATTCTGGTAATTAAACACAGGGTAATGCAAACTACCCTGAAGTATTAGCGCGACCAACTATTTCTTGTATTCATCTCTCGGTCAATGACCACAGCACGGACAGCGGCATGGGAATCAATTACTAGGGCGATGTCCACGGGACTGACCGCGATATCGGAATCGATCTCTAGGCGATGTCCGCAGGATGGACAGCGGCATCGGAATCGATCTCCGGGGCGATGCCAACAGGACGGGCCACGACATCGGAATCATCAAGGACGTCCACCGGCACTTGCACAACCCTAACATATTAGCAAGCACATTGCAAATAATCAAAAACCACAACTATGGTAATAAGCCATTATTTTTTACCTTATGCAGCTCACCGGGGGATCTCATCCCTCCGGGGGCCATCTCCTCGTCCTTGATGGGGGCCATCACCTTGCTAGGGGAATACTTCTTCTCAACGGCGACTATCTCCTCAAACTCGGTCTTGATCCTCACATAGGTGGCAATCAGAGTTCCTAGGGTAGGCACGGTGGGGCCCTTGCTGTTCTTCCAACTTTCTTTGAGGAGTTCGTCTGCCAACATCCTCAACTCTTTGGCCAGTGCTTGTTTCTTGGAGTTCTTCGTCTCCATGGGTTGGCCCGCCAACATGGTCAACTCATTGGTCGGTGCTCGCTTCTTGGAGAACGTTGTCTCCAGTGGGTTGTCCTCCGGCAACTCTTTGCCTAGTGCTCCAGGATCCATCAATGAACTGACAAACAAAAAGCAATCGAAAGGAAACCACAATCACAATGAAAAAAGGAAAAGAATAGGATGTGAGAATCGGTCGGTGCTTCGCAAAAAGAAGATTCTTGGAATGAAACTATAGCAGCATAACTGATTCGCCCACCTTTCCATCGTCGGTACAGAAGAAAAATGGCAGAAGTGAGTAGCCTGGAGTGAGGTTTTCTTCAAGAAAGGGCTTGAACGAGCATTCCAATGAAATGATGGTTTCTTCGTCCAGTCCAACTTGGAGGCCACCTTACCACTGCTGGTAAAGGTGTGGGTTTTGTGATATGATGGGTCATGACGGCCACACCGGGGTGACAGGTGAGTCTCAACTATAGCACCTCGCTGTGATTTGGTGGATGGCACGCGGGCCCGGATGCTTTGAAATGTTCCGCATGTAGATAGAGCGGCTAGACATATAGGAGTGCTCAATATTGTGCACCGCGACCAAGGCGGAGAGGAAAATGAGAGAACTACGTAATTAATGCATGAGTTTAATTAGGGTAGTTTTGTAAAGTACGAGATACATTCCTCCAATCGCAAAATGCCTTGGTTCATGAGATTTGAGATTTGAGCCCTATAAGACTAGCCACAGTGGGAGTAACTTCAGCAGTAACATCGAGTCCAACTCAGCAAATTTGCTTGTGTGGCAATGAGTTAATGAGGAGAGAGGTAGTTGTAGTAACTTAGCTAGTTACTGTAACATCACATACCAATGCGATATGAGTCTATAACCTAATAAATGAAGCTTTGCATGTTACCATACTTATGTTACTACCCACTATGAAGGTAGTAACATAGTCTAGAGATATGTTTATGTTACTAGTGTATGTTACTCTCCATTGTGACTAGTATAAACCGGAAGGGAGGGAGTACTGCACATGGTGTAGTCTAGTCACTTGTTGAAATCTCTAGAAAGGCAAATACTCCTTTCTGGTTTACAGGGCTATACTAATCCCTCCGTCTAGGTGTGTAAGTCATCTTACGAAAACCAAATAGTCCCAAAACACTTAGGCACGGTGCATTAACTTCTACCTTGTTTCTTGTTTCTTGACATATCAACCAATAAGAGATGAGAGGCGCGCATGCTTTTAATGATTTGCAATGGCTAGTTCATTGCATGCAATGCTATTAATTAGCAAATAAACATTAGTGACCCCAGGAGGAAACGGTGCTAAGCGCGTGGACCTATGCAGAATGAGTATCAACCAATGGATAATGGAGTTTAATTGTTAAACAATAGCAATTTTTTCTCATGCAAGAGCCTGGCTAGTACTCCAAGGAACCGCACCACGCGAGCGTTCGCAACTGCCACATTTGGGTTGCGCTTGGTTCTTCGCCTCTTCGAGAAGACGAACAATGATGTTACTTCTACTTCTACAGTATCGAATCCACTACTGCATATCCGTCCACCTCGTGCGGGAGGGATAGCATGTAGCGAAAGCTTCTACTTACTGCTCCTGCCTTTGCGTCTATGACAGGTGGGCCCAACAGGTGGTTGGCCCTCCTGTCATGCAGCCAAAGGTAGGTGCAGTTAAGGCACCGAAGCTCAGTCTGCTAGGGAGAGGGCATTGTAGTAATGAAATTTCTCGGTCATGTACGAGTTGACGCGACACATCAAAGCACTGCACTCGATATAAGTCTTTTTACACATTTCAAATGGGCTACTTCGTATGTAGGAGTAGACATATTTTGCTTCGTATGTAGTCACTTGTTGCAATCTCTAAAAAGACTTATATTTGGAAATGGAGGGAGTACAACGCATGCATGCATGCCATGACTTTCCTTGTGATACTTGCATGTGTTAATTTGATGCACCTTGCCAAATTTTGACTATAAATTTAACTAACCAAATTTTCATGCATGTCACAAAAAATTATGGGGCTGTTTGGATTGTGACTATGTTTGTCTTATGTTGCCACATTATTTTTCCCACACTTGCCTAACCTGAGTTGCTCAAATTGTTAGACACACTTTGGCTTGCCTAAGGGAATCTTGCCACAATTTTTGTGTCTATGACATGTGGGGTTCACTGCTAATAAAAAATTCTTGTCTTAGGTGTGGCTAATAAAAAAGACTTATATTTAGGAATAGAGGGAGTAGAAAATATAAATAATAATGCATGTTGGGGCAACCCATGTTTCCGCTAATTTTAGCCATGGGCTTGTTCACAATTTTTACGAGGGGGTGGTTGTTCATTTAATGGAGGGACTTGTAGTACCAGACTTGAACGATACAAAGTGCGACCTGGCACACCATAACACCACTTGGAACAAGCGGGTAGCTATCTCAAAAAAATCAACAACTAAAAAAACCGTGACCTTGCATGTAGTAGTACACAATTTTAAACGATTGTTTTGATGGAGTGAAAAAGGAAAACTACCCACTACGTATATATAGGCCGGAGCCTCCGCGCTTGCTTGCTAGGGTTGCTCTATTCACACATTCTCATTCTCTCCAGATCTAAACAAGATAGGGGTAGTAACACTGTCTTTCTCCCTTCAAAAAACACTGGCTTTCTATCCTCAACGCTGGTTACAGATCCGGATGTATCCCCCTCCGCCGATGAAGGGGAGGAGGGGCAGCGGTTAGGCCGTCGTCGACAGACAGGGAGGAGACCCACTGTCGGCAGCACCGTTATCTCTGGCCGAGCGCCGGCGCGGGAGGTCCTCGGATCCCTTCGTCGTTGCCTGTGGGCGGATCCGGCCTCCCGCCGCCCACCTATCCACATCCCGATGACCTTCAGGTATATCTTTGTTCGAAACCGCCTTAGCTCTACTTCCCCAGCTCGCTACGTTGCTGCATGTGCATCATTTTCTACCTCTCGGCCCCTCTCGATCGGATGGTCCAACGTAACATATTTTTTTTCTTCTATTGTTAGAGGTAAAGCTACTTCATGGAGTCGAATCTTGTACTCCCTCCGTCCGAAAATACTTGTCATTGAAATGGATGTATCTAGATGTATTTTAGTTCTAGACACATCCATTTTGATGACAAGTAATTCCGGGCGGAGGGAGTACTTGGTTCAAACAAGAAATAAAGTGGGAGTGAGGGAATTTAGTATGTACATCGGACTTGGTACAAACAGGAAGGAAAGGGGGTGAAAGTAATACAAACTGGTCATCCAACCGGTCTCTTGGTCGAAAAGGGAAATATAGGGGTAACGCTGTACACAGTGGTATGATCAAGACTAGATTTGCTATCCACACATAGGAGTAGGTGGCTAGAGTGAACAAAAATGGGACCAACCCAGATATGCTTCTTGGATGTTTGCTTCTCTGGGCAACAAACTATGAATCACCACTTTATACCCCTGTTTATGTACATGGTGCTGGACTGCTGGTGCACCCACTGTCCCATGCCCTTATACCAAATATTTAGGCTCCGTTCGGAATAAAGGGGCAGAAAACATAGGTCTTGATGAAAATAGAGTAATAGGAAAGGAATGTAGGTATAAAACTATGGAACAGCGAACCGGAGGAAACTCTGAAGAGAATGTGTTCGAATGGACTACGAAATGTACAGATTTGTTTTTTTAGAGTAGCATGCTTGGCAGTATGAGATGCTATTTGTTTATTCAGCTGCACAGTGACTACTCTTGTCCTCACCTCATGTACCACACATAGGTTGATTTTTTTATTCCGGCAGCACAGCACAGCAACCTGTCTAACGCATGGCAGCGAGCGCCTGCCTCGCGCTTCCGCCCAAAAAATGAGCAGCGCGTGGATGTTTCTGATCCTATGGAATCAGTACTACCAGACCAGCTTACCTATGAAACACTATTCACCTTTCCCGTGTTCCGAACGGTTGGAAGGGAAAGATTACCATAGGAATTGTGTTCCTACGAAAATCCTGCACCAAACCTGTGAACCGAACACAGCCTTAGCTCTTCTTAATCTAATGTCCCTGGTAAAAATGAAGCCATGCCACTGTTATAAGCCATGACAAGTTTAGCCAAATGTTTTTGCCTGTAATTGTTTGAGACACTAACTGTTTCCTCTGTGCCTTTTTGTGCAAACAGGGATATCCAATTCACCTGGTTGCTGTTGTGACCTTTTGGTGCACTGCACAAAACTCTTCTTAAAAGAAGTGACTTTTATGCTATTTAACTAGATTGTCAGAATGGAATAGTTGGTTCATTTTGGTGGAACTGCACAAAGGGAGATCTGTGCTCCAACCCTCATCATCCATATTGGCGACATAACCTTCCTTTAGGTAAGAATGATATTTAATGCATGTGTTCATCTCTATTTTCCGACTGCCATGAGAAAATAATGCTGTTTTTTACTAGTACACTTGTACTCCCTCACTGACAAAACCAATTCTGAATTAGAAGGCCAATCATGTACTTGGTTTCACCAACTGGTGAGGAGAAAGAGAAACAGAGCATGAAGAGGAGGAAGAAGAAGAATAAACAGTGCCAAGGCGATCTTGCTGAAGCCAGAGGACTCAGTCGAGGCCATTCAAGGGCTCCGGCAACGACTACCTTACATGTGAGACGATCCTCCAGGGAGCCCTTCCACTTCTGCTATCTCACTTAATTAATTAGGAGTACTTAAGTACCACTAATTTATTACTGCCTAATTTTCCTGTTGAAGTTAAACAAATCTTTAGTAGGACCCTATGCTGAATCATGTACGTGTGTATGTTTGTCTATGGAGGTGAATCATGTAGTGGAGCAGCGAGGGAATATTATTAGTGTCTTGACATAATAGTGCTATTGGTTTGCATGTCAATTTATTGCCATTGGTTCAATGAGGCAATGTTTTGCGTATTGTCCATCATGAATTTGATGCTACCGTTTGAGTAATATGCTAATGTCTTCCTATCCTTTCTCACTAAGCTAATGAAGGTTTCACCTTGTTCCTACTTGTGCAAACAGGGATCATGTTGTGCCAATCATACATTTTAGTGGAACTACACAAGATAATACAATGAACTGTATCCTAGCCAGTGCTTTAACTCTGCTTGAAGTTCTTGATAATCTTTCGATATAATCTCAGCACTGATAAACAAGAGTGATTTCAACCATATATTTGAAGTGCACAAAAATATATACTATTGTGTGATTCCAGTGAGTGCTTTATCATCTCTTATGGGACTACATGAATAAGCTTTTTTTTCTCAAGTTGGTACGGGCCTAAGGCCTTCATCCATATTAGTTTGCTGTCATCTCTATTTGTATCGTGCTACTGTCATGAGAAACTCCTTTATCTTTGCACGTTAAAGTTTTGCAACCTATGATAAATGGCAATGCTTTGAGTGTTGAGTTGAGCTAATTGGCACTGATTAAATAAACTAATACCTCTCTTTAAGCAAGACTACTATATTGCTAACTTTACCCATTAAGATAATGAGGGTGCTTCTATTTGTTAATGTATGTTTCATCAACTAGTCCCACTATTACAGTAATCTCACTCTCTCAATATATGTGCCAACAGGGATGCTCGATTTTGGTGGAACTGCACAAAACCTTTGGGTGCTTCATTGCCTCGACAGCTTCCGTCCTTTCCTGTCAGTCGCTAAACTCCACTTGCTTTCTTCCTTTGCTGTCAGTCGCTTGGCTTATCTCGGCTTCCAGTCAAAGGAAATTGTAATTGATATGCTACCTCACACAGGTTGGTACTGGTCTTTATCCTGATTATTGTGCCTGTCATATGTATTGGTAATTTGGTATTGTGCTACTGTTTTCCGATTTCATAAAGGAGTAATTTGGAGCGTGAACTCGCAGGCAAATCATTACATCGGGTGATTTCAGTAGAACTGCACAAAATGATCAGATGGACAGGTACTTATGCTGCTGCTATGTACTCCAAAGTTCACTCAGACAAGCACCGATGTTGACAAGAAGTGCCTATATTCATTCGAGTATCAACCGGCGTCAACCAATTGTCAAACTCCAAGTATTAGGAGAGTGAATGCCAAAAATATTGCTTGGTGCATAGCCCCGAAAAACGCAGTCCAGTCTTTGGTCCCAACTTGTGCGTTTTGGTTATCGGCACATATGGTAGCGAACTATATGGCATGGAGTCTAAAGATTCCAGACAAGTTGGTTGACGCGTATATTCATCTAGCACTTAATCAGTCTGCACGCCAAGGATGCTCCATTTCAGTTGAACTGCACAAAAAATTTGGGTGGTTCATTTTCTCAACCGCCTCCTTTCTCGTCTGCAATGTAGAATTTTGGCGAGATACAGGACCAAGATGAGCCAGTAAACTAGTTGGATGAAAGTAGTGGCCAAGTTGCTCAAACCTCCCTCGGCACAAGGCCACTATTTGAGGATAAACCTATAAGCAAAGTTCAGATTGTCTGTGCTGCCTCTTATGTACTCGAAAGTTTACTCGTACAAGAACTAATTTTAGCATGAAGTACCTCTGATTGAACACCATTTACCAGTCTGTACCCTAGGTAATTAAAGTTCGTCCATGGATCATATTGGCTGTGATCTCAATCATTTGGATGCATAAACATACTGAACATGTGTATATCTGAATCTTTTTGTAAATCATGTATGAATATTGTCGTGTGATCTATCAATCATTTGGATGCATAGATATGCTGAGCTTGTGTATATATGAATCTTTTGAGTTGTTGATAGTGAATGTTGGCTATGAATATGAACATGTCCTGTAAACCTGAGTTTGATATGAATGTTTACCTTTTCTGTTGTATTTGTGTGTGAACTTGTTAGTATGCCTACTGTGGGGTATAAAACGCAGGTCTCTTATAAAAGTAATGTTGTGTCCAATTTATGTTTTCCCTTCTAACCACATTATATATATTTATATTATTACTATTATTGTACATTTTATAGAGACTTATATATACATTATAAAAACATCCCACATGTTATTAAATTATAAAAGTAAATGTTTAATGGAATTTGGCAAGGAAAATCCTGGTGATTGCGTAGAAAAGCTTGCGAAGATTTTAAGGACCAATTTAATAATAATGTCCTCATTTTTATTTTGAGCAATAACTCGCTAACTTCTTAATTATATATATATATATATAAAATGTGCCTCTCCAGTTTATTCTTTGATATTAATTGCTCCTTCTAACATAACATTATATATATAACGAGCCCACCTAATACGTGTATTTCAAGGAAGTGCAAATGGGCTGGGATTACTTAGAAAATATAAATGGGCCTGATTGACGCGAAATTATTTGTTCACCCAGCCCAGCAAATGGACTGTACATTCTAGAAAACATGGTTTAAATATATGCCACATTTTTGCAGGCTGACATGTGGGCCAATAGGTCGAAGCCTACGCAGGGCGTTGTCAACTTGGTCAACAAATGATTGTGTCATCCATAGCCATTGGATTTATATCCAATGGCCGGCATGCACCTTCACTCTCGTCTTCTTCCTCCAGCGTCGCCGGGACCACCTAGTCCGGCCTCCGGCGGCTAGCGGCTCTGCTTAGCATGCATCGCTGCGAAGTGCTACCCCACCGCCGGCTAGGCTATCCCTCCACCCCTCGACACCTCCTGTTATTCTCCATAGACTACAGCCCCACGCCTCAACAGAACTAGTTATAACCCTTCTCCTCCTCTCAATCTGTGACTCCACTGCCATGTTTTCCCATCTCCGAGTCATTCCCGTCCGGGGCCTCGCCGTCGTCCACCGCCTCGCTGCGTTCGGTGCGGCGTGGTCAACAAATGAGAGTCATCGGAAGAGGACTGTACGTGGAGAGCCTGACGGCTGGGACCCACGAGGTCCATGGTCGCACGCAAGGAAAGTTCCTCCTTATTAAGCTAAAGAAATGTTTCCTCCACCTGACAGCTGGGACCCACCGGCTGGATCTTTGCACAGAAGGAAGTTCCTCCTTGTTTTGCGAAAAAATTATTCATCCCGTTGACAGCTGGGACCCGTCAGATTTGGTGACTGACTTGTGGGCCTACTAAGCGGACGTGTACGCCCGGCTTTGTCAACTTAATCAACAAATGATTCTAGCAGCTGGACCGTTGGATGTTAATACACAGCCGTGCTCCTTCTTCAACCTCTGTTCATGCTCCTGTCTCCCGTGGGCGGCACCACGGCTGTGCTGTCGCGCACCCGAACTAGTGAAGTTTCCCACTCCTCTCCATCTGTGACTCCACTGCCCCGTCTTCCCCATCTCCGGGTCGTTCCAGTATGGGTGCGCTCGGCACGGTGTGGTCAACGTGGTCAACAACCGAGAGTCATCGGAAGATGACTGTACGTGAGAGGCTGACAGTGGGGACGCACCACGCCCATGGATGCAAGCATGCAACGGAACGCGGTGAGGTCAACGTGGTCAAGGAACGACTTCCATCGGAAGTATACTGTACATGGAGAGTCTCAGCTGGGTCCACGGCCGCAGCAAGTAAGTGCCTCCTTATTACGCGGAAAATAATTATTCCTCCAACTAACAACAGGGACCCACTGGAAGGGCCACCATATTTTGCGAAAAAAACGTTTGCCCCCTGACTGCTGGGACCCACCTAACGGGCCACCATATTTCGCGAAAAAAACGTTCCCCCCGCTGTCAGCTCAGATCCACCGGAAGTGCCTCCTTATTACACACAAAAAAATGAATACTCGCCCGGCTAGCTGGGGCCCACCTTGGTGGGAGACTGACTTGTGGGCCTATTAAGTTGACGGGGACGAAGGGCTTTGTCAACTTAGTCAATATGAACGATTCTAGCTCCAGTGACTGTATGATGTCCATCCAACGGCTATAGTGCTTCTTCAACCTCTGGTCTTCTTGCTCCAGCCGCCCAAAGCAGCGCCGGTCGTGCCGCATGCTCCTGCCTCTCGTGGCCGGCTGTGCAGCCGCGGAGGCCTCACCGCCCCCTACTATTCCCACCGCTGGCCAGGCCCTGCGGCGACGGCAGTCTCACACCGTAGCCGAACCAGTGAACCCTCGTACTCCTCTCCGTGCGGGCTTCCACTGCCGCGTCTTCCCCGGCTCCGCGTCGTCCCCTTCCTAGGCCTCACCGTTGTCCACCGTCGTGGTGCTCTCCCCGCGGCATGGTCAACGTGGTCAAGGAACAACTTCCATCGGAAGAGTACTGTACGTGGAGAGGCTGGCAGCTGGGTCCACAGCCATAGCCTAGTTTTTTTGTGATTTGCCAAGTAAGTCGCTTTGTCAGGCCTGTTGGGCTGCAAATCTTTCAAGACGAGATCTTTCATTCGGCTGGCCGAGAAAATGGCCCATCAGTAATGAGAAATGGGTTGTACATTTTGAAAACAAATCAAACTGGCAATTATTTTCAAATATCTTTTTTTTATTTCGAGATTTGAAATTACATTAATTTTTATGCGTGGAGAATTTGTTGGATTTTATATTGATATACATTTATTTTTAAAATTAGTTTGAATGTGAGTCGAAATTTCGGGATTAAAAACAGTTCGGACCGCACCGAAATATGCAAATTTTCGTATAATTTTTTAACCGTGGCCACAATATGGGTCGTAATGCTAACAAAAAGAATATGGGCTCCAAAAAAACCTTAATAATTAGGAAATGGGCTGTAAATTATTAGAAATAATGGCAGATGGGTTGTATGATGTTTTCCGCAAATTTGAGGCTTTCCTAAAAAAAGGTTGACGCACAAGTAGTGACTGTTGGATGGCCATCCAACGGCTGTCGTGCTTCTTCAATCTCTGCTCTTCCTGTTCCAGCCGCTCAAACAGGCGCCGGCGGGACTGCCTGCTCCCTCCTCCCCGCGGTCGGCTCTGCTGCCGCGCAGGCCTCACCGCCCCACCGTACTCCCATTGCTGGCCTAGCCATCCCTATACTCACCCACACCTGCTGTTATTCTTCGGCGATGGCAGACGAACCAGTAAACCCTCGTATAGTCGTACTCCCCTCCGCGTGGGAAACAACTGCCGAGTCTTCCCTACCTCCCTGTCGTTCCCTTCCTAGGCCTCGCCGTCGTCCACTGCCCTGGTGCTCTCGGCGCGGCCTGGTCAACATGGTCAACGACCGACATGCATCTGAAGCGGACTGTACGTGGAGAGGCTGACAGCTGGGTCCACGGTCGCACGCAAGGAAATGCCTCCTTATTACGTGCAAAATAATGATTCCTCCACCTGACATTAGGGACCCACCAAAAGGGCCTCTCTATTTCGCGAATAAACATTACCGCCGCTGACAGCTCAGACCCACTAGCTATATCTTCGCACGCAAGGAAGTGCCTCCTTATTACGCACAAAAAAATGAATACTCCCCCTATTAGCTGGGACCCAGTATAGTGGCAGGCTGACTTGTGGGCCTACTAAGTTGACGGGGACGGAGGGCTTTGTCAACTTAGTCAATATGCATGATACTAGCTCTAGTGACCGTACGATGTCCTTCCAACGGCCGTAGTGCTTCTTCAACCTCTGGTCTTCTTGCTCCAGCCGCCCAAACCAGCGCCGGCCGTGCCTCGTGCTCCTGCCTCCCGTGGCCGACTGCGATGCGGAGGAGGCCTCACCGCCCCTACTACTCCCACCGCTGGCCAGGCCATCCCTCTACTCACCCACACCCCCTGTTATTCTGCGGCGATGGCAGCCTCACACCGCAGCGAACCAGTGAACCCGCGTATTCATCTACGCGTGGGCATCCACTGCCGCGTCTTCCCTGGCTCTGCGTCATCCCCTTCCTAGGCCTCGCCGTCGTCCACCACCTTGGTGCTCTCGGCGCGGCGTGGTCAGCGTGGTCAAGCAATGGCTTCCATTGGACGTGGACTGTACATGGAGAGGCTGACAGTTGGGTCCACGGACGCAGCAAGGAAGTGCCTCCTTATTACGTGCAAAATAATTATTCCTACACCTGACAGCGGGGATCAACCGGACGGGCCACCGTATTTTGCGAAAAGACGTTTGCCCTTGACTGCTGGGACCCACCTGATACATCTTCGCATGCAAGGAAGTGCGTCCGGGCAAAAAAAATGATTCGCCCCCTGACTGTTGGGACCCACCAGCTACATCTTCGCAGGCAAGGAAGTGCCTGACAGTCGGGACCCACCTGGTCGAAGCGTACGTAGCGTTGTCATTCTGGTCGCGAACGTGTACGTACATATATACTATTGTATGTAGAGGCGCGCACGTGTCGTAGTAGAGGCGCGTACGTGTCGTAGTAGAGGCGCGCACGTAACATGTACACGTACGTACAACGGCCAGGGTGCAAGAAAGAAAATACAGCCACGTATGTGTACATACGGGCGGGGTCTCGAACACCTACACGCGCATACGTACGGCCAGGGCTCGTGTACATGGCTGGGTCGGAACGGAGAAACAGCGTGGTCATCGTGTTCATGGGGAGGCAACGGAATGCGTCGGGTTCGTGGGGAGGCAATGGAATGTGTCGTGTTCATCGGGAGGCAATGGAATGCGTCGTGTTCATCAGGAGGCAACGGAACACGTGGGAGCCAACCGGCTGGGTCGGAACGGAATGCGTGGTCGTGTTCATCGGGAGGGCTTGGACAGAACAGACAATGGAAACGAGGCCTGGCGTACCGCAGAACGGAGGAAACGGACCTCCTACGGTCGAAACGGGAGTCCTGTTGATCAGGAGGGGTGTGGCGTACCGCAAAATGGAGGAAACAGACTTGTGTTGGGGCGCTACGGTTGAAACGGGGGTCCTGTTGATCGGGAGGGGTGTGGTGTACCGCAAAACAGACGAAACAGACCTCCTACGGTCGAAACGGGGGTTCTGTTCATCGGGAGGGGTGTGGCGTACCGCAAAACGGGACTCCACGGGATACTATTCATCTCCACCGTCGACCTCCTCCAGCCTCCACGGGCTACCGTCGACCTCCTCCAGCCTCCACGGGCTCCTGTTCATCCAGCCTCCACCGCGCGCTACTCCACCGGCTACTGTTCAACCACCCCTCCACCGTCTATTGTTCATCCATCCCTCCACACCACGGGGGTCTTGTTCAACCACCCCTCCACAGGCACCCCTCCATCGTCTACTGTTCATCCAGCCCTCCAAACCACGGGGTCCTGTTCAACCACCCCTCCACGGGCACCCCTCCACCGTCTACTGTTCATCCAGCCCTCCACCACACCACGGGGTCCTGTTCATCCAGAGGCAACGCCACCGCTCACTGTTCATCCAAACCCCCCGCAACGCTCATTGTTCATCCAATCGATCGGCTTCAGTTAGCAGCAGTAGCGAAGGAATCGCTTGATCGGGTTCAGTTAACAGCCATCGATCGATCGCTCGGGTTCAGTAACGTGTAGCCTGCAGTGCAATTGCTCGGGTTCAGTTAGAGCCCAACGCCTCGCTCGGGTTCGGTTAGATCCAACGCCTCACACACACGCGCGTACGTTTACGAGATAAACGCGCATCGCTCGGCCCCCGACCTCCCACCATAACCAGGAACTCCCCGAAATTTTCCTCGCCCTCGCTTCTACCACGGTTTTTTCCGTCATGGACGGCCCAAAGAATGTCATGCAGCTGCGTCTCCGGCCCGCCCAGGACGAAAAGCACATTTTCTGTCATGATTTTTTGTCATAGAAGTAGGAGCCCACCACATCTATGATGATACCGGGTTTTGTCACAATTATCGTCATAGAAGTGTCATATGTATGATAGAAAAAATTTCGTTCGGCCCAAAATGTCACGGATGTGTCTTTTTTTGTAGTGCATGGAAGAGTAACCCATGATCCTAATCGATTGTGCATTTGCATTCAAAAGAAAATCTTAAATAATGCACAAATTTAGGAGGAGCTCTTGCTTATCACATACTTCTCAACGCGACGATGTTTTTCAATCTTATTTATCATTTGTTGAAGCTTTGATCTATATGTTGTCATCAATTACCAAAAAGGGGGAGATTGAAAGTGCAACTATCCCTGGGTGGTTTTGGCAATTCGTAACAACATATAGCTCATTGAGCTAATGCTATTCCAAGATAAATATTTCAGGAAATCTCAATGTTTTGCATGGCATGGATTAGAAAGTGGACCCTTCAAAATGCTAAGGACAAAGGATTGGCTCAAGCTCAAAGCACAGGATTCTACATTTTCTATTTTAGTGATCCAAGATCACATTGAGTCTATAGGAAAAGCCAATACTATTAAGAAGGGATGAGGTGTTGCTTAATGAGATTCTTGCTCAAAATTCTTAGTGATATGCTCCAAAACCCTCCACTACTTTCTCATATTCACATATGTCCTAAACCAAAAAGTCCAACTCGGCCCCACCGATTCTTTCCATCCGGAGCCATCGAGTTCAGTTGACATAGCCACTGCCAGAAACCCTAATCCATTTGGTCTCACCGATAGGGATCTCGGTCTCACCGAGATGGGGTTGCAAACTCTCTATTTCCCTTCGTAATGTTTTGGTCAAACCGAGATGAGCGATCGGTCCCACCGAGATTGCAATGCAAACTCTCTGTTTCCTTTTCGTAATGTTTCGGTCCAACCGAGATGAGCGAATTGGTCCCACCGAGTTTGCCTGACCAACTCTCTATTTGGCTATTACTAAAATCGGTCACACCGAGTTTGTGTAATCGGTCTCACCGAGATTACGTTATGCCCTAACCCTAATGACATCAGTCCCATCGAATTGACATGTCGGTCCCACCGAGAATCCTAACGTTCAAATTTTGAACTAAATCGATCCGGCCGAGTTTAATGAGTCGGTCCCACCGAGTTTGGTGATTTGTGTGTGACGGTTAGATTTTGTGTGGAGGCTATATATACCCCTCCACCCACTCTTCATTTGTGGAGAGAGCCATCAGAACATGCCTACACTTCCAATACATATTTTCTAAGAGAGAACCACCTACACTTGTGTTGAGGTCAAGATATTCCATTCTAACCACATAAATCTTGATCTCTAGCCTTCCCAAGTTGCTTTCCACTCAAATCTTCTTTCTACCAAATCCAATCCTATGAGAGAGAGTTGAGTGTTGGGGAGACTATCATTTGAAGCACAAGAGCAAGGAGTTCATCATCAACACACCATTTGTTACTTCTTAGAGAGTGGTGTCTCCTAGATTGGCTAGGTGTCGCTTGGGAGCCTCCGACAAGATTGTGGAGTTGAACCAAGGAGTTTGTAGGGCAAGGAGATCACCTACTTCGTGAATATCTACCCTAGTGAGGCAAGTCCTTCGTGGGCGACGGCCATGGTGGGATAGACAAGGTTGCTTATTCACAGACCCTTCGTGGGTGGAGCCCTCCGTGGACTCACACAACCGTTACCCTTCGTGGGTTGAAGTCTCCATCAACGTGGATGTAAGATAGCACCACTTATCGGAACCACGGATAAAAAATCTCCGTGTCAACATTGCGTTTGCTCCTTCAAACTCATCCCTTTACCTTCATTGTTTTACATTCCGCTACTATACTCTTAGAATTGCATGTGTAGGTTGATTGCTTGACTTGTGCTAAGTTGCTAAAATCTGCCAAGAACTAAAATTGGGAAAAGGCTAGATTTTTATTTGGTCAAGTAGTCTAATCACCCCCCTCTAGACATACTTCCAATCCTACACTGTGGCTCCAAGAAGAAAGGGTGGGCGGGTGGGAAAAGAAAGACAACTTCGGACGACATTGTTTATCTTTGGACGGGGAAACAACATCGTTGAGAAAGAACTGAGGATTGGTCTTGAAAATGACAAATAGGGTCGAAGCAACTCGAAGAGAAGTGCGCGGTTGAAAAAGAGATTGAGAACACAACGATCAAAAGAAGTCTATGTGATCCTAAAAAATTTGAATGGGAAGAGGAGCAAGTCAAAATACCTATGTCAAGATTCCTCACCAGAGCGACGAAGGGGCAAAGGAGTAAAAAGAATTCCGACTCTGCGATATAACTAGACTCCGAAAAAGTTTTCTTCTAGACTAAACAACGGCCATAGTACGATCAATCAAGGGGGCTCCTATGGTCGGTCGAGGCTCTGATACCAACTTGTCACGCCCAATATCCAATCCTATCCGAGAGGAACTTGAGGGTCCCTCCTACGTCTCCAACATATATAATTTTCCTAAAGCTTTTCCTCTTGTTTTGGACTCTAATTTGCATGATTTGAATGAATCTAACCCCAGACTAACGCTATTTTTAGCAGAACTACCATGGTATTATTTTTGTGTAGAAATAATAGTTCTCGGAATGGAATGAAACTTTGCGAGGATTTTTTATATCAAATAAGAGAATTTATGGAGCCAGGAGGTACCTGAGGGGCACCTGGGTGGGAACAACCCACCAGGGCGCGCCTTCCCCCCCCCCCCCCAGGCGCGCCCAGCTGGGTGCTGCCCACCTGGTGGCCCCGCTGACCCTCAAACCGACGCTATAAATCCCATATTTCCAGAAAAAAATGAGAGAAAGAATTATCGCGGTTCACGAGATGGAGCCGCCGCCGTCTCTTGTTCTTCATGGGGAGGTCAGATCCGGAGTCCATTTGGGGCTCCGGAGAGGGGGGGTCTTCGTCATCACCAACACATCTCCATCACCAATTCCATGATGCTCCTCACCGGGAGTGAGTAATTCCTTTGTAGGCTCGCTGGTCGGTGACGAGTTGGATGAGATTCATCATGTAATCAAGTTAGTTTTGTTACGGCCTGATCCCTAGTATCCACTATGTTCTGAGATTGATGTTGCTATGACTTTGCCATGCTTAATGCTTGTCACTTTGGGCTCGGGTGCCATGATTTCAGATCTGAACCATTTATGTTATCACCATTATATCCATGTTCTAGATCCGATCTTGCAAGCTATAGTCACCTACTATGTGTTATGATCCGGCAACCCCGGAGTGACAATAGTCGGGACCACTCCTGGTGATGACCGTAGTTTGAGGAGTTCATGTATTCATCGTGTGTTAATGTGTTGTTCCAGTTCTCTATTAAAAGGAGGCCTTAATATCCCTTAGTTTCCAATACGAACGCGCTGCCACGGGAGGGTAGGACAAAATATGTCATGCAAGTTCTTTCCATAAGCACGTATGACTATTTACGGAATACATGCCTACATTATATTTATAAACTGGAGCTAGTGTCATATCGCCCTAGGTTATAGCTGTCTCATGATGAATATCATCCAACGAGTCACCGATCCAATGCCTACGAATTTATCATATATTGTTCTTGCTAAGTTACTACTGCCATCGTTACTGCTACAATATCACTACTATCACTGTTGAATGACATAGCCACCCTTTTTGCTCATGATGAGAAGATTCGCTATTACTATATTCTCAAGTTATTTACATTCTCATTAAAGGGTGATGCTAAATCTTGGTACAATACTCTTGCTCCTGGTTGTGTGCGTAGTCCCCAGGATATGATTTATTACTTCTCTGAAAAAGATTTCCCTGCTCATAAGAAACAAGCTGCCTTGTAGGAGATATTTAACTTTGTGCAAACTGAAGAAGAGAGTCTCTCACAAGCTTGGGGGAGTCTTCCCCAATTGCTTAATGATTTGCCTGATCATCCTCCTAAGAAAAATGAAATACTTGATACCTTCGATAATGGACTAACCTATGCTTCTAGGGACTTCCTAGATAGTTGTGCTGGTTGTGTTTTCAGGGAACGAACTATTGGGCAAGCTAAGGAATTATTGAATAACATATTGAAAAATTATGATGATTGGACTCCTCTTGAAACACATATTAAACCCACTCCGAAGAAGAGGGGTATCTTATATCTCAGTCCTGAAGATATGCAAGAGGCAAAGAAATCTATGAAGGAAAAAGGTATTAAGGCCGAGGATGTTAAAAATTTATCACCTATCGAAGAACTACATGGGCTTGAACCACCACCACCACCTAAGGTGGTAGAGGTAAAATCTTTAATGAAATTCAATGATAGTGATGATCCTCATAATAAACATCCTAGCCAATGCCTTTATGAGTTTGATAATTACATTAGAAAGCAAGATCACTTCAATGCAAATGTTATGAATCAATTGAAATACAACTCAGATATGATTGCTCGCTTAAGTGACTTGTTATTTAGAATCTCAAATGATGTTAGAGGTGCGGGAAAGCATGCCTCAAAGGTTCAAACGCAATTAGAACAAGTTGCTAAATCTCAAAGAGAGTTACTTGACGAAATGAACAATAATATAAGTGACTTTGCTGTTAGAGTAGCAACTAGAGGAGGTAAAATGACTCAGGAACCACTTTATTCTGAGGGACACCCAAAGAGAATTGAACATGATTCAAATAGAAACAACACCACTACACCTAGTCCTTCTAAAAAGAAAAGGAAGAAGAAAAATGATAGGACTTTGCCCTCCTCTAGTTAACCTGAAATAGACAAACCTCCTGATAATGATAATGAAGTTTCTATCTATGATGCTGAAACTCAATCTGGTAATGAACACTCACCTTCTGATAATGAAAAGGATAATGATGATGTTCATGAAGACACTCAACCAAATGATAAAGAACCAGATAATGATGTTGAGATAGAACCAGTTGTTGATCTTGATAACCCACAACCTAAGATTAAAAGATATGACAAAAGAGACTTTGTTGCAAGGAAACATGGAAAGAAAAGAGAACGATGGGTTCAAAACCCTATGCCCTTTCCACCTAAGTCAACTAAAAAGAAAGATGTTGAAGAATTTCAACGCTTTGCTGAAATGATTAGGCCAGTATTTTTGCGTACTCGCTTGACTGATATCTTGAAAATGCCACCTTATGCAAAGTATATGAAATACATCATCACTAATAAGAGAAAAATACCAGAAGCCGAAATCTCCACTATGCTTGCTAATTACACTTCCAAAGATGGAGTACCTAAAAAACTTGGAGATCCGGGAATACCAACTATACCTTGCTCCATTAAAAGAAATTATGTGAAAACTGCTTTATGTGATTTGGGAGATGGTGTTAGTGTTATGCCTTTCTCTTTATATAAAAGACTTGACTTGAATAAACTCACACCTACTAAAATATCTTTGCAAATGGTTGACAAATCAACTGCCATACCTATCGGTATTTGTGAGAATGTGCCCGTTGTTGTTGCTAATGTTACTATTTTGACTGACTTTGTTATACTTGAGATGCCCGAGGATGAAAACATGTCGATTATCCTTGGTAGACCCTTCTTGAATACTGCAGGGGATGTTATTGATTTCAATAAAAGCAAGGTCACTTTTCATATCAATGGTAATGAGCATACGGTGCACTTTCCGAAGAAACAATTCCAAGTGAATGGTATTAATGTTATTGAAAAATCTCCGACAATCACTATTGGAAGTTTTCAACTACCTCTACCTACTATTAAAAAGAAATATGAAATGCTTATTGTAGAGGACATTCATATCCCCATTGAGGTAACTTAGTGATTTACGAAAGTTCTTCGGTTTCATGCTAATCGAAAGTGGTTGTTAATAATACTTGATCAACCTTATTAATGGATCATTTTTGAAAGGTATGAAGTTGATGAATTTAGGAAGCACTACCTTCTATCCCTACCTTTTGTTTTATTTTTTATTAGTTAAATAAAATAAAATGACATGCTTTGTCTGTTTTCTGAATTTTCCGTGCAATAAAAAATGACCCAAAAATAAAAGTTCTCAGAATGCTCTGAAAATCTGATACGATTTTTTTCTAAGTATTTCTGAATTTCGGGTACAAATAATAACAGAGGGAGGTGCACCAGGTGGGCACAACCCACCTGGGCGCGCCAGGACCCCCAGGTGCGCCCTGGTGGGTGCTACCCACCTGGTGGGCCCCCTCACTTACTTCTTCCTCCCACCTCACTCCATTCACACAGAAAAGAATCACTACCACTCTCTCTCTCTCGTGTTCTTGCTCCCGAAACCGCGGATCTCGATCTCTTTGCTTGAACCTCCATTTTCGAAACTGTTTCGGGGATTTGTTGCTTCGAATGTGACTCCTCCATGTGTCCAATTACTTTTTGCTTTAGCGGTTTATATTGAGAATAATTAGCTACTCTTGGTGCTGCTGTACATGAGCTTGCATGTTGAATTCTTAGAGTTCTAAGTAGTTTGAAATCTTGCTATGGCCTCTATGCATCTCTATGAGTAGTAGCTATTAATTTTGTGAAGTTTTGTTGAGAAATATTTTGTGGACTAAAAATTTCAGAATTTTGTTCATAGGAAAAAGATGAGTTTCTTTAGGAAGTCTGCTTCCAAGAAGAACTCCAAGGGGGTTATTGGGCAGTCATCTGACAATGATCTCCATACCCCGAGGTTGGTGGAGCTACGGCCGTGTGAGTGGCCGCACAATGAGTTCATGGAAGAGGCCAGAATCCTCCAAGAGTTCAACCAATATGCTGCTAATGCCGGCCTCGCCAACTTCATTGCAGCTGAATGTGAACAGTATCATCTCCTCACAATATCCTTTGTGCAAAACTTTCATTTTCATCCTAGGAATAACCCCCCCTGAGGTGTCATTTAACTTATATGTTGAACACCACCAGATCCCACTTACTGAATTTTGTGACATATGCATGCTTCCTTCTGATGGGGGTTTGGTAGAGCCTAGGCCCTCAGAGTTTGAAGGTTTTTACCGTACTCGGACAGTGCGGGATGAGAGAGGCGTATCCGCCACCACTGCCACTAGCTTGCAGTTTCCTGCCGTGCATTATTTTGCTTTATTTATTGCAAAGTGTTTGCTAGCGAGAGAGAAGGTGGGTTCACTTAGCGCCCCAGACTTTGCTTTTTTGCGTCGCGCACTTTATGGCAACAACACTTTTAGCTTGGGAGCTATCGTGGCACGTCGCCTTCAGCTTAACAGATTCAAGGGTAAAATACATGGGGCATTTACGCTACTCGCTTGGCGACTCACTTCAATGGGAGATATGCCAACATGATCACCCCCTGACCAAGGTTTATCTAGACAAAGCAGCTATGAAGGACCATCAATTTCTCGCTGTTGATTACCCTGATATTGACTTGCCTTACAACTTAGTTTTTAGTGAGGAAACTCATGATATTATCCCCTTGCCTACACCTTCTTTGTTTGATCATGTTGCCAGGAACGGATATATGATTTTGTCTGAGGACATTGTCGCTTACCGGAACAACCTGGCGGCAGCACAGGTAGAGCCACAGCAGTGGGACCCTATGGTGCCTGCTCCCCAGCACTTCAACATTGGACCTCATGGCTTCTACGATTGGTGATTACCAAGCTAGGCCAAAAGCCTAAGATTGGGGAGTACGTATTCCCACCGACATTACATTCATGTTTACACATTTCATTCTAGTTGTCGGTGTCCATACTTTTTCATTCTATCATATATGCTTAAATTATTTTTCTCGCTTTCTTCTTGTGTCTCTGAAAAACTTTGAGAAAATCCAAAAATAAGTTTCTTGCTTCTTTTTGATTTTTCTTCCTAGTTTAAATTATTGTATCACTAAAAAGAAAAACCAAAAAGATTTCCTTGTTCTTCTTTTACTTGTTGGGAGCTTTCCCATGTAAATAGTTTTTCTCGTTTTTGCGTTTTCCCTTTTTCGTTTGCTTGCTTTCGAAAAACCAAAAACTCCAAAAATATTTCAGTGTGTTTCTCTGAATTTCTTTTCTTTTTATCAAGTTATACCGAGGAGAAGACCACGATGAAAATGGTGAGTGGCTCTCATTTGCATTGTTTATCTAACAAAGAGCCTATATTACCTTGTCTTCTCATCTTGAATAAAATGCTTGCAGATTCCAGCTTAGTCTACGACATTCTTGCACTGTTATTATTTCAAATTGTTTGCTCATGCAAGTGAAAGGCAATAATGACGATATTAGATGAACTGGCCGTGGCAGAGAGAAACGGGTATGAACTCGACTTGTTCTGTTTTTTGTAAATATGTTTAACCTAGTATCCATGCTTCAGCCTATTATGACCAAACATGTTTGCAATGACAATTAGATATTGTAGTTTCTCATGCCATGCATAAGTAGCTAGGAGTGAATAATGAGTTATCTTGGATATCAACATTGCGTTAAAATGATTGTGATGTTGTATGATGATATGGTATCCTTCTTTGAATGTTCGAGTGGCTTGACTTGGCACATGTTCATGCATGTAGTTGAATCAAAACCAACATGGCCTCTATGATATTTATGTTCATGGTGTTCATATCCTACTCATGCTAGTATCCAATGTTACTTATGCATAATGCATGTTCATGACCATTGTTGCTCTCTAGCTGGCCGCTTCTCAACCTATTTGCTAGCCTTCGCCTGTACTAAGTGGGAACTCTGCTTGTACATCCAAAAACCTGAAACCCAAGTTATTCCAGATGAGTCCACCATACCTACCTATATGCGGTATTACCCAGCCGTCCTAAGTAAATTTGCATGTGCCACCTCTAAAAAATTCAAATAAATATCCTATTTGTGTGCCTTGATTGTTCATGGAACAACAGGAGGTAGTCGGTATCTTCCATGCTAAGCGGGTTATTCTCAAGTCGAGTGTTTATTCACTTGCCATCGCACGAGAAAAGGGCGGTAATAGGGATGCCCAGTCCCAAACTACAAAAAGAAAAGAGCTTACAAATAATCAAACGAAAACTCCCAATAGAGTCATAACCTTTACCTTTCCGCTTTGAAACCGCTACTAGCGTGCTTAGCATGGAAGATATTGATAACTGATGGTCGTGAAGTAAATGAGAAGGGTGCATGTCTCAAAATACCATTTACCTCCGTTTTAAAAACTTGAGATCTGGCACCTCTACAAATCACTGCTTCCCTCTGCGAAGGGACTATCTATTTACTTTTATGTTGTGTCATCACCTTCTAAAATAAGCGCTAGAACCTGAGAGCACTGCTGTCATGCTGATGCATTGTGTGTAGCTAATGTTGGGTGCATCATGACTGGATCTTTTCTACCATGAATTACAATGTTTAGTCGCTGCTTGAACTTTGGGGGTGCTCTCCATTTATGTTTTGCGGTCTCAAAAACGGCTAGTGAGATACCACCATTGTCATATTATATCATGGTTGTTTTGACAATGTGTTGCTATTTGAGATATCTTATTATTACTCTCTAGTTGTTTATGTCATTGATATGAGTTAATATAATTTTTAAGAGTTATTGTCGACATGGTTAGTTATAATCCTTGCTAAAAACCTGGGTGCTGTTTAAGCTTATTTATGAAATAAGAGCAAAAGAGTTCATAAAAGTTTTTCTTTTTCACTTTCAGTTTATCAACTGAATTGCTTGCGGGAAAGCAAAGGTTTAAGCTTGGGAGAGTTGATACGTCTCCAATGTATCTACTTTTCCTAACGCTTTTCCTCTTGTTTTGGACTCTAATTTGCATGATTTGAATGAAACTAACCCCGGACTGACGCTGTTTGCAGCAGAACTACCATGGTGTTATTTTTGTGTAGAAATAAAACTTCTCAGAATGGAACGAAACTTTGCAAGGATTTTTTATATCAAATAAGATAATTTCTGGAGCCAGGAGGTACCTGAGGAGGGCACCTAGGTGAGCACAACCTACCAGGGCGCGCCTGCCCCCCCCCCCCAGGCGCGCCCAGGTGGGTGCTGCCCACCTGGTGGCCCCGCTGACCCTCAAACTGACGCTATAAAATCCCATATTTCCAAAAAAAAGAGAGAAAAAGAATTATTGTGTTTCATGAGACGAAGCCGCCGCCGTCTCCTGTTCTTCATCGGGAGGCCAGATCTAGAGTTTGTTTGGGGCTTCAGAGAGGGGGATCTTCGATCTTCGTCATCACCAACAGATCTCCATCGCCAATTCCGTGATGCTCCCCACCGGGAGTGAGTACTTCATTCGTAGGCTCGCTGGTCGGTGAGGAGTTGGATGAGATTCATCATGTAATCGAGTTAGTTTTGTTAGGGCCTAATCCCTAGTATCCACTATGTTCTGAGATTGATGTTGCGATGACTTTGCGATGCTTAATGCTTGTCACTTTGGGCCCGGGTGCCATGATTTCAGATCTGAACCATTTATGTTATCTCCACTATATCCATGTTCTAGATCCGATCTTGCAAGTTATAGTCACCTGCTATGTGTTATGATCCGGCAACCCCGGAGTGACAATAGTCGGGACCACTCCCGGTGATGACTATAGCTTGAGGAGTTCATGTATTGACCGTGTGTTAACGCTTTGTTCTGGTTCTCTATTAAAAGGAGGCCTTAATATCCTTTAGTTTCCAATAGGTGAAGGAAATATGTCCTAGAGGCAATAATAAAGTTGTTATTTATATTTCCTTATATCATGATAAATGTTTATTATTCATGCTAGAATTATACTAACCGGAAACTTAGTACATGTGTGAATACATTGACAAACAGAGTGTCACTAGTATGCCTCTACTTGACTAGCTTATTAATCTAAGATGGTTAAGTTTCCTAGCCATAGACATGAGTTGTCATTTGATTAAACAGGATCACATCATTAGAGAATGATGTGATTGACAAGACCCATCCGTTAGCTTAGCACTATGATCGTTTAGTTTGTTGCTATTGCTTTCTTCATGACTTATACATGTTCCTCTGACTATGAGATTGTGCAACTCCCGAATACCGGAGGAACACCATGTGTGCTATCAAACGTCACAACGTAACTGGGTGATTATAAAGATGCTCTATAGGTGTCTCTGAAGGTGTTTGTTGGGTTGGCATAGATCGAGATTAGGATTTGTCACTCCGTGTATCGGAGAGGTATCTCTGGGCCCTCTTGGTAATGCACATCACTATAAGTCTTGCAAGCAATGTGACTAATGAGTTAGTTGTGGGATGATGCATTACGGAATGAGTAAAGAGACTTGCCGGTAACGAGATTGAACTAGGTATTGAGATACCGACGATCGAATCTCGGGCAAGTAACATACCGATGACAAAGGGAATAATGTATGTTGTTATGCGGTTTGACCGATAAAGATATTCGTAGAATATGTGGGAGCCAATATGAGCATCCAGGTTCCGCTATTGGTTATTGACCGGAGACGTGTCTCGGTCATGTGTACATAGTTCTCGAACCTGTAGGGTCCGCACGCATAACATTCGGTATTATGAGTTTATGTGCTTTGATGTACCGAAGGTAGTTTGGAGTTCCGGATATGATCATGGACATGACAAGGAGTCTCGAAATGGTCGAGACATAAAGATCGATATATTGGAAGCCTATGTTTGGACATCTGAATGGTTCCCGAAGAGTTCGGGCATTTACCGGAGTACCGAGAGGTTGCCAGAACCGCCGGGGAGTCAATGGGCCATAGTGGAAAGGAGGAGGAGGCGGCCAAGGTGGGGGCACGCCCCCCAAGCCCAATCCGAATTGGGAGGGGGGCCGGCCCCCCTTTCCTTCTCTCCTTCTCCCCCTTCCTTCCCTCTCCTACTCCAACTAGGGAAGGGGGAATCCTACTCCCACCAGGAGTAGGATCCCCCCTTGGGCACGCCTATGAGGCCGGCCCTCTCCCCCTCCTCCACTCCTTTATATAGGGGGAGGGGTGTAATACCCCGAGAATCATGCAACAGTAATCTCCCCCTAATGGTGGCCATGTCATCATGATTACTATGCAAATGGCCACTTGTCCAAAATCAAAGTAAAAGTCAAATTTAAATTGTAAGTCAAATATTTATTTCTTCAAAAGGTAAAACTAAAATGTTCGCCTTATTCTATAAATTCCCCTAATCATTGTCATGTTGAAACCAACTTCGTTTGACTCACAAATAAAATCCTAGAAATTATTAAATGGTCCATCAGCAATTATTTTGGCCCTACTAAAATAAACAAATAATTATGCATTTCCAAAATTACAAAAGAAACATGTGTGTGTCATCGTTACATTACATAGTATTTATGTGCCGAATCTCAGGATCAACAAAATCCATTTGCTAACTCTTTTATTTATAAAACAGGAGCATTATGGTTTAACCAAAATAAAATAGAAGAATGATAAGGAAAGGAAAGTGCACTATGGGCTTTTAGCCCAACGCTACAGTGCACATCATAGCCCACCATCAGCCTTTCCTCCACCTCTCTGTTCACAGAGGAGACCGAGGACGTGCGTGTCAAGCATCCATGGATCCATGGCCATGGATGGCCTCCACGTAATCTCTCCAGCCCTATAAGTGCGTCCCTTGGAAACCCTAGGTCCACCTCGACCGATCCCCCTCACTTTCCCCCTCGTGCTGCTCTGCCTCTCTCTCACCCCCGGATCGAATTGATTGCCGCGCACCGGAGCTTGCTGTCGACGACACCATAACCATCGTCCTCCCCGAGCCCCAAGACGACGTCCAGGAGATGCCGCTGCCTCGTCTGCTTCGACTACACCAGTAGATCGACCGAGTTCGTCCCTGCATCGTCACCATCGAGCCATCATCTATGCACATGCCTGTCAGGTCGATCCACCACATCTAGGACATCCCTGAGCCTCCCGAGGCGCCCTACGAGCTCGCTGTGAGCTCCGCCACCGAATCCCCCTATTCCCCTCTCGATTTAGTCATCGTAGTTTTCTAATTATTGTCGTAGGCCACCGTTTGTAGCCATTGGTCTCCGGCCAGTGACCACGGTCATCGCGACCGTCGACCCCCCACATCGCGCCCCCTACATGCCCACCGCGTGCCGCTGTCCCGCAGCCACCGCGCGGCGCTGCCGTGCACCCCGCTGCGCCCTTCCGCGCATCAGTCGCGCCCGCGTACGTGCCCCCGTTCCACTTCAGCCACCTGCTGCAGCTCCGTTGACCTGCGCGCTCGCCTCGCTCACTGCTGCGTCGCCACGCCCGACGCCCTGGCCGTGCCCGCTGCCCTTCTGCGCCCTTCCGCCGCCGCCCTGTGCCACGAGCTCGCGCGCCCTGGCCCGCTTGCCTGTGGCAACGCCGCTGC
Organism: Triticum urartu; assembly: GCF_056163025.1. NCBI lineage: Eukaryota > Viridiplantae > Streptophyta > Magnoliopsida > Poales > Poaceae > Triticum > Triticum urartu. Next base: position 387,954,510 of record NC_141877.1, read on the forward strand.
CTGTGGCCGATGCCCCCGCACCTGCCTTCCCCGTACCCGCTGTCGCCGCTCGCGCCCGTGTCTCCGCCTGCGGCCGCTCGCGTCGCCGCCGTGCCCCCCTGCTCGCCCTGCGGGCCGCCGCCCGCGGCCGCTCGCGTCACCGCCGTGCCCCCCTGCTCGCCCTGCGGGTCGCCGCCCGGACCATGCCCTCTCACCCGCCCGCGCGCGCGCCCACATCCCGCCGCGCGCCGCCGACGTCCGCCGCCTCCCTTTTCCCACCACCTAGTGTCGTCGCCGCCGTAGCCCCATGCCTCCAGCGACCTTCCCCGGCGGCGTCGTGGCCGCCCCCCACCCCCCCGCCCCGCCGCAAGGCCCGTCGTCGTCTACAGCCACGCCTGGCGCTGACGGGGAGACTGCGTGGCACTTCATGTGCCACTGACTATGGGGCCCACGCCCCTAGTTGACTGGTCAACTAAACCAGTTGACCAGCTGACTGGGCATTTGACCAGGTCAATAGGGGCCCGCTGGTCAGCCACTGGTGCACCTGTGTGTACACTGCACCGGGTGCACCTAGCAATTAGAGTTTTAAAAGTAAATAAAAATAAATTTCAAAAATTTTAGTATGTGTTTAAATCTTTGAAAAATCCTAAAAAATAAACCGTAGCTCGGGTGGAAAAACTTTGTACATGGAAGTTGCTCAGAACGACAAGACGAACCTGGTTACGCAACCCATTCGTCCGCCACACGTCCCTAGCATAGCAAACCTACAACCGTCCTGCTCCGTTTCATCTGTCGAAAAATGCCTAACTCCATGAAAACTTTCTCGGATGTTTTCCCCCTTCGCCAGTATCGCCTAGTACTGCGTTAGGTCACCCCTGGCACCGCGTTTTGCCTTGTTATATTTTTGTGATGCTTGTTTGCCCCGTATTTACTGTTTCTCCCCCCCCCCTCTTCTTCTCTGGTAGACCCCGAGACCGACGTTGATGCGACTGAGTACGACTACATCCCTGAAGACCCCTCCTTGCCAGAGCAACCAGGCAAGCAAACCCCCCTTGAGCATTCCGATATCGCCCATTTCTTTCCCTCTCATGCTTGCATTAGAACTGCTACTGCTTTCTGTATGATCCTACTCTGATGCATAGCCTGTTGTTGTTACCTGCTTATCCTAAACTGTTTAGTATAGGTTGGTTAGTGATCCATCAGTGACCCCCACCTTGTCCTTGTTGCCCCTGCTTTATCATCAAAGACCCGATCAACGGGATCGAAGACCAGGCTCCGGCACTGCACATCACTTTCCCCTTAGTTGCTCGACACTACTGGGTTACTATCGAGTGCCGAGGGTGAGACCTCTTCAGCACTTCTGATGTTAACCCTGTAGTGTAGCTATTCGGTCGTGGTCATCGAGGGTGATTTCCTCCTTAACCACTTCCGGTACGACTCTCTCGTGCAACCCCTCAAGTGTGAACCTCGGGGTGGTTCCTCTTATGTTCATCTTGATGATTACATCGAGTGGAACTCACCAGGGGTGATTCCTCGGTTTTTCCCCTTGATGTTGGACACACAGTTACTATGGTTACTATGACCTTACGCTGAACCATGTTACTAAAGACGGGTCGGCCCTGAGGGGTACCCGCGTGAGCTTAATAGCGAGTGATGTGGAGTCGGGTTGACCTGGAAGGTGCCCGCGAGATACTTACGAGGCGTGGCCGAGCATTCTTAGCCCTTGCCGCAAGTACTCGAGACGGGGCGACGGGGTCACATCGATCGTTCCTAATCCACTAACATTTGAATATTTGATCCGAGGGGCCTCTGGCCTGATAGCACTAACCATCATGTGGGCATAGTATGGACGTTCTGCGTCGTATGCATCAGCCGAAGCTTAATAGACGCCAGTGACTAAGCGGCGCGCGCCGGGTTGGACTGTGTAAGCTCCTGCCTTGTTGAAGGAGGTAGCTAGGTCTGCTCACCGGCCGCCCACGCAACGTGCAGGAGTTCCCGGGGCGATGGCCCATGACCCCTGGGGGGGATAGGTTTAGTCCGGCGTGCTGGCCTCTCTATTAAGCCTAGGTCGGGTCGCGGCGTATTGTTTGGCCGAGGCCGGGCATGACCTAGGAAAGTGTGTCCGGCCAGAGTTAATCGAGCGTGGTGGGTAAGTTGGTGCACCCCTGCAGGAAAGAAAACATCTATCGATAGCCTGTCCTACGGTAACGGACACTTGGAGTTGTATCCCGATCGATACAACTAGAACTGGATACTTGAGATGAGACATGGAGATGAGACTTGGATATGTGATGATAACTGGATAGTATGGCTCTGGGATTGCTTTCTTGCTGGGAGTCGAGAAAGGATCTCTGGCCGAGGTTGATAACACTACTACTACTACTACTACTACTACTACTACTACTACTACTACTACTACTACTACTACTACTACTACTACTACTACTACTACTTTACATTATGTTGATATGTACTCTTCTAAATGCTGCAAGATGCTTGAAGATGCTAGTCTTCAATAGGTTAGGCTTTCCCCTTCTTTCTGGCATTCTGCAGTTTAGTCCACAGATACAACCCATTCGTTTGATATAGATGCATACTTAGTTTAGATCTGATGTAAGTCTTGCGAGTACTTTGGATGAGTACTCACAGCTGCTTTGCTACCTCTTTTCCCCCATACCCGATTGTTGCGACCAGATGACGGATCCCAGGAGCCAGACGATGCCACTGATGACTACTACTACCCGGAGGATGCCTACTACTACGTGAAGACCGCTGACGACTTGGAGTAGTTAGGAGGCTCCCAGGAAGGAGGCCTTGCCTTTTTGATCATTGTTGCTTTTGTGCTAGCCTTCTTAAGGCAAACTTGTTTAACTCATGCCTGTACTCAGATAATGCTGCTTCCGCTGACTCTTTTGTTTTCGAGCTTATGTATTCGAGCCCTCGAGGCCCCTGGCTTGTAATATAAAGCTTGTATTATTTTAATTTTTGTCTAGAGTTGTGTTGTGATATCTTCCCATGAGTCCTTGATCTTGATCGTACACATTTGCATGTATGATTAGTGTATGATTGAATCGAGGGCGTCACAAGGGGGCACCCTGTAGACACACAAGTTGATCATTGATCTTTTAGCCGTGTGCGGTGCCCCCCTCCACCATAATCCACATCGGTCATATTGTTGCTGTGCTTAGGAAAAGCCTTGCGCCGGTAGCTTCATCATCATCGTCATCACGCTGTCGTGCTGACGAAGCTCTCCCTCTACACTCTACTGGATCATGATTTCGTGGGACGTCATCGAGCCGAACGTGTGCAGATCGCGAAGGTGTCGTACTTTCGGTACTAGGATCAGTCGATCGTGAAGACGTACGACTACATCAACCGTGTTGTCATAACGCTTCCGCTTATGGTCTACGAGGGTACGTAGACAACACTCTCCCCTCTCGTTGTTATGCATCACCATGATCTTGCGTGTGCGTAGGAATATTTTTGAAATTACTACATTCCCCAAGAGTGGCATCCGAGCCTGGTTTATGCGTAGATGTTATATGCACGAGTAGAACACAAGTGAGTTGTGGGCGATAATAGTCATACTGCTTACCAGCATGTCATACTTTGATTAGGCGCCATTGTTGGATGAAGCGGCCCGGAACGACATTACGCGTACGCTTACACGAGACTGGTTTTACCGACCTGCTTCACACACAGGTGGCTGGCGGGTGTCAGTTTCTCCAACTTTAGTTGAATCGAGTGTGGCTATGCTCGGTCCTTGTTGAAGGTTAAAACAACACATACTTGCCGAAAATCGTTCTGGTTTTGATGCGTAGGTAAGAACGGTTCTTGCTCAGCCCGTAGCAGCCATGTAAAACTTGCAACGACAAAGTAGAGGACATCTAACTTGTTTTTGCAGGGCATGTTGTGATGTGATATGGTCAAGACATGATGCTAAATTTTATTGTATGAGATGATCATATTTTGTAACGGAGTTATCGGCAACTGGCAGGAGCCATATGGTTGTCGCTTTATTGTATGTAATGCAATCGCCATGTAATTGCTTTACTTTATCACTAAGCGGTAGCGGTAGTCGTAGAAACAATAGTTGTCGAGACGACAACGATGCTACGATGGAGATCAAGGTGTCGCGCCGCCGACGATGGTGATCATGACAGTGCTTTGGAGATGGAGATCAAAGGCACAAGATGATGATGGCCATATCATATCACTTATATTGATTGCATGTGATGTTTATCCTTTATGCATCGAATTTTTCTTAGTTCGACGGTAGCATTATAATATGATCTCTCACTAAATTTCAAGGTACAAGTGTTCTCCCTGAGTATGCACCGTTGCGAAAGTTCGTCGTGCCGAGACACCATGTGATGATCGGGTGTGATAAGCTCTACGTTCACATATAACGGGTGCAAGCCAGTTTTGCACACGCAGAATACTCGGGTTAAACTTGACGAGCCTACCATATGCAGATATGGCCTTGGAACACTGGAGACCGAAAGTTCGAACGTGAATCTTATAGTAGATATGATCAACATAGTAATGTTCACCATTGAAAACTACTCCATCTCACGTGATGATCGGACATGGTTCAGTTGATTTGGATCACGTGATCATTTAGATGACTCGAGGGATGTCTATCTAAGTGGGAGTTCTTATGTAATATGATTAATTGAACTTTAATTTATCATGAACTTAGTCCTGATAGTATTTGCGTAACTATGTTGTAGATCAATAGCTCATGATGTAGCTCCCCATTTATTTTTGATGTGTTCCTAGAGAAAAGTAAGTTGAAAAATGATAGTAGCAATGATGCAGACTTGGTCCGTGATCTGAGGATTATCCTCATTGCTGCACAGAAGAATTATGTCCTTGATGCATCGCTAGGTGACAGAACTATTGCAGGAGCAGATGCAGACGTTATGAACATTTGGCAAGATTGATATGATGACTACTTGATAGTTTAGTGCACCATGCTTTACGGCTTAGAACCAGGACTTCAAAATGTTTTGAACACCACAGAGCATATAAGATGTTCCAAGAGTTGAAATTGGTTTTTCATATTCATGCCCGTGTCGAGAGGTATGAGACCTCTAACAGTACTTTGCCTACAAGATGGAGGAGAATAGCTCAACCAGTGAGCATGTGCTCAGATTGTCTGGGTACTACAATCACTTGAATCGAGTGGGAGTTAATCTGCCAGATAAGATAGTGATTGACAGAATTCCCTAGTCACTGTCACCAAGTTACTAGAACTTCGTGATGAACTATAGTATGCAAGGGAAGACGAAAGTAATTCCCGAGCTCTTCGCGATGCTGCAGTCGACGAAGGTAGAAATCAAGAAAGAGCCTTGAGTGTTGATGGTTAACAAGACCACTAGTTTCAATAAAAAGGGCAAAGGGAAGAAGGGTAACTTCAAGAAGAATGCCAAGCAAGTTGCTGCTCAAGTGAAGAAGCCCAAGTCTGGACCTAAGCCTGAGACTAAGTGCTTCTACTACAAAGGAACTGGTCACTGGAAGCAGAACTGCCCCAAGTATTTGCCAGATAAGAAGGATGGCAAAGTGAAGAAAGGTATATTTGATATACATGTTACTGATGTGTACTTTACTAGTGTTTATAGCAACCCTCAGTATTTGATACTAGTTCAGTTGCTAAGATTAGTAACTCAAAACGGGAGTTGCAGAATGAACAGAGACTAGTTAAGGGTGAAGTGATGATGTGTGTTGGAAGTGGTTCCAAGATTGATATGATCATCATTGCCCACTCCCTATACTTTTGGTATTAGTGTTGAACCTAAATAAATGTTATTTGGTGTTTGCGTTGATCATGAATATGATTTGATCATGTTTATTGCAATACGGTTATTCATTTAAAGTCAGAGAATAATTGTTGTTCTGTTTACATGAATAAAACCTTCCATGGTCATACACCCAATGAAAATAGTTTGTTGGATCTCGATCGTAGTGATACACATATTCATAATATTGAAGCCAAAAGATGCAAACTTAATAAAGATAGTGCAACTTATTTGTGGCACTGTTGTTTAGGTCATATTGGTGGAAAGTGCATGAAGAAACTCTATGTTGATGGGCTTTTGGAATCACTTGATTATGAATCATTTGATGCTTGCAAACCATGCCTCATGGGCAAGATGACTAAAACTCCGTTCTCCGGAACAATGGAGCGAGCAACTGACTTATTGGAAATAATACATACTGATGTATGCGGTCCGATGAGTGTTGAGGGTTGCGACGGGTATCGTTATTTTCTGACCTTCATAGATGATTTGAGCAGATATGGGTATATCTACTTGATGAAACATAAGTCTGAAATATTTGAAAAGTTCAAAGAATTTCATAGTGAAGTAGAAAATCATCGTAAATAGAAAATAAAGTTTCTACGATCTGATCGTGGAGATGAATATTTGAGTTACAAGTTTGGCCTTCAATTAAAACAATGTGGAATAGTTTCACAAACTCATGCCACCTGGAACACCACAGCATAATGGTGTGTCCGAACGTCATAACCATACTTTATTGGATGTAGTGCAATCTATGATGTCTCTTACCGATTTACCACTATCGTTTTGGGGTTATGCATTAGAGACAGATGCATTCACGTTAAATAGGGTACCATCTAAATCCGTTGAGACGACACCTTATGAATTGTGGTTTGGCAAGAAACCCAAGTTGTCGTTTCTTAAAGTTTGAGGCCGCGATGCTTATGTGAAAAGGCTTCAACTTAATAAGCTTGAACCCAAATCGGAGAAATGTGTCTTCATAGGATACCCAAAAGAGACTATTGGGTACACCTTCTATCACAGATCCGAAGGCAAGATCTTTGTTGCTAAGAATGGATCCTTTCCAGAGAAGGAGTTTCTCTCGAAAGAAGTGAGTGGGAGGAAGGTAGAACTTGATGAGGTAATTGTACCTTCTCCCAAATTGGAAAGTATTTCTTCACTGAAATCAGTTCAAGTGATGCTTACACCAATTAGTGAGGAAGTTAATGATGATGATCATGAAGCTTTGGATCAAGTTACTACCAAACCTCGTAGGTCAACCAGAGTACGTTCCGCACCAGAGTGGTATGGTAATCCTATTGTGGAGTTCATGTTACTTGACCATGACGAACCTACGAACTATGAGGAAGCGATGATGAGCCCAGATTCCGCGAATTGGCTTGGGGCCATGAAATCTGAGATGGGATCCATGTATGAGAACAAAGTGTGGACTTTGGTTGACTTGCCCGATGATCAGCAAGCAATAGAAAATAAATGGATCTTCAAGAGGAAGACGAACGCTGATACACTACAAAAAAAGACACATCCGTGTCATTTTGGGCCGAACAAAATTTTATTCTGTCATACATATGACACTTCTATGACGATAATTGTGACAAAACCCAGTATCATCATAGATGTGGTGGGCTCATACTTCTATGACAAAAAATCATGACAGAAAAATGGGCTTTTCGTCCTGGGCGGGCCGGAGACGCAGCTGCATGACATTCTTTGGGCCGTCCATGACGGAAAAAACCCTGGTAGAAGCGAGGGGGAGGAAAATTACGGGGAGTTCCCGGTTACGGTGGGAGGTCGGGGGCCGAGCGATGAGCATTTCTCTCATACACGTACGCGCGTGTGTGCGAGGCGTTGGCTCTAACTGAACTCGAGCGAGGCGTTGGGCTCTAACTGAACCCGAGCGATTGCACTTCAGGCTACGCGTTACTGAACCCGAGCGATCGATCGATGGTTGTTAACTGAACCCGATCGAGCGATTCCTTTGCTACTGCTGCTAACTGAAGCCGATCGATGCTGCCTCTGGGATGAACAGTGAGTGTTGCGGGGGGGAGGGGGTTGGATGAACAGTGAGCAGTGGCGTTGCCTCTGGATGAACAGGACCCCGTGGTGTGGTGTCGGGCTGGATGAACAGTAGACGGTGGAGGGGTTCCTGTGGAGGGGTGGTTGAACAGTAGCCGGTGGAGTAGCGCGTGGTGGAGGGTGGATGAACAAGAGCCCATGGAGGCTGGAGGAGGTCGACGGTGGAGATGAACAGTATCCCGTGGAGTCCCGTTTTGCGGTACGCCACACCCCTCCCGATGAACAGGACCCCCATTTCGACCGTAGGAGGTCCGTTTCGTCCGTTTTGCGGTACGCCACACCCCTCCCAATCAACAGGACCCCCTTTTCGACCGTAGGAGGTCTGTTTCATCTGTTTTGTGGTACGCCACACCCCTCCCGATCAACAGGACCCCCGTTTCGACGGTAGGAGGTCCGTTTCCTCAGTTTTGCGGCACGCCACACCCCTCCCGATCAAGAGGACCCCGTTCTGAACGTAGGAGGTCTGTTTCCTCCGTTGTGCGGTACGCCAGGCCTCGTTTCCATCGCCTGTTCCGTCCAAGCCCTCCTGATGAACACGACCAGGCATTCCGTTCTGACCCAGCCGGTTGGCTCCCACGCGTTTCGTTGCCTCCCGATGAACACGACGCATTCCGCTGCCTCCCCATGAACATGACGCATTCCGTTGCCTCCCCATGAACACGACGATGACGTTGTTTCTCTGTTCCGACCCAGCCATGTACACGAGCCCTCGCCGTACGTATGCGCGAGTAGGCGTTCGAGACCCTGCCCATATGTACGTACGTGGCCGTATTTTCCTTCTTGCACCCTGGCCGCTGTACGTACGTGTACATGCTACGTGTGCGCCTCTACTATGACACGTACGCACCTCTACTACGACATGTGCGCGCCTCTACATCGACCAGTATATATGTACGTACACGTTCGCGACCAGAATGACAATGCTACGTACTCTTCGACTAGGTGGGTCCCGACTGTCAGGCACTTCCTTGCCTACGAAGATGTAGCTTGTGGGTCCCAGCAGTCAGGGGGCGAATCGTTTTTTTTTTGCTCAGACGCACTTCCTTGCATGCGAAGATGTAGCTGGTGGGTCCAGCAGTCAGGGGCAAACATTTTTTTCGCGAAATACGGTGGCCCGTCTGGTGGGTCCCCACTGTCAGGTGGAGGAATAATTATTTTGCACGTAATAAGGAGGCACTTCCTTGCTACGGCCGTGGACCTAGCTGTCAGCCTCTCGACATACAGTCCACGTCCGATGGAAGGCGTTCCTTGACCATGTTGACCACACCGCGCCGAGAGAACCAGGGCGGTGGACGACGGCGAGGCCTAGGAAGGGGATGACGCGGAGCCAGGAAAGACGCGGCAGTGGATGCCCACGCGTAGAGGAGTACGAGGGTTCACTGGTTCGCTGCGGTGTGAGGCTGCCGTCGCCGCAGAATAACAGGGGGTGTGAGTGAGTAGAGGGCTGGCCTAGCCAGCGGTGGGAGTAGTAGGTGGTGGTGATGCCTCCGCCGCATCGCAGCCGGCCATGGGAGGCAGGAGCACGAGGCACGACCGGCGCTGGTTTGGGTGGCTGGAGCAAGAAGACTAGAGGTCGAAGAAGCTCTACGGCCATTGGATGGACATCGTACGATCATTGGAGCTAGAATCGTGCATATTGACTAAGTTGACAAAGCCCTCCATCCCCGTCAACTTAGTAGGCCCACAAGTCAGCCTGCCACTATACTGGGTCCCAGCTAATAGGGGGAGTATTCATTTTTTGTGCGTAATAAGGAGGCACTTCCTTGCGTGCGAAGATATAGCTGGTGGGTCCGAGCTGTCAGCGGTGGTAACGTTTTTTTCGCCAAATACAGAGGCCCTTTCGGTGGGTCCCTGATGTCAGGTGGAGGAATCATTATTTTGCACGTAATAAGGAGGCATTTCCTTGCGTGCGGCAGTGGACCTAGCTGTCGGCCTCTCCACATACAGTCCACTTCAGATGCATGTCGGTCGTTGACCATGTTGACCAGGCCGCGCCGAGAGCACCAGGGCGGTGGACGACGGTGAGGCCTAGGAAGGGAACGACACAGAGGCAGGGAAGACTCGGCATTTTTCCCACGTGGAGGGGAGTACGACTGTACGAGGGTTTACTGGTTCGTCTGCCGTCGCCGGAGAATAAGAGTAGGTGTGGGTGAGTAGAGGGATGGCTAGGCCAGCGATGGGAGTACGGTGGGGCGGTGAGGCCTGCGCGGCAGCACAGCCGGCCGCGGGGAGGAGGGAGCAGGCAGTCCCGCCGGCACCTGTTTGAGTGGCTGGAGCAGGAAGAGCCGATATTGAAGAAGCACGACGGTCGTTGGATGGCCATCCAACAGTCACTGCTTGTGCGTCAACCTTTTTTATAGGAAAGCCTCAGATCTGTGGAAAATAGCATACATCCCATCTGCCATTATTTCTAATAATTTACAGCCCATTTTTTAATTATTAAGGTTTTTTTGGAGCCCATATTCTTTTTGTCAACATTACAGCCCATATTGTGGCCACGGTTATAAAATTATACGAAATTTTGCATATTTCGGTGCAGTCCGAACTATTTTTAATCCCGAAATTATGACTCACATTCAAACTGATTTTAAAAATAAATGTATATCAATATAAAATCCAACAAATTCTCCACGCATAAAAATTAATGTAATTTCAATTCTCAAAATGAAAAAAAGATATTTGAAACTAATTGCCGGTTTGATGTGTTTTAAAAATGTACAACCCATTTCTCATTACTGATGGGCCATTTTCTCGGCCAGCTGAATGAAAGCTCTCCTCGTCTTGAAAGATTTGCAGCCCAACAGGTCTGACAAAGCAACTTACTTGGCAAATCACAAAAAACTGGGCTATGGCCGTGGACCCAGCTGTCAGCCTCTCCACGTACAGTACTCTTCCGATGGAAGTCGTTCCTTGACCACGTTGACAACGCCGCGCGGAGAGCACCACAGCGGTGGACGACGGCGAGGCCTAGGATGGGGATGACGTGGAGCCGGGGAAGACGATGCAGTGGAAGCCCGCGCGGAGAGGAGTACGAGGGTTCACTGGTTCGGCTGCGGTGTGAGGCTCCCGTCGCCGCAGGGCCTAGCCAGCGGTGGGAATAGTAGGGGCGGTGAGGCCTCCGCGGCAGCATAGCCGGCCACGGGAGGCAGGAGCATGCGGCATGACCGGCGATGCTTTGGGTGGCTAGAGCAAGAAGACCAGAGGTTGAAGAAGCACTACGGCCGTTGGATGGACATCATACGGTCACTGGAGCTAGAATCGTTCATATCGACTAAGTTGACAAAGCCCTTCGTCCCCATCAACTTAGTAGGCCCACAAGTCAGCCTCCCACAAAGGTGGGTCCCAGCTAGCCAGGGGAGTATTCATTTTTTTGTGTGTAATAAGGAGGCACTTCCGGTGGGTCCGAGCTGACAGCGGGGGGAACGTTTTTTTCGCGAAATACAGTGGCCCGTCAGGTGGGTCCCAGCAGTCAGGGGGCAAACATTTTTTTCGCAAAATACGGTGGCCCATCCGGTGGGTCCCTGCTGTCAGTTGGAGGAATCATTATTTTCCGCGTAATAAGTTGGCACTTACTTGCTGCGGCCGTGGACCCAGCTGAGACTCTCCACGTACAGTATACTTCCGATGGAAGTCGTTCCTTGACCACGTTGACCTCACCGTGTTCCGTTGCATGCATGCGTCCATGGGCATGGTGCGTCCCCACTGTCAGCCTGTCACTTACAGTCATCTTCCGATGACTCTCGGTTGTTGACCATGTTGACCACACCGTGCCGAGCGCACCTAGACTGGAATGACCCGGAGATGGGGAAGACAGGGCAGTGGAGTCGCAGATGGAGAGGAGTGGGAAACTTCACTGGTTCGGGTGCGTGGCAGCACAGCCGCGGTGCCGCCCACGGGAGACAGGAGCAAGAATAGAGGTTGAAGAAGGAGCACGGCTTTTGGATTAACATCCAACGGTCCAGCTGCTAGAATCATTTGTTGATTAAGTTGACAAAGTCGTGCATACACGTCCGCTTAGTAGGCCCACAAGTCAGTCACCAAATCTGACGGGTCCCAGCTGTCAACGGGATGAATAATTTTTTTCGCAAAACAAGGAGGCACTTCCTTACGTGCGAAGATACAGCTGGTGGGTCCCAGCTGTCAGGTGGAGGAAACATTTTTTTCAGCTTAATAAGGAGGAACTTTCCTTGCGTGCAACCATGGACCTCGTGGGTCCCAGCCGTCAGGCTCTCCACGTACAGTCCTCTTCTGATGACTCTCGTTTTTTCACCACGTCGCACCGAACGCAGCGAGGCGGTGGACGACGATGAGGCCCCGGACGAGAACGACTCGGAGATGGGAAAACGCCGCAGTGGAGTCGCAGATTGAGAGGAGGAGAAGGGTTATAACTGGTTCTGTTGTAGCGTGGGGCTGTAGTATGTGGAGAATAACAGGAGGTGTCGAGGGGTGGAGGGATAGCCTGGCCGGTGATGGGGTTGCGCTTTGCTGCGATGCGTGCTAAGCAGAGCCACTAGCCGCCGAAGGCCGGACCAGGCGGTCCTGGCGATGCTGGAGGAAGAAGACGAGAGATTGAAGGTGCATGCCGGCATTGGGTATAAATCTAATGGCTGTGGATGACACAATCATTTCTTGACCAAGTTGACAATGCCCTGCGTAGGCTTTGACCTATTAACCCACATGTCAGCCTGCAAAAATGTGGCATATATTTAACCCATGTTTTCTAGAATGTACAGTCCATTTGCTAGGCTGGGTGAACAAATAATTTCGCGTCAATCAGGCCCATTTATATTTTCTAAGAAATCCCAGCCCATTTGCACTTCCTTGAAATACACGTATTAGGTGGGCTCGTTATATATATAATGTTATGTTAGAAGGAGCAATTAATATCAAAGAATAAACCGAAGAGGCACATTATATATATATAATTCAGAAATTAGCGAGTTATTGCTCAAAATAAAAATGAGTGTGTTATTATTAAATTGGTCCTTGAAATCTTCGCAAGCTTTTGTACGCAATCACCATGATTTTCCCTGCCTGTGAGTCAAAAACAACCAGGATTTTCCTTGCCAAATTCCGCTAAACATTTACTTTTATAAGTTAATAACACGTGAGATGTTTTTATAATGTATATATAAGTCTCTATAAAATACACTATAATAGTAATAATATAAATATATATAATTTGGTTAGAAGGGAAAACATAAATTGGACACATCATTACTTTTATAAGAGACCTGCGTTTTATACCCCATAGTAGGCATACTAACAAGTTGACACACAAATACAATAGAAAAGGTAAACATTCATATCAAACTCAGGTTCACAGGACACGTTCATATTCATAGCCAACATTCACTATCAACAACTCAAAAGATTCATATATACACAAGCTCAGCATATCTATGCATCCAAATGATTGATAGATCACACGACAATATTCATACATAATTTACAAAAAGATTCAGATATACACATGTTCAGTATGTTTATGCATCCAAATGATTGAGACCACAGCCAATATGATCCATGGACGAACTTTAATTACCTAGGGTACAGACTGGTAAATGGTGTTCAATCGGAGGTACTTCTTGCTAAAATTAGTTCTTGTACGAGTAAACTTTCGAGTACATAAGAGGCAGCACAGACAATCTGAACTTTGCTTGTAGGTTTATCCTCAAATAGTGGCCTCATGCCGAGGGAGGTTTGAGCAACTTGGCCACTACTTTCATCGAACTAGTTTACTGGCTCATCTTGGTCCTGTATCTCGCCAAAATTCTACATTGCAGACGAGAAAGGAGGCGGTTGAGAAAATGAACCACCCAAATTTTTTGTGTAGTCAACTGAAATGGAGCATCCTTGGTGCGCAGACTGATTAAGTGCCAGATGAATATACGTGTCAACCAACTTGTGTGGAATCTTTAGACTCCATGCCATATAGTTCACTACCATATGTGCCGATAAACAAAAGGCACAAGTTGGGACCAAAGACTAGACTGCGTTTTTCTGGGCTATGCACCAAGCAATATTTTTGGCGTTCACTCTCCTAATACTTGGAGTTTGACAATTGGTTAACGCCAGTTGATACTCGAATGAATATAGGCACTTCTTTTCAACATCGATGCTTTTCTGAGTGAACTTTGGAGTACATAGCAGTAGCGTAAGTACCTGTCCATCTGATCATTTTGTGCAGTTCTACTGAAATCACCCGATGTAATGATTTTCCTGCGAGTTCAGGCTCCAAATTACTCCTTTATGAAATAGGCAAACAGTAGCACAATACCAAATTACCAATACATATGACAGGCACAATAATCAGGATAAAGACCAGTACCAACCTGTGTGAGGTAGAATATCAATTACTATTTCCTTTGACTGGAAGCCGAGAGAAGCCAAGCGACTGGCAGCAAAGGAAGAAAGCAAGCGGAGTTTAGCGACTGACAGGAAAGGACGGAAGATGTCGAGGCAATGAAGCACCCAAAGTTTTGTGCAGTTCCACCAAAATCGAGCATCCCTATTGGCACATATATTGAGAGAGTGAGATTACTGTAATAGTGGGACTAGTTGATGAAACATACACTAACAAATAGAAGCACCCTCATTATCTTAATGGGTAAAGTTAGCAACATAGTAGTCTTGCCTAAAGAGAGGTATTAGTTTATTTAATCAGTGCCAATTAGCTCAACTCAACACTCAAAGCATTGCCATTTATCATAGGTTGCAAAACTTTAACATGCAAAGATAAAGGAGTTTCTCATGACAGTAGCACGATACAAATAGAGATGACAGCAAACTAATATGGATGAAGGCATTAGGCCCATACCAACCTGAGAAAAAAGCTTATTCATGTAGTCCCATAAGAGATGATAAAGCACTCGCTGGAATCTCACGATAGTATATATTTTTGTGCACTTCAAATGTATGGTTGAAATCACTCTTGTTTACCAGTGCTGGGAGATTATATCGAAAGATTATCAAGAACTTCCAGCAGAGTTAAAGCACTGGTTGGCATACAGTTCATTGTATTGTCTTGTGTAGTTCCACTAAAATGTATGATTAGCACAACATGATCCCTGTTTGCACAAGTAGGAACAAGGTGAAACCTTCATTAGCTTAGTGAGAAAGGATAGGAAGACATTAGCATATTACTGAAACAGTAGCATCAAATTCATGATGGACAATACGCAAAACATTGCCTCATTGAACCAATGGCAATAAATTGACATGCAAAACAATAGCACTATTATGTCATGACACTAATAATATTCCCTCCCTGCTCCACCACATGATTCACCTCCATAGATAGACATACACACGTACATGATTCAACATAGGGTCCTACTAAAGATTTGTTTAACTCCAACAGGAAAATTAGGCAGTAATAGATTAGTGGTACTTAAGTACTCCTAATTAATTAAGTGAGACAGCCGAGGTGGAAGGGCTCCCTGGAGGATCATCTCACATGTAAGGTAGTCGTTGCCGGAGCCCTTGAATGGCCTCGACTGAGGCCTCTGGCTTCAGCAAGATCGCCTTGGCACTGTTTATTCTTCTTCTTCTTCTTCCTCTTCATGCTCTGTTTATCTTTCTCCTCACCAGTTGGTGAAACCAAGTACATGATTGGCCTTCTAATTCAGAATTGGTTTTGTCAGTGAGGGAGTACAAGTGTACTAGTAAAAAACAGCATTATTTTCTCATGGCAGTCAGAAAATAGAGATGAACACATGCATTAAATATCATTCTTACCTAAAGAATGGTTATGGCGCCAATATGGATGATGAGGATTGGAACACAGATCTCCCTTTGTGTAGTTCGACCAAAATGAACCAACTGTTCCATTCTGACATTCTAGTTAAACAGCACAAAAGTCACTTCTTTTAAGAAGAGTTTTGTGCAGTGCACCAAAAGGTCACAACAGCAACCAGGTGAATTCGATATCCCTGTTTGCACAAAAAGGCACAGGGGAAACAGTCAGAGTCTCAAACAATTACAGGAAAAACATTTGGCTAAACTTGTCATGGCTTATAACAGTGGCATGGCTTCATTTTTACCAGGGACATTAGATTAAGAACAGCTAAGGTTGTGTTCGGTTCACAGGTTTGGTGCAGGATATTCATAGGAACACAATTCCTACGGTATTCTTTCCCTTCCAACCGTTCGGAACACGGGAAAGGTGAATAGTGTTTCATAGGAAAGTTGGTCAGGTAGTACTGATTCCATAGGATTAGAAACATCCACGCGCTGCTCATTTTTTGGGCGGAAGCCCGAGGCAGGCGCTCGCTGCCATGCGTTAGACTGGTTGCTATGTTGTGTTGCCGGAACAAAAAATCAACCTATGTGTGGTACGTGAGGTGAGGACAAGAGTAGTCACTGTGCAGCTGAATAAACAAATAGCATCTCATACTGCCAAGCATGCTACTCTAAAAAACAAATATGTACATTTCGTAGTCCATACGAACACATTCTCTTGAGAGTTTCCTCCGGTTTGCTGTTCCATAGTTTTATACCTACATTCCTTTCCTATTCCTCTATTTTCATGAAGACCTATGTTTTCTGCCCCTTTATTCCGAACGGAGCCTAAATATTTGGTATAAGGGCATGGGACAGTGGGTGCACCAGCAGTCCAGCACCATGTACGTAAACAGGGGCATAAAGTGGTGATTCATAGTTTGTTGCCCCAAGAAGCAAACATCCAAGAAACATATTTGGGTTGGTCCCATTTTTTGTTCACTCTAGCCACCTACTCCTATGTGTGGATAGCAAATCTAGTCCTGGTCATACCACTGTGTATAGCGTTATCCCTATATTTCCCTTTTCGACCAAGAGACCGGTTGGATGACCAGTCTGTACTACATTCACCCCCTCTCCTTCCTGTTTGTACCAAGTCCGATGTACATACTAAATTCCCCCACTCCCACTTTATTTATTTTTTGAACAAAGTACTCCCTCCGTCCGGAATTACTTGTCATCAAAATGGATGTGTCTAGAAATAAAATACATCTAGATACATCCATTTCAATGACAAGTATTTTCGGACGGAGGGAGTACAAGATTTGACTCCATGAAGTAGCTTTACCTCTAACAGTAGAAAAAAATATGTGACGTTGGACCATCCAATCGAGAGGGGCTAAGAGGTAGAAAATGATGCACATGCAGCGACGTAGCGATCTGGGGAAGTAGAGCTAAGGCAGTTTCGAATGAAGATATACCTGAAGGTCGTCGGGATTTGGATAGGTGGGCAGCAGGAGGCCGGATCCGCCCACAGGCAACGACGAAGGGGTTGGAGGACCTCCCGCGCCGGCGCACGGCCAGAGATAACGGTGCGGCTGGCAGTGGGTCTCCTTCCTCGCTATCGACGACGGCCTAAACGCTGCCCCTCCTCCCATTCACCGGTGGAGGGGGATATGTCCGGATCTGTAACCAGCGGTGAGGATAGAAAGCCAGTGTTTTTTGAAGGGAGAAAGACAGTGTTACTACCCCTATCTTGTTTAGATCTGGAGAGGATGAGAGTGTGTGAATAGAGCAACCCTAGCAAGCAAGCGTGGAGGCTCCAGCCTATATATACGCAGTGGGGTAGTTTTCCTTTTTCACTCCATCAAAACAATCATTTAAAATTGTGTACTACTACATGCCAGGTCGCGGTTTTTTAGTTGTTGATTATTTTTTAAGATAGCTACCCGCTTGTTCCAAGTGGTGTTACGGTGTGCCAGGTCGCACTTTGTATCGTTCAAGCCTAGTACTACAAGTCCCTCCATTAAATGAACAACCACCCCCTCGTAAAAATTGTGAACAAGCCCACGGCTAAAATTAGTGGAAACGTGGGTTGCCCCAACATGCATTATTATTTATATTTTCTACTCCCTCCGTACCTAAATATAAGTCTTTTTATTAGCCACACCTAAGACAAGAATTTTTTTATTAGCAATGAACCCCACATGTCATAGACACAAAAATTGTGGCAATACTCCCTTAGGCAAGACAAAGTGTGTGTAACAACTTGAGCAACTCAGGTTAGGCAAGTGTGGCAAGTGTGGGAAAAATAATGTGGCAACATAAGACAAACATAGTCACAATCCAAACAGCCCCGTAATTTTTTGTGACATGCATGAAAATTTGGTTAGTTAAATTTATAGTCAAAATTTGGCAAGGCGCATCAAATCAACACATGCAAGTATCAAAAGTAAAGTCACGGCATGCATGCATGCGTTGTACTCCCTCCGTTTCCAAATATATGTCTTTTTAGAGATTGCAACAAGTGACTACATACGAAGCAGAATATATCTACTCCTAGATACAAAGTAGCCCATTTGAAATGTGTAAAAAGACTTATATCGAGTGAGGTGCTTTGATGTGTCGTGTCAACTCGTACAAGACCGAGAAATTTGATTACTACAATGCCCTCACCCTCGCAGACTGAGCTCCGGTGCCTTAACTGCACCTGCCTTTGGCTGCATGACAGGAGGGCCAACCACCTGTTGGGCCCACCTGTCATAGACGCAAAGGCAGGAGCAGTAAGTAGAAGCTTTCGCTACACGCTATCCCTCCCGCACGAGGTGGACGGACATGCAGCAGTGGATTCGATACTGTAGAAGTAGGAGTAACATCATTGTTCGCCTTCTCGAAGAGGCAAAGAGCCAAGCGCAACCCGAACGTGGCAGTTGCAAATGCTCGCGTGGTGTGGTTCCTTAGAGTACTAGCCAGGCTCTTGCATGAGACAAAATTGCTATTGTTTAACAATTAAACTCCATTATCCATTGGTTGATACTCATTCTGCATAGGTCCACGCGCTTAGCACCATTTCCTCCTGGGGTCACCAATGTTTATTTGCTAATTAATAGCACTGCATGCAATGAACTAGCCATTGCAAATCATTAAAAGCATGCACACCTCTCATCTCTTATTGGTTGATATGTCAAGAAACAAGGTATAAGTTAATGCACCGCACCTAAGTGTTTTGAGACTATTTGGTTTTCGTAAGATGACTTACACACCTAGATGGAGGGAGTAGTATAGCCCTATAAACCGGAAAGGAGTATTTTCCTTTCTAGAGATTTCAACAAGTGACTAGACTACACCGTGTGTAGTACTCCCTCCCTTCCGGTTTAGACTAGTCACAATGTAGAGTAACATACACTAGTAACATACACATATCTCTAGACTATGTTACTACCTTCATAGTGGGTAGTAACATAAGTGTGGTAACATGCAAAGCTTCATTTATTAGGTTATAGACTCATACCGCATTGGGACATGTGATGTTATAGTAACTAGCTAAGTTACTACAACTACCTCTCTCCTCATTAACTCATTGCCACATAAGCAAATTTGCTGAGTTGGACTCGATGTTACTGCTGAAGTTACTCCCACTGTGGCTAGTCTTATAGGGCTCAAATCTCAAATCTCATGAACAAAGGCATTTTGCGATTGGAGGAATGTATCTCGTACTTTACAAAACTACCCTAATTAAACTCATGCATTAATTACGTAGTTCTCTCATTTCCTCTTCGCCTTGGTTGCGGTGCACAATATTGAGCACTCCTATATGACTAGCCGCTCTATCTACATGCGGGACATTTCAAAGCATCCAGGCCCGCGTGCCATCCACCAAATCACAGCAAGGTGCTACAGTTGAGACACACCTGTCACCTCGGTGTGGCCGTCATGACCCGTCATATCACAAAACCCACACCTTTACTAGAAGTGGTAAGGTGGCCTCCAAGTTGGACTGGACGAAGCAACCATCATTTCACTGGAACGCTCGTTCAAGCCCTTTCTTCCCTTTCTTGAAGAAAACCTCACTCCAGGCTACTCACTTCTGCCATTTTTCTTCTGTACCGACGAAGGAAAGGTGGAGGAATCAGTTATGCTGCTATATTTTCATTCCAAGAATCTTCTTTTTGTGAAGCACCGACCGATTCTCACATCCTATTCTTTTCCTGTTTTCATTGCGATTGTGGTTTCCTTTCAATTGCTTTTTGTTTGTCAGTTCATTGATGGATCCTGGAGCACTAGGCAAAGAGTTGCCAGCGGACAACCCACTGGAGACAGCAATCTCCAGGAAGCGAGCACCGACCAACGAGTTGACCATGTTGGCGGGCCAGCCCATGGAGACGAAGAACTCCAAGAAACAAGCACTAGCCAAAGAGTTGAGGACATTGGCGGACGAACTCCTCAAAGAAAGTTGGAAGAACAGCAAGGGCCCCACCGTGCCTACCCCAGGAACTTTGATTGCCACCTATGTGAGGCTCAAGACCGAGTTTGAGGAGATAGTCGCCGTTGAGAAGCAGTATTCCCCTAGCAAGGTGATGGCCCCCATCGAGGACGAGGAGATGGCCCCCGGAGGGATGAGATCCCCCGGTGAGCTGCACAAGGTAAAAAATAATGGCTTATTACCATAGTTGTGGTTTTTGATTATTTGCAATGTGCTTGCTAATATGTTAGGGTTGTGCAGGTGCCGGTGGACGTCCTTGATGATTCCGATGTTGTGGCCTGTCCTGTTGGCATCGCCCCGGAGATCGATTCCGATGTCGCTGTCCATCCTGTGGACATTGCCCCAGAGATTGATTCCGATGTCGCGGTCAGTCATGTGGACATCGCCCCAGAAATCGATTCCCATGCCGCTGTCCGTGTTGTGGTCATTGCCCGAGAGATCAATGACAAGAAATAGTTGGTCACGCTAATCCTTCAGGGTAGTTTGCATTGCCCTGTGTTTAATTACCAGAACGATGCGTGTTATCAAACCATCTTAGGGCTAGTGCACTGTCTTGTGTGGGCGGATCTTGCTACTTTTGTTTGATAGTGAATCATGCGATGAATCATGCGAACCCTCTCCGAGTTATGGAAACAAATGTATCCTCACCAGCTTTTGATGTAATATATGGCATGCTTAGATGTAAGTTTGAACTGTTTATCATATCAGCAGGGCTTGTTTGATGATTCCTGGTGTTAGTAGGCTAGCTACTGTGTGAGCTATAGTACTTGCAAAACACTCACCGAAGAGAAACATTGGGGCTGATGAGCTCGTGGTACGCTTATACTTATCCCTCATTGATCGACCAATAGCCCTAGCTCCTAAAATTGTAGGCTTAGCGATCGATCAGACAATAGTCAACATACATTAGGCCTCATTTGGTTCATAGGGTTGGAAAATCGTAGCAAAAGTACAGAGAACGTGCAACACAAAATCATAGCAGTGCAGAGACGTACTCCCTCCGTTCCAAAATAGATGACCTAGGCGGGCTAGTTTGGCCTAGTGGGTTTCAGTGATATGACGTGGTACAGTGTCGTCCAGTCTTCGCGTGTGGTAGCAGTATTGCGGGTACAATAAGTTTTCTTGAAGAAGCGGAATTCAACGAAGTCATGATGGTTCCTTCGTCTGAACAACTTACAATGGGAAAGGTTGGGCCTGTGATACGACCGGGGTAGACCAGGATAATTTTGTGCATGGCAGGTGGACTAGGATGGTCGACGTCCCACATGTCGGCGAATGAAAGTATTCTTTCTGATATAGAGGACGAGAAATGAGTATTCATTGTTTATTTTTGATGAAAGCTATTGTCTCCACTGTTACGACGGAGTGTGAAACACGGCAGCCCAGTGAACTTGGCATGTGCACCACTCCCTCCTTCCTCATGTAATGCCCAGGTTACAGCTTTTTCTCACTTTCTCTCTATCTATTTCCTCTCAAATGTTTTTTACCTTTATTTTTTTAAGACACAATTGTTTTTTATGCCTTTTTTAGAATTATTTTTTTATACCTAGGAGCACGTGTAGAGACGGGCTCTTGCAGAGCCCACTCCTTGACTTTGTCAATGCCTCTCTCTCCTCCACATAAGGAGTACTACTTGCTATGCATGCATGCGGCGGGCAGTTGGCATCTTGAGGGGCCAGGGCGGTGAGAGCGGGCTCTGGAAGTGGTCCGGACTCCATCATAATTTTGGTTTTTACAGTATTTCTTTCTCCATTGACAGGTAGGCCCGCGTAGATAGATAAAGAACATGAGCTGATGAGGCGCATGCGGACTGTTTGACTGGTCAACCAGACAAATACAGAGCTATACGCTGAGCCAGTGACCGTATAATCACCATATCTCGTATACAATGATCAAAGTGAGCTATCAAGACAAGTTTGATGACCACCAATGCATTTTACTCGGTAATTAATGACCAGGATTAAGGGGAATCCAAATTTGCTTCGTGTTCTGTCCTTGAGCTCTTGACAAACCAATGCACTATACGGTTGTCCGGCCACTCCACCCCAGAGCTCTCACCAAGCGTCGTTCATGCCACCGCGTCGCACACTAACCGGTAAGGCAGCGATGGCATCCCGCCGCGCCGAGTTCCTCGCCGCCCACGACCGCACACAAAATGGTAGGGAAGAGATGGCATCCCGCCGTGCCGAGTTCATCGCCGCTTGCGACCTCACAACTATGTGGGAGGAATTTGAAGATGCCAAGGCCGAATGGGCGGTAGAGCAAGAGGCGGCCAAAGCCGCACAGAGGGAGCAGAAAAGTTAGAAAGCACTCAAGAAAAGAGAGGCCCGCCACCGCAAGAAAGAAAAGGACGTACGCGCTGCTGCGGAGAGGTCGGCGGAGATCCAAGCACGGTGGGGTGTCGCCGACAAATCCGGGAAGGAGAACGGCGGCGTCTGGACAACATGTGAGAAGTAGTAGTACTAGTAGTTAGTGTGTGTGTTTGTGTCTGAGTACGAGCATGTACCAGTACTACTAGTTACTACTGTAGTTTTTAGAGCAAATTACTAGTACATTAACCTAGACTAAATGGAAAAATTCCTATCCTAAGCATCAAATGGCATCTCTTTATCTATAGGAATTGAGATGCATGTCATCTCACTTCCTATGATTTTCATATTCCTATCCTATGAACGAAAGGAGGCCTCTGTTGGAGTAACTACTATAGCTAGCAATACTGCTGGTACAGTAGTTTTCTTCAAAACACGGAATTCAACAAAGTCATGATGGTTCCTTCGTCCGAGCAACTTCAAAGTGGGAAGTAGGCCTGTGATTTGACGGCTCATTAGTCATTGTTACTGTGGCGCGACGACATGGGTGACTCTCCCTTGGAGTTCTGTGTGCATGGCAAGTGGACCAGGATGGTCGACGTCCCACATGTTGGCGAACAAACGTATTCTTTCCGATATCGAGGAGCAAGAAAACCGCGTGGTATAGTATGACTGCTGATTGGTTCGCAAAAAAATAGTATCACTGCCGATTTTAATTATTTTTTATTTCTGATGAATGCTAGCATTTCAACTCTTACGACGAAGGGTGCCAAACACGGCACGTGCTGGATGTCCCACACGTCAGCGAAAGCAGTGGGACATGA
This sequence comes from Triticum urartu, assembly GCF_056163025.1. Lineage (NCBI taxonomy): Eukaryota > Viridiplantae > Streptophyta > Magnoliopsida > Poales > Poaceae > Triticum > Triticum urartu. The sequence goes on from NC_141877.1 coordinate 387,977,707, forward strand.
ACAGCATGGTAGAACCCAGCGTGAAAAAAAACAACGTGGTAGAGAGTCTCCACTTCTTCCACTTCTGGGTCGGATACCACACGTAGTAGTACTTAGTGGTATGAACGATACGACCTGGAGAGAAAGACACGTCTAGTTGGAAGGTCTCGGGGCATACACGTAAACAAATATAAAACTTAATATGTGCCTCCAACTAATATAGTAGTAGTAGAGTACTTAGGCACGTACTCCATAACATCACTGTGCATTGCACGTACAACATTTAGTGGTAGTACGTAGTAAGAGACAAATGCCGCCCAAGAGTTCCCTTCTCGACCTACTTTTGGGTGTTTGGTAGAGTGTATGGAGGGTGCATGAGTCCACACTAGTTTAGCACAAATACACTAGCAGCATGCATGAAGAGAGCATGCATGAAGAGGGGTGTTGAGTTGAGCATGCATGAAGAGGGAACAACTATGCTGAGACGAGAACGCAACCAAACACACCCTATATGCCATGCATGTTCATACCATTTGTGCCTTTCTACTTCACTTACTGCGCTACATTACTCAGGTTCGTACGTCCACTCCTAGGTACATGTCTGTCTCGTAGTTCTAGTCCCACGTGTTCTTCATATAGATGGAACGATCCTTGCATAACACGTGCACCTTGATGCTAGATGTCTCGCGTGTTGGCAAAAGGATGAACAAAGCTCATGTAAAAAAATAGAGTGGAAGAACATAGATTCCGGATGACCGAGAAGGAGCAAGGAACCTCGTGATGGAGCGTCTGCACTCATAATATTTAATATTATTCAACGATGTAAGATTAACCAATCATCTCCACAGTGGACTGGAAGAGTATGAAACACGGCAGCCCAGTGTAGTTACATCATCCTACTAGTACATGGCTAACCCACGCTATCACCATATTTCTTGGCTTCCATGTGACACCTATCTCTAGTAATCCAGCAGCCTGTATCGCTTCTCCCTCCTCCTCTCTATCAGAGTGCGGCGGGCTGGCGTTTCTGCCGTCTATTGAGGTCGGTTAGCTATCACATGTTAACGACATGCCAAGAGCATTCTGAAAAAATTCCTTTCACGTTCTGTTTTCAAAAAGAAAAAAATCCTTTCACGTACGAATTTGCCTGTATGCTTTGAGCAACTTTCATGTCCTATACTGCTCCTGTTTGATACTCTAACTTAGCTAGAGGTTAGACTAACTCATGACTAACCCTGAACTAACTGTAGCCAAAGAGGTGTTTGGGTGACAGGGTTAGATTGACAATAAATGCACTTCATGGAGAGAGAAAAGTGATTTTTCAGTGGTCCCAATGAGAACTATCTCCACTTAGCACCTCTTGGGTGGGATAGTTTTTTTGGTGGGTTCGGTGCAACTTGCTCCAATTTAAACCCTCATGCTATTTGAGCCCCAACGAGCTCAAACTAACTCTAACCCATGGATCCAAACAGGGCCTATGACCAGTCTCGACGCGAAGCAGTCGCGTGCACCGGGAAGCGACGCTCTCTCGGCCGTCGCGCCACTTCAAAGCCGGCGCCAGTGAGAGGTTGCCTCCGCTCTAGCCGGGCATTAATGCGGCACTGACGCTCCAGGGCGATGCTGACCGTTTCACGTAGGAAGCGTGCGCTGGCAAGGGAGTATAGGTTTTGAACCGTTTCAGCTGTAGTACTGGTAGTTTTCAAAACTACTCAATTATTGCACTTAGTTTCCTAAGAAATTGTGGTAAAAAACATTACTCCACAGCCCGCTTCCTTCTCCTTCCTCTTCCACCGCCCGCGCACGTCTGCGGGAAGCGACCGGTCAACCCTTACATAGGAGTGCTAGCACAAAAAGATGCATGCATGACCACTAAAATTTCCATATTAAAGCGTCGCTCCGGCGGGAGTATGGCGTATGTTGTTACCTTCGGCCGGCCCATGGCTACCGGGTGACGGCGACCAGAGAAGAGGCGGCGGGAGGGGGATGAATGCATCTACTATTTGGGTTCGCCTTCCGGCTTAAATAAATGCGCAACATCACGTGTACCCGCGGGTGCACAAATTGTAACATACGTGTCTGCTTAAGTGGGCGTCACGTAACTGGTGTGTGTGTGAGAGATTCTGAGAGACAGAGTGCGTGTGTGCGACTCTACTCTTCGGACATGTACTCAACCTTTTGCATCGGGATATAAGTATAATGGTATTTACTTTAGCTAGTGATTTACGTGGCCATGTTAATGTGGTTGTGTCAAAAAATGTCACTTCCTGCTCGTGGTTTGCGTTATATAATTACAAGCAAGATTCTCGTGCTTTGCACATAACATGAATATGCATTTTTTTTAAAAACACCTGTTGTGATTGACCCATGCAGGAGTAATCCCATGTGTAAAAACTAATGATATCTCGAGAATTTTATCGGAAAACTGGTATCTCGAGAATGTCATCGAAAAAATGAAAGATGAGAGATAAGGCGAGGAGGAGTGGAGCGTGGTGGTGACTGGTGGTCGGAATGGGCGGAGGCATGGGGATGGACGGCACCGGCAGGCGGCAGCGGCCACCATGCATGCTAGATTGTTCCAGAGACTTATTCCTTTCTTAATTGCTGAGCAATGAGGTTGCAGGAGATAATGATGAGGAGAGAGGTGCGGGTATCTTTTGTAAAATTATCATAGTTTGCTTTCTATCCTCAGATATAGATCATACGGTCTGTATTACAAGATGGCAGGCACACCATCACCGCCAACTCGTATTTTATAAGGGTACAGATGATAAGTTTGCTGACTACTAAAGTAAAGTGGAATTTGTCCGTGTTATGCAAGTAAATAAAGGTGATTGTTTATCATACGGGTAAGGTTGGATGAAGGGTGGTAGGAAAAAATGCTCCGCCTAGAGCATGTGTGTGTGAGATGGAGTCTTAGTGTGTGTGTGTGGGGTGTGTGTGTGTGTGAGACAGAGAGAGAGAGAGGAGAGAGAGAGATGGAGTCTTAGTTTGTGTGAGAGAGAGAGATGGAGCCTTAGTGTGTGTGTGGGGGGGTGTGTGTGCGTGCATGTGTGTGTGTGTTTGTGTGTGTGTGAGAGAGAGATGGAGTCTTAGTGTGTGTGTGGGGTGCGTGCATGCGTGTGTGTGTGTGCGTGCGTGTGTGTGTGTGTGTGTCGCGGGGTCCTCTGTGGCGGATGTAATTTAAGTGTGCATGGCTTCATCATAGAGAGGCGATGTGTATGGCAGAGCCCACCAACGATGGGGTGCGAGGGAGAAAATGCCCGTAGAGAGGGAAGAGAAGGTGTGTGCACATGAGAGGAGTCGACATCGAGAGAACGTGTTTGTTCGAGAGACACCGAGGAAGACTACTATATATCAATGGTGCATGTAGGCGGGAATTAAACAAAAGGATGGTCTTATTGGTTTCGGGGATATAGGGGAAGAGTGAGAGGCGGGGGAGTAGCTAGAAGGAGATTTTTAAGTGTGAGTGTGTGTTTTACCCATCCAAGCGGAAGTTATGTGCACAAAAGAGGAGAACGATTCGATGTGGCGTTAGGATTGAGGGTAATTAACTACGTATGGAGACATAGAGACCTTGAACGTGCATGTGTGAGAGGTATACATGTATACGTGGGATGTGTGTGTGCGCGCGCATGATCGAGATAAAAGAAAGAATACATAAGTCATAAGATCAACGAAATGGGAGAGACGGATCGGTATGACAATATGCATGCATGTGGGAATGCAGGGAACAAGGCCCGACAATTGAGCATGTGTTTTTGTCTTTAAGAGATAGTGGCGTGGGTTGGAGCATGCATCTATGGCGAGCAGAGGGAGTGAGGCGCAACGATTGTGCAAAACAGACCAACCTATAAATGCAAATGTATGGAGAGACATCTATAGTGTGGGTGATAGGAAGCAAGACTCCGTGCGAGAAAGAAATGTTGACGGAGAAACTACAGATAGATACAGATATGTACATGCTAGCTAGAGGGACATCCGCTAGTTTGGGTGTTGGAGATGACCGTCGGGTGGTTCAAAGGGTGAAGTTATATATGTGTGTGAGAGGGCACTTGACTGCATGTAGAGAGAAACATATGTAGTGTGCGTGATAGGAATCAAGAGTGAGGGCGAGAAATAAGGTTGATGGAGAAATAGATAAATAGAAAGATAAAGATGCTAGCTAGTGTGCGTTAGAGATAGGAGTCGGGTGGATCATAAGGTTGGGTTATGTGTGTGGGTGTGAGAGAGATAGAGAGAGGGTGCATGTGAGTCACATACAAACAAATATCAAAGAGAAATGAGATCCAAAGAGACGGAGTTTTATGTCTGCGAGAGAGAAAGATATTTCATGACGAGAGTGATAGCTAGAGAGACATACGAGGGAACGCAAGATATCTCTAGGGAGAGAGGGTGTGTGTGTGAGCGACATACAAGAGAACAATGGAGAAATATGAGACCCTGGGAGACAGAGTTTGTGTTTGTGTGTGAGAAAGAGATATTGAAGAGGAAGAGCCGTAGGTTCTCATATCTAAGGAGTGAAAGACATCTCTGTATGAGGGGTGTGCGAGTGGCACACATGGGAATAGTAGAGAGAAATGAGACCCCTGGAGACAAAGTTTTGTGTTTGTGTGAGAGTAAGAGATTCCACATGGAGAATCATAGTTAGAGACACATAGCAGGGAGCGAGATATACTTAGAGAGAGATAGAGTGATGAAGGTCGAGGGAGAGAGTACCATCAGTGTGTTACGAAGATAAAAGATCATTGTCAACATACAGGTAGCACGAGAGATACCTGAGAGACGATGAACGCGTATAGGTCTAGAGAGATAGTCCTATATAAGCATGAGTGATAGCTATATGAGACGAATATCTGGATTAAAGGGGATTCAAATATTTAAACTGGAGATCACTACATCGATAATATCATAACACAAATTGGTGTATCAAACATGCATATTCATTTGAATTTGGGCACACGTGTAATGTTATATAGTTTATCAATATTGGTGATCCATAGATTCTTCAATTACAAACAATGCATGGTTTATATGCAATTAATGTCTAAACGGGATTACACTATATGTTGCGTGTGTGAAACACATTATACATGTTTGAGAAGTAAAAAACCGCATGAAACACACATTAATTGGAGACAGTTAGCGAGGAATGCATACATTGGATTTCAACATAAAGTGGTTTCAAATATTTGAAAATCCAAATTGATGGATACAACCTTATGAATCTGAGATCATGCCATTTGTAAACCATATTTACATATAAATGGTGTTATGATTTTGAAAGTATATATAAAAAATGATGTATATAGAATGTAATTCCAATTGAAAATGGATCCCGCACGAAAAAAAATTAGAATACAAATGGGATTCGAATTGAGTTGGTACGGTAAACGTGCACTCTGCAAAATTTGGATGAAGCGGGGAAAGTCGCAGTAACCGCCCGAAACCAAAATCTGCGAGATGGAAATAACTACTGCCTATCCCTGCCACACAAAGCCTATATCCTGGATTTCTATAGGTTTCGATAGGGGTAGGTTTGTAATTTCACCCAAACGTGACGTAACCGCCTCTCACCCGGATTCATACACGGTGGGCGCCAAAACACAGTGTGTCCTCGGCCGAAATCGACTCCCTCCCTAATTCATATTCATAACGGTGGGCGCCAAAAACAAACTCCCGTCGGAAAATATTCGGTGTATGCGAGATTACCGTCCTATCCCCAACCGACTAATGTTGCTGTGATGTAGTAGAAATTTGAAACGGGGGCTAAGTTTGTAAATATCCTCGCATTTGAGACAAGCGCGCCCTGAATACATGGTTCCCCTTCCTGTCCACCTCCCTTTTCCCCATTCGTACTCCGTGGGCGCCAAAACACCCTCACCACCCCACCCTCCTCCGTCCGCCGTCGTCCGCCACCCCATCCACCACCGTCCTCCTCCACCATGCCGGAGCTGATACCCCGACGCGCCGTCCATTACAAGAGATCGACCTCTCTCATCCATGGCTTCGGAACGGGATCCTTGCATCCCGTCCTCTCGCTTCATCCCCGCTGTCGTCCACCTTGCCGGCGCCGCTCCTACGACCTTCTCGTCCACCGCGCCCCGCCGCCACTGTCTACCCTCCTAGATCTGCTTCCACGCCACCGACAGCCATCGCTACCGCAGCACCGTCAAATTCTCAGCAGATGCATACACGGTGCCGCACCAAAGGAGGTATTCTTTCGTATCTGCTCAACTTATTTATCACAGCAAGAAAATAGATTGCCACTGCTTTACTCTGATTTCTTGTCTTGGTTGCGAAGTTGCCTTTGTCTGGTTTGCACCTTCAGATCGTCCATGGCATGCTCAACACCATGCTCGCAATGCTTATGGTTTTCCCCTTTTATATTCCACGCTAGTTAAATTACAGTAGACTAAATTTCAAAATTGGGTCAGTCGATTTTTGACAGCTCGCCGAAGTTCGCCGGTGCGAAGGAAGGGGCTCGGGTGGGGACGGTGGTTGTGGGGGCGGTGGTGGGGCCAGGTCGAACGAAGAAAACTCGACGCAGGTGGGGGCGGGGGTGGGGTGGCGGAGGAACACAGGCGGTGGGGCCGGTGATTCGGCCTGCGGCCCGTGCGGTGTTCTATATGGGAAGCACAGTATGTTCCTTGTTGGGAAGGGGAGCAGGGACATCTGCAGTGAACAGCTGATAGAGCTGGCCTGTACGTGATCGATAGGCTTTCAATTAGTAGCAGCAATACAACACCGTAATTTCCAGCCAGTTCCACTTTCCCGATTTATATATCCTGGTTATGGTGTACCCCTTTTATGTACACTACGATCTGCCTAGTTGTTGTGTGCTCTTGTTATCATGGTTTGGCAATAAACTCTCTATACAGTATATTATGAACCTATCATCTGCCAACTATCCTTACTTCTGGAGCCTTTTTTTGTACTTGTGCCAGATTATATTAATGCACACACCATATTACACCACACATGGGCTCTCTCATCAGAATCCGGTGATAGCACACAAGGGTTTACAGGGGTGCCCCTATATTAGAATATCCTCTGCATTACAAAGATAATCTCACTACTATTTATGTTTTCATGCTTCTCACATATTATACGTAATCATAGTGAATATCAGAATCCGCGCATTAGAAGAATATTGTGGAACACTGCAACGACTTACAAAATTGGCACCAAGGCATTGAGTGCCATTCTGGATGCAATGAAACTCATACGCTCCCCACCTATAGATTCTTGTTCAGAATATGATCCTAATGACTATTCTAACCTCAAGGAGTCAAAGGCAGATGGCCTGTCATGTTCACCCATCAAGGTGCCTGTTCTAATTTGGCAAGGTTTTATTGATTGCGCGTATCTTGCATAAGTTATCTTGCATTTCCTCTACTTTGTAGAACCACCATTTCACTACTAGGAAAAGGGCTATAGATGGAAATGACACTAATGGCGCACCAGACATGTGGTGCGCCATTAGTATATACTAATGGCGCACCATGTGTTGGTGCGCCATTAGTGTCCAAATACTAATGGCGCACCACATCCACTGTGCGCCATTAGTAACAAATTTTTTTAATTTTTTTTCAAAACTACTAATGGCACACCGTGGGAGTGGTGCGCCATTACGTAATGGCGCACCGCTCCCACGGTGCACCATTAGTAAAAAAAATTTAATTTTTTTCAAAACTACTAATGGCGCACCATGGGAGTGGTGCGCCATTACAACTAGTAATGGCGCACCACTCCCACGGTGCGCCATTAGTAAAAAAAATTAATTTTTTTTTCAAGCCATTATTAGAAACTTGGCCAGCACTTCCACCGAATGCACCCCCCCCCCCCCCCGTCGACCGCCTTTTCAGTTTTTTAAAAAAATAAAAAAATGACGGAAATGTCAAAAAAATAAAAGAAAATAAGTTTCCCATGTGATATGTGGTCTAGTTGTTGTGAAAATTTACAAATATGAATTTCGACTTTATTTGTGAAATCTCTCAAGAATTTGTAAAATGGGCATAACTTTTGCGTACGAACTCGGATGAAAAAGTTTTTTATATGAAAAATCATCTACTCGAAAAGTTACATCCGAATTTAACATTTTCAAAATCCCCAAAAACCTAACAGAAAAAAGTTACGGGGCTTCTAAGATCTGGAGCCAAAAAATTCAAAACATTTCAAACTTACTAGTGGCGCACAGTATGCTAGGTGCGCCACTAGTAACAGAAAAAAATTGGTTTTGAAAAAAAATTTGAATTATTTTTCAAAATATGATACGTAATATGATCGGGAAGTTTGAAATATTTTTTCAAAATTTTATCATACTCATGAACATGAACAAAGTCCTAGACATCAGCAAGGTTTAATAGGATTGATATGATAGATATATCAACAAGTGCCTGTGGAGTGAGGTGGTGCTGGGGTTGGATAGAACTATGAAGTTAAGCGTGCTTGGGCTGGAGTAGTGTGAGGATGGGTGACCTTTTGGGAAGTTTGACCACAGAGTGCGATTTGACCTGAGATTAAGCATATTGACTTGAGATTAAGCCATAGTGACCCGAGATTAAGAAAAAAAAATAAAAAAAATGATTTTTTTCAAAAAATGAAAAAAATTGAAAAAAATTTATTACTAATGGCGCACTTCTATGTGGTGCGCCATTACTAAGTCAGATAGTAATGGCGCACCTCTAGGCATACTAATGGCGCACCAGTGGTGCGCCATTAGTAAAAAATACTAGTGGCGTGATACTAATGGCGCACCAGTAGTGCGCTATTAGTAGGCAAAACTGGTGCGCCATTAGTAGGCCTTTTCCTAGTAGTGTTTGCTTAGTTTACTCATCATATATGTCAAGATACCATGCCCATCCATTATCAATACATATTCCATCTGTCATCATACTATGTTTTTTCACTCAAATGTTGTTCTTGTGCATCAGACATCAGAAAGGAAGAGTGCGATTTGACCTGAGATTAAGCATATTGACTTGAGATTAAGCCATAGTGACTCGAGATTAAGAAAAAAAAATAAAAAAATGATTTTTTTTCAAAAAATGAAAAAAATTGAAAAAAATTTATTACTAATGGCGCACTTCTATGTGGTGCGCCATTACTAAGTCAGATAGTAATGGCGCACCTCTAGGCATACTAATGGCGCACCAGTGGTGCGCCATTAGTAAAAAATACTAGTGGCGTGATACTAATGGCGCACCAGTAGTGCGCTATTAGTAGGCAAAACTGGTGCGCCATTAGTAGGCCTTTTCCTAGTAGTGTTTGCTTAGTTTACTCATCATATATGTCAAGATACCATGCCCATCCATTATCAATACATATTCCATCTGTCATCATACTATGTTTTTTCACTCAAATGTTGTTCTTGTGCATCAGACATCAGAAAGGAAGAGGGTGATTGCCGAACATGAAGGAGCACCAGCAAAGTCCTTGAAAAACGTGGTGGTGCCGGAGAAATCAGACGGCACCCCACTTATATTGGCTCTACAACCAGTGACACAAAATGTAGGACTGACTCTAGCAGACTGTACCCATACTTCACTAGCTACACCACTAGCCCCACCACATAGGACCTGCACTCCAACAAAAGGTATGCCAATTTCAGTTGCCATAGCACCAGCCGTACCACAGAAAAATCCCACTCCAGCAAAAAGTATAGCAAGTCCACCAGCCGAAGACATATCCCAACTACAGAGACAACCAATTCCTGCAGATTGGAACCCCATTCCAGTTATTCCCAGTTTAAAAGACAATGCTTTCAATGTTGTTAGGGACTACGTGCATATATTCCCATCATGGGAAGATTATAGTGAAGACAAACACCATTTTCACATCTTCCTGTCCCACTTACGTGTAAGTGCTATAATTCACGGTGATTATTTTCCTATTTTCTGCTGATTGAACACATCAGTGATGTACATTACATTGTTGTAAGTAGGTGAGGGTCAATCTGGATAGTCATGACGAGCAAAGCTTGCTTGAGCTTTTCAAGGAAGCATTGCAGCAGTATCGATGTTACCTGAGGAAATCACACTTTGATGGAAAGTCTATAAACGAATTTCCGGTGAAGTCTCCTGTGCTAAATTCAGAAGACATTGAATGGAAAAACCTTGTTATGCATTGATCTCGTTCCCAGGATGAGGTACTGTCTATGAAATCACATGACGATTTGAACTTCTACTTTTCCGCATGTGCCTTACGGATCATTTTTGCAGGAAATCTGCTCGAAGAAGAATTCCGATTTGACAAGAACGACAAGATATCGCAAATATGCTGCCCACTGCTTTGCTCTTGTTAGTACATGTTGTCCTGTATCACTGTACTTGCATACATACCTGGTTCATTATGTGACAGCAGTATGCATGATAGCTTGCTTATCAATTGTTCGCTCCAAATTATCTGATCTGTATGAATGGTTACATTAGTGTAGAATATATCCAATGCCAATGTTTTTTTAGCTCTGCATTGTTCCTGTAAGTACATGCTGTCCTTTATCAGTGTACTTATAATGACAGGTAGTTGTTCATGTACCATCACTCTGCAGCTTATTTTCCTTTGCCCTCCATTTTCTACACATCAGATCTATATTTACTCTTACCATAAGGTTGGTACTGACAAAGTTTAGTTGTGCATTGCTCTTGGCTGTACCTTTTGCCTGTATCGATGCACTTACATTTATAGCTACTTGGTTATGTAGCATCACTCTTCATCTTATCTTAAATATTCTCCATTTTTTCGTATATTATCACATCTATATTTACTCTTAACAAAATGTAGAATAAAGGCAATGCTTTTGAAGAAGATTCTGTGGTAAACTTCTTGAATTGCCCCCCCCCCCCCATCAGCATGGACAAGGCCTTTATAGAGCATGTCTTCACCAATAATGTAAGTTTGTCCATCTCAAGCCTTCAAACTTTGTTGTATATATTTGGTTAGGCATGACTGCAACAGCTGTTTATTTTTGGTGTTTGCAACAAATTTCTTGTTTAATGTTTATTATGTAGTTCATAAACAAAAGTTTGTCCTTTCTCAATTTAAGTTTTCAGTTGTACAACCAAGTTCCTTCTTCATACCATGTAAATTAAACTATACAAAGCAAGTGATCTTCTTTTGCACTGCATGTATGCTTCTATTCTCCATCCGTAATCCAGTGGTGTGGTGAACCTACCCACTACAGCACAATGTCATATTCTGCAATGTCTTAACTATGAACAATGTCATATCATTCTACTATTATTTAAACCGTCTCTTTATTTGCCAATCTGAAATGGTATAAATTGACAGCACACTAACCATTGATACTTATGAGTTCTTGATCTATAATCCAGTGGTGTCGTGAAGCTGCCAACTCCTTCACAATGTCATTTACTGCCATGTCTTGACCTGAACAATACCATATTGTGTTAATGCAAATTTAAACAGTGTCACTTTATTCGTCAGTAAGAAATGTGATGAACTGTCAGCACTAATACTTTTATGTGCGAAACATGTCATCTGTCTGCTTGTTTATCTTTAAGAGTGAGGAAGATATAAGTGTTGAACAAGCGCAGTCTCATCATCTTGCTCAGCTGCTTGCGCTGCAGCTCTCCAGCAGGGCTAACCTTTCTTGAACTCTATTGAAGTGATGTCGGTTTTGTATATTATTTTGTCGGCGTGTTTATTTGCACTGGTGGCGATCTTTGATGCCCAGTGTATGTAATCTGCTGTCCGCTTGTGCTTTATTGTCATAGTGGAGAACTTTGATGCCCAATGGATGTAATATGCCGTAATTTCTTTATTGTATAGTCTAGGTTTTTTCTTATTCACGATGCTGCAGTTATTTTACTGTATATATATCCTGTCTTCGTAGTAAACCGGCCAAACCGTAAAATTATGGTACATAATCGGGTCATCATGCAATCACAATGTAGGTTGGGCCTGAAACATGCCGAACTGCTCACGGGCCGACAGCAATCCTAAATGAACCCCGGCCCATGATTGTGCGAATCAAATCACGGGCTTTTAACAGGCCAAAATTATCTCAGTCCTTGTTTGGCCCAATCAGATATCGGCTGCGAGCAGGCCGGATGCAAACCGGGCCGTAGTTAGGCCCAACTATATGACGGGCTTTTAACAGGCTGAAATTAATATAGGGCTGAAATGTTAAACGGGCCCTTAACATGCCAAAACAAATATCAGGCTGAATTACTAAGTGGGCCTTTAGCAAGTGGGCCCAAAAGCATAGTGTCCAGTTGACGGGCCGAATATGATATGGGCCATAATTGAGCCCAAAGCCTCTTAAAGGGCCGGACCTAATATGGGCCGTAATTTGGCCTAGAACATGGTAGGCTTTTAACGGGCCGGATCTCATATGGGCCACTATTAGACCCAGAGCATGGCAGGCCATTAATGGACCGGATCAAATATGGGCCGGCATTTGGCCCAAAACATGGCAGGCAGTTAATGGGCCAGCCTACTAGGGTCCTCAAAATCTTGTGGGCCTACAGCTGGGCCAGCCCATTAATGTCGGCGAAATCTTGTGGGCCTTTAGCTAGGCCGGCCCATTATGATCCGCAATAATCTTGTGGGCCTTTATCTAGGCCGGCCCATTATGGCACACAAAATTTTTGTGGGCCTTTACCTGGGCCGGCCCATTATGGCCCGCAAAATCTTGTGGGCCTTTAGCTGGGCCAGCCCATTATGGTCCACAAAATCTCGTGGGCCTTTAGCTGGGCCGGCCCATTATGGTTCGCAAAATCTTGTGGGCCTTCAATTGGACCGGCCCATTTAAACTTCATAGGCCGGTCCACGTGTCAACATATCATAGGCGCATCTCGCCCATTGGATGAGTGACACCTGTGCCAACGCGGACCTGACATGTGTCTCCTCCAGCCAATGATGATTTTACACGTGGAAAATCCCCATTGGTCGGGGCTGTTAACGGGTTATTAGATCCAAAACCCGACCCCATAGCTTAACGGTGTTCCGTTATGGTGGATGCCATGTGTCGGTCACCCTTGACGAAAGCACTTCTGTGACGCGCGATTTATCGTCATGGAAGTGGACACTTCCGTGATGATAATTTTGGTAATGTCATGGAACACTTCTACGACAGCACAGGTATGACTATCTTGATTCTGTCATAAATTTGTCATGGATGTACATGCATGACAAAAAACGTGACCTACTGTGACAAACACATATCATCACGGAAGTGTATTTTTTTTTGTAGTGATAGTAGTGCTACTATCTACAAATCTAGACTTGTCGAAAAAAGGTTTTTTGACAAAGTTCAAGGTGTTGACTACGATGAGATTTTCTCACTCGTAGCGATGCTTTAGTCTGTCCGAATCATGTTAGCACATTGCCACATTTTATGAAATCTGGCAAATGGATGTCAAAACTACATTCCTTAATGGATTTCTTAAAGAAGAGTAGTATATGATGCAACCAGAAGGTTTTGTCGATCCTAAAGGTGCTAACAAAATATGCAAGCTCCAGCAATCCATCCATGGACTGTTGCAAAGCATCTCAGAGTTGGAATATACGCTTTGATGAGTTGATCAAAGCATATAGTTTTATACAGACTTGCGATGAAGCCTGTATTTACAAGAAAGTGAGTGGGAGCACTACAACCTTTCTGATAAGCATATGTGAATGACATATTGTTGATCGGAAATGATGAAGAATTTTCTGGAAAGCATAAAAGGAGTGTTTGAAAGGAGTTTTTCAAAGAAAGACCTCGATGAAGCTACTTACATATTGAGCATCAAGATCTATAGAGATAGATCAAGACGCTTGATAAGTTTTTTTTCCAATGAGTACATACCTTGACAAATTTTTGTAGTTCAAAATAGAACAGTCAAAGAAGGAGTTCTTGCCTGTGTTGTAAGGTGTGAAATTGAGTCGGACTCAAAGCCCGACCACGGCAGAAGATAGAAAGAGAATGGAAGTCATTCCCTATGCCTCAACCATAGGTTCTATAAAGTATGCCATGCTATGTACCAGATCTATTGTATAACCTACACTAAGTTTGGCAAGGGAATACAATAGTGATCTAGGAGTAGATCACTGGACAGTGGTCAAAATTATCCTTAGTGGAATAAGGATATGTTTCTCGATTATGGAGGTGACAAAAGGTTCATCGTAAAGGGTTATGTCGATGCAAGTTTTGACACTGGTCCAAATGACTCTAAGTCTCAATCTGGATACATATTGAAAGTGGGAGCAATTATCTAGTGTAGCTCCATGCAAAGCATTGTTGACAGAGAAATTTGCAAAATACATACGGATCTGAATATGGCAGACCTGTTGACTAAACTTCTCTCACAAGCAAAACATGATCACACCTTAGTACTCTTTGGGTGTTAATCACATAACGATGTGAACTAGATTATTAACTCTAGTAAACCCTTTGGGTGTTGGTCACATGACAATGTGAACTATGGGTGTTAATCACATGATGATGTGAACTATTGGTGTTAAATAATATGGCGATGTGAACTAGATTATTGACTCTAGTGCAAGTGGCAGACTAAAGGAAATATGCCCTAGAGGCAATAATAAAGTAGTTATTTATATTTCCTTATATCATGATAAATGTTTATTATTCATGCTAGAATTGTATTAACCGGAAACTTAGTACATGTGTGAATACATAGACAAACAGAGTGTCGCTAGTATGCCTCTACTTGACTAGCTCGTTAATCAAAGATGGTTAAGTTTCCTAGCCATAGACATGAGTTTTCATTTTATTAAACGGGATCACATCATTAGAGAATGATGTGATTGACAAGACCCATCCGTTAGCTTAGCACTATGATCGTTTAGTTTGTTGCTATTGCTTTCTTCATGACTTATACATGTTCCTCTGACTATGAGATTATGCAACTCCCAAATATCGGAGGAACACCTTGTGTGCTATCAAACGTCACAACATAACTGGGTGATTATAAAGATGATCTACAGGTGTCTCCGAAGGTGTTTGTTGGGTTAGCATAGATCGAGATTAGGATTTGTCACTCCGTGTATCGCAGAGATATCTCTGGGCCCTCTCAGTAATGCACATCACTATAAGCCTTGCAAGCAATGTGACTAATGAGTTAGTTGTGGGATGATGCATTACGGAACGAGTAAAGAGACTTGCCGGTAACGAGATTGAACTAGGTATTGAGATACCTACGATCGAATCTCGGGCAAGTAACATACCGATGACAAAGAGAACAACGTATGTTGTTATGCAGTTTGACCGATAAAGATCTTCGTAGAATATGTGGGAGCCAATATGAGCATCCAGGTTCCGCTATTGGTTATTGACCGGACACGTGTCTCGGTGATGTCTACATAGTTCTCGAACCCGTAGGGTCCACACGCTTAACGTTCGGTGACGATCGATATTACGAGTTTATGTGTTTTGATGTACCGAAGGTAGTTCAGAGTCCCGTATATGATCACGGACATGACGAGGAGTCTCGAAATGGTCGAGACATAAAGATCGATATATTGGAAGCCTATGTTTAGACATCGAAATGGTTCCGGAAGAATTCGGGCATTTACCGGAGTACCGGGAGGTTACCGGAACCCCCCGGGGAGTCAATGGGCCTTAATGGGACATAGTGGAAACGAGGAGGAGGCGGCCAAGGTGGGGGCGCCCCCCCCCAAGCCCAATCCGAATTGAGAGGGAGGACGGCCCTCCTTTCCTTCTCTCCTTCTCCCCCTTCCTTCCCTCTCCTACTACAACTAGGGAAGGGGGAATCCTACTCCCACCGGGAGTAGGACTCCCCCCTTGGGCACGCCTAGGAGGCCGGCCCTCCCCCCTCCTCCACTCCTTTATATACGGGGGAGGGGGGAACCCCATAGACACACAAGTTGATCATTGATCTTTTAGCCGTGTGCGGTGCCCCCTCCACCATAATCCACCTCGGTCATATCATTGCAGTGCTTAGGCGAAGCCCTGCGCCAGTAGATTCATCATCACCGTCATCACGCCGTCGTGCTGACGAAGCTCTCCCTCAACACTCTACTGGATCGTGAGTTTGTGGGACGTCACCGAGTCGAACGTGTGCATATCACGGACGTGCCATACTTTCGGTACTAGGATCGGTCGATCGTGAAGACCTATGACTACATCAACCGCGTTGACATAACGCTTTCGCTTATGGTCTACGAGGGTACATAGACAACACTCTCCCCTCTCATTGCTATGCATCACCATGATCTTGCGTGTCCGTAGGAATATTTTTGAAATTACTACGTTCCCCAACAATAGGACCCCGCTGCCATGGGAGGGTAGGACAAAAGACGTCATGCAAGTTCTTTCCATAAGCACGTATGACTATTTACAGAATACATGCCTACATTATATTTATGAACTGGAGCTAGTGGCGTATCGCCCTAGGTTATAACTGTCTCATGATGAATATCATCCAACGAGTCACCGATCCAATGCCTACGAATTTATGATATATTGTTCTTGCTAAGTTACTACTTGTCGGCGGTTTGGTGCGACATATGCCAACAGATGGCTTATCATGGTGGGGGCGAGTAGAACGTCGTCGGTGCCTGGAAACGGGATGAGGCAAAGACATGCACGCCGGCGAATCTTACCCAGCTTCGGGGCTCTCCGGGGAGATAATACCCCTACTGCTGCTCTGCGGGGTCTCCGCATGATCACTATGGCCAAGTGTTTACACGGTTGCTCCTTGAGCTGTTTTCTGGTGGTAGGCGATGGCAAGGCTAGCTCTCTCCCTTCTATATGATCTGGTCTAGAGCTAATGGGTTCCAACCCTTTGCATGGGTGCCTTGGGCGGTTTATATAGGCCTACCCCCCAGGGGTACAATGGTAATCCGGCTGGACGCGGGCCCAGCCGTCAGTGCCTCTGGCTTCCGTCTTCTCTGCCGACAGCTGGGGCCCGCCAGTCCGACTGGCCTGGTACGGAGCCGACAGGCCGCGTCTGCCGCGGGTGGGTCTTTCCGGCTGCTGATTACTGTAGCCGTGCTTCTGATGACGCAGGCTTGATCATGGGGTCGTGGCAACAGCCCCACCGTCTGGCGGGCGATCACTGT
Source organism: Triticum urartu (assembly GCF_056163025.1). Lineage (NCBI taxonomy): Eukaryota > Viridiplantae > Streptophyta > Magnoliopsida > Poales > Poaceae > Triticum > Triticum urartu. The sequence continues at coordinate 387,994,735 of NC_141877.1, forward strand.
TGCCACTCCCCATCACATCTTGATTAATGGCGCATGGGCCCCGGGGGGGGGGGGGGGGGGGGGGGCTCGGCCGACTCCCCCGGGCCGACTCCCGACGGGTCCCACTAGTGGTTCTCCTGCCGTCTCCCGAGGTCTCACTGACTGGTGGGGCCTGCTGCCTCCAGGCCGTTCAGACAAGCCGTCGTGGGTGCAGGATTCGGCCCTGCGGTGCTGATGTCAGGGCCGGCATGGCAATAGTGCCACGCCGCACGGAGATCTTCCGGGGTACGGCATGCTGTGGCCATGCCTGCCATTGGTGAGGGGCGGGCGTGGGCTTCGTTGTAGCCACGCCCCTGCCTCGTCCCCTTTGATGAGGTCATGGGGTTTGTTGGAGTCGCAGGCCGACTCCCTAAAGCCGGCTTCTATGGAAGTCGTCCCTGGGACTCGGCCGTGAGCGGGTAGTCAGCCGCCTTGCCGTCGACTCCTCAGGAGGCGGCTCTTTGTCCTGGGGTCTTGAGGGGCGCAGCCTGCCCCGATGTCTTGAAAGGTTCTGGGACTCGGGTTGTCCTACCTGTGGCCCATTACTCCGACAGTAGTCCCCGAAGCTGGTGAGGCGCCGCGGACGATCGGCCGAGAAGCCTCAGCAGTTTCTCTTTCCGGGTGCTCAACACATGGTCTTTGATTGACTTCCGCCGGGCCGACTAGAAGGAGTCGGACTTGCTCAACTCGGACTCACTCAATTTCGACTCACTCAGTATTTCGAACGTCGTGGCGGGATTTAGGTGGCGTGCTAGATAAGCCTCCAGGACGCCACCCATTCCAGGCCTATCACGCGAGGGCACGTGGCTAGGCCGTCCTGCCAGCCTACGCACGCGACGGGACAAGCCCATAGGTGGGGCCCGCCACTACCGCGCCTCGGCACCCGAGCGGATCCGCTGCGGCCCCGGTGGACGGTTGGGATTCCCGTGGAGTTACTCCGTGTAGTAACTTTATCGTGGATCGTGGGGGTCGTGGGGTCGTGGGCGCAGTAAATCCCCAGGTCCGCCCCTTCGGCTTCACAGCCCACGAGGATATAAGTAGGGGGAAGAGGGGGGCACGGGCGCCCCTCCTTCCCACTACTCCTCGTTCTCTTCCTTCTTGCTGTTCCTCGCTCTCCTCCTTCCTCTTCTCTTCTTCGCTCCACCGCGCGCCCAAGCTCCGGCGAACGCTGCGGCAACAGCTCGCGATAAGTTCTTCCTCCGCACCTGGGACGGCTCCGAAGTTCATGAAGACCACATCGAGTTCCTCCGCCGGACTCGTTGGCTCCCCGTCGAGGATCGCGTGCAGGTGCGTCTTGCGCCAAAGGGGGAGATTTCCCCCGCGCCGCAGGAGGGCGAGCGGGTTATCTTCCGCTCGCATTGCCTGCGCGGGTTGGGGCTTTCGGCGAGCAGTTTCTTCCGGTCCTTCCTCGAGTTCTACGGCATCCAGCCGCACCACCTCACCCCCAACGCAGTAGTGCTGCTGTCCGCCTTCGTGGCCATGTGGGAAGGCTTCCTCGGAGTCCTCCCCACCCTCGAGCTCTGGGGGGAGTTTTTCTTCTCCAAGCTCGGCACCCAGGCTGCGGGCGTGCCGGCTCAGTGCGGCGCTTTCATTGTCGTGCGAAGGTCGGGGGCCGACAATCCCTTCCCCTCCATCTCGCTGATCATGTCGGTGAAGATGTGGCAGAGTTCCTACTTCTACGTTAAGAACGCCTCCGCGAGGGGGGACTGGGTCAACCTGCCGGCTTTCGAAGCCGGCCCGCCGGCTGGGCGACTGCCCAACTGGTCGTACCGGGCCAAGTCACTGACGCCTGCGGGAGCTGGCGCCATCACGCGACTCCAAGTGCTGACGCAGTCAGAGGGTCTGACTGGTCCGGACCTGCTGGCCGCCTTCGTTTCGTGCCGAGTTCTCCCACTCCAAGGCCGCCCCCATATGATATGCCAGATGAGTGGGCACCGCGACCCGAGTCGGATGTGCACCAAGGACATGCCTCACGAAGAGGTGGCCTTCATGGTGAACTACCTCTCGGACAGCAGGCTCCTGGAGGATTGGCGGTTCGGCAAGGAGCCGTACTCCCACGCCAACCCCCCGCCCGTGGTGAGTCGCCTTTCCTTTCTTTCTTTGGATTGTCTTCTTCTTGCCGAGTTTTGTTTTGACCAGTCGGCTTTGGTTAGAATCCCCTCCTCCACCCACCAGTCGGCACCTCGGGGCCGGCCCGCGAGTTCCTCGCCGACCGGGCGGAGAGCGACGTTGACGACCCCGATCTTCGGGCGGCGGCTCTGGAAGATGATGCCGAGGGAGGAGGAGGAACAACAGGCGACTTCAGGCCCTCGGCCACTTTTGCCGACTGGCCTGATGACGACGGCGAGGGAGAAGTCGCCCCTCGCCATCGGCCAGGAGCCAACCAGCCTGGAGCAGGCTCTTCTGTCGCGCCGGGCGCTCCAGGCGGCGGAAAGAAGCGTAGGGCCATGCCGACCTTGTTCGGCAGTCGGCCGAAGAATCCCAAGGGTTTGGCTGCGGCGACCCGGCGGGACGAGGCGGCCGCGAAGGCCATCCGCTTCCGTAAGGAAGTGAAGAAGCCGCCATTGGTCTCCACATAAGTATTCTGTCTTCAAAGTTTTATTCTTTCTTTGTGACTTTGTCTAAGTCTCTGCTTGCCCCTCTTGCTTCAGGGCTCCCCTCTCTCTTGAGAGGATCACCGCCGCCTCCGTCATGGGGTCGGCGGAGACGTCCGCCACCACTCGGCGGATTGACCCCGCTGCTGACCTCCGGGAGGCGACGGAGCGGAATGCACAGGAGAAGCGCAACGAAGAAGAGGCCCTCCGCCTGGAGAAGGCGGAGGCCGACAGGGCGGAGGCCTCCGCCAAGAAAAAACTGGCGGAGGCCGAAGCCGCCGCCGCGGCGAAGCAGCAGGCTGAGGAAGCCGCATGCCGCCAGTCGGCGATGCTCGTTACCCCGTTGAACTCTTCTCCGCCGCCTCTGGAGTTCACGGGGCAGACTGGGGAAGCAGGCGGGGAGAACCCCGTCGTGGAGGGGGAGGGCGGCGACCCCTCTACGCCGGATGTGAACGTTCCGCCGCCGCCTCCGCCGCCGTCTGAAGGTGCGCAGGGCGAGCAGCTGGCGGACCCTCCGGTGCCGCCGACCGAAGACGAGGTTGTGGCGAGGCTACTCCTTCAAGTCGGCTCGCCAACGCACTGCCGTCTGGATAAGGCGACTTCGGCACCCCGCCCCCTGGAAGCCGGCGCCGCCAGCTCGGCGATCCCAGACGCCGAGGTGACGAGCGCCGCGCCCATTGGGTGGGTGCGAGGAGGCGGCACAGGGCCGCTGAACCAGGCGCTTCTGGACGTCCAGGTGAAGCTTCGTGCCGAGGGCGACGCTCTCCAGAATTGCACCAAGGCGTACCTGGCGTCGCGGGCAGCCGTCCGGGTATGTTTTTCCTTTTGGCCTTTGTTTTTCTTGTTCATCTCTGTGGGGGCACGCCAGCGCACCCACTGGGTGTAGTCCCCGAGTTTCGGGCTGGCTGCTGAGCAGGCAGCCCGGAACTCCAATTGATGAACTTTGGGTGTTAAATTTTTGTCTGAAACGTTCGTCGCAGGATTACCACAACCTCCGCGTCACTGCCTTCAACCGTAACGTCGAAGAGCTGGGCAAGCGGACCGCCGATCTGTTGGAGAGCCGGAGTAAGTCCTTTTCCTTCTCCGCGGGGGTGCGCTGGCGCACCCGTGGGCTGTAGTCCCCGAGATTCGGGCCGACTGCTGAGCAGTCGGGCTGGATCTCCTCGGCGACCTTCTTTACTGATGACTTGACGCCTTCTTTCTTTCTTCTTCTCAGGGGCCAACACTGCTCTTCAACAGTAGTTGAGCGACGCCAACTCCGCTTTGCGCGCCAAAGAGGAGGAGTGCAGCAAGCTCGCCACGGAGCGCGATCTGCTGGCCACTCAATTGGCAGAGCAGAAGGAGCTACTTGTGAAGATGCAGAGGGAGGCGGAGGAGATGGAAACCGCCCTCCTGGCCGAGTTCACGAGCGAGCGCTCCTCCTGGTCTGACAAGGAGGCGCTGCTGTCCTCCAGCTTCCACGAGATTGAAGACATCGTTGATGGTGAGTTTCTTTATTTTCTTTCTTCGAGCTACCGACTTAAGTCGTGCCGACTCCTGGTTTTTGACTTGCTTCTTCATTTCTTCGTGTCTTTGCAGACTTCTTCCCCGGGCAGTCGCAGGCCGCCGTCCAAGCCATAGAGGCTGATCGTGAAGGTCGGAGGGCGGAGGGCGCAGAGATTGCCGCCGATGCCCCCCGAACTCTTGACGAGCACATCCTGAGCATCGAGGCTCGCCTTCGGCCGGCTCACTGGATGCTGCGCCGGCTTCAGCGTGTCGGTGCCTTGGCGATTGCCGCCCTGTGGCCGGATATGCAGGCTCCGCGCACCCCCAGCCTGACGGCCGACTGGCTGGAGGTCGCGGCTGGTCGTCTTGAGTCCTGGAAGGGCTCTTTGGCCCGAGCTGGAGCATGTTGGGCCTTGGAGTTCGTCAAGGCATGGTATCCGGGGCTGGACCTAGACTGGCTGGCCACGCTTCGGTCGGAGGCCCAGCCGGAGCTGGCAGCCGCGGAAGACGCCCACGTCAAGCGTGCTGCGGTGATCACAAGTACACCGACACCAGCATCTTCGTCCCCGAACGGTCTGAAGACGGCGAGGAGGTACCGCCAGAGTGGTTTGGGATGAACCCAGACTACGGCGCGGACTCGGCGGAGGTGATTGGCTCTAGCGTCGAGGAAGAGGGCGAGGCGGAGGACGGAGGCGAGGCGGAGGCGCCAGAAGAAGGAGCAGACGGCCAGCCCCAGCTCGACCGTGCCTCCAGCAACGAGCCGCGTGCGACCGACCCGACTGCCGCCGGAGGCGATCAAGCCGAGACTAGCCAGCCGGCCGCCCCGACGCCTGGCGCTGGCGCCTCCTCCGACCCTCTGAATCCGTCTGCTGCTTCCTAAGCTGCTGCTGTATCTTTGTTTTGTCTGCTTCAGTAGTCTTTGAAGAACTTGTTAATTCGCACAATTCCACCCGTGGGGTGTATTTTGAACCTCTGCTCGAAAATTCGGCCAAGGGCCTATGTTGTGTAAATATATTTATCTGAGTTCTATCTTTTCTTGCTCATTGCTCTTTTGGCTTTTTTTCCTTTGTCGCTTTCTCTTAGTTGCCTGTCTTGCCAATCGGACAGCCACTCTACGGACTGTTGCTGGATCAAGTGCTTGGCTACTTTGGGAAAGCAAGTACTTAGCCGTTTTTAAGAGTTTTTGAGCAAGTTGGATAGAAGACGGCAATCCAACTATCCGAGAGTCGGTTTGCGAGAAAGGCTGGAAGCCGTCTTGAGCTATGTTCTATGCTTTGAGTCCTTAACCATTTTTCATGCGAACACCCATTCTACCTTACCTCTGCCCACCGTACAGTCGCTCTGCGAGCTGCGGCTTCTGACAGAAGACGGTTTAGGTGTTACACACTACTTGTCCGGCTGCAGGAAGCATTTCATAGTGCAAGGCGGCAAGTCCCCGGGCCGACTTGTCGAGCCCGGTGCCAAGCGGCATGACAAAGAGTATCATACTTGTAGACATAATTTTTGTCATACAGACAAAAGAGGGCAGTCCCCGAGCTTGTCTCGGGGGACCCGAAGTCTTGGTACTTTAATACAAAAGATAGCGTGGTACATACTGCATCAACTATAAAATCTTCGGAGGAGATTTGCATTTCATGGCCGCTCTGTCTCCTTGCCGGAGACGTCCATCTTGCATGCTCGGGGCTTCTGAGCGTCGATCAGGTAGTAGGAATCGTTGCCCAGTACTTTGCTGATGATGAAAGGGCCTTCCCAAGGTGCCGACAGCTTGTGTTGGCCAGCTATTCGCTGGATCAGCCGGAGCACAAGGTCGCCTTCTTGGAAAGATCTTGGCCTGACCTTCCTGTTGTGGTATCGGCGCAGGCTCTGCTGGTAGATGCTGGACCGGCTGAGTGCCAACAGTCGGCCCTCTTCCAGCAGATCGACGCCTTCTTGTCGTGCTTCTTCTACTTCCTCCTTGGTGTACATGGTGACTCGTGGGGAGTCGAACTCTATGTCCGTTGGGATGACGGCTTCGGCACCGTAGACGAGGAAGAAGGGCGTGAAGCCGGTTGACTTGTTTGGAGTCGTGCGCAGACTCCAGAGGACGGCTGGCAGCTCGTCGAGCCAGCAGCCGGCCGAGCGCTCTAGAGGCTCGATCAGCCAAGGCTTGATGCCGGACAGGATGAGGCCATTTGCTCGCTCCACTTGGCCGTTTGACTGCAGATGGGCGACGGACGCTAGGTCCAGTCGGATGCCCTATGTTGCGCAGAAACGGGCCAAGGCGCCTTTGGCGAAATTTGTGTCGTTGTTGGTGATGATGCTGTGTGGTATGCCATACCAAATTGTGATATCGGAGATGGAAGTTACGGCAGTCGGACCGTTCAGCTTCTTGATTGGCTTTGGTTCTATCCACTTGGTGAACTTGTCCACTGCGACAAGTAAGTGAGTTAAACCACCTCGTGCTGTTTTGAATGGTCCCACCATGTCTAGACCCCAAACTGCGAAAGGCCAGGCAATGGGGATGGTCTTGAGTGCAGAAGCTGGCTGGTGCGGCTTGGAGCTGAACTTCTGACACCCTTTGCATTTTTGGACCAACTCCTTGGCCTCTTCCAAGGCAATTGGCCAGAAGAAACCATGTCGAAAGGCTTTGGCGACGAGTGCTCTTGAAGCCGCATGGTGGCCGCACTCGCCTTGATGGATGTCTTTGAGAATCGCTTCGCCTTGCTCTGGCTCTACGCAGCGCTGGTAGACACCAGTGACACTGCGCCTGACCAACTCTCTATTGACTATAGTGTAGGCTGCCGCCCGGCGTTGTATTTGCCGAGCTGAAGTTTCATCAGTCGGCAGCTCTTTGTTCACCAGGAATTTGAGGATGGGCTGGGCCCATGAGGGTGCTGCTATTTCTTCGAGTGCCAGAACTGCGACTTGGACGAGGGCGGTTGGGCTGGGAGGCGGCGGGTTGGAGTCAACAGCCGCTTGCTGGGTTGATGAAGTCCCTCGGCCGACTGGCGCGGTCCTTGGGCCGAGTTCTGGAGTCTTCGAGTCCGCCACCGCAGTCCCCGGGCCGGGTTTGGCTATGGCAGCTTTGGGGTCTTCTGCCAAAATCTTCATTCCGACTGCCGGAGCTCTGGAGTCGGATCCGACGTCTTCGGGAGGAGCCGGCACAAAAATGGAGTCTGATTCTGGTGAAGGCTTGACAGACGGCTTGAGGAGGCGTTGAAGGGCGACACCAGATGGTATTGCTTGGCGGGTAGAGCCGATTCGTGCCAATGCATCTGCTTGGTCGTTGTCATTTCTTGGCACATGGAGGAACTCGCACCCTTCGAAATACCCGCTGAGTTGCTGCACGAGGAAATGGTAGCTCGCCATGTTTGCATCTTTCGCGTCCCAGTCGCCAGATGATTGCTGGACCACTAAGTCCGAGTCGCCATAACACAAGATCCGGCGGATGCCAAGCTCTTTGGCAAGCCGGAGCCCGTGAATGAGCGCCTCGTACTCGGCGACGTTATTGGAGGCGGCAAAGTGGATTTGCAGCACATATTTGAGCTTATCTCCTTTGGGAGAGGTGAGGACGACGCCGGCTCCCAAGCCAGTGCGCATCTTGGAGCCGTCGAAATGCACCCGCCAATGGGTGGAATCAGGTGCTGGAGGTAGGTACTGGGTCTCGGCCCAGTCGACGAGGAAGTCGGCCAGTGCTTGTGACTTGATAGCGGTGCGGGGCTGGTAGTGGATGGTGTAAGGAGCCAGCTCCATGGCCCACTTGGCCACTCGACCAAAAGCATCTCGGCTACCGATGATCTCGGCAAGTGGGGCCGTGCAGACCACCGTGATTGGATGCTCTTGAAAGTAAGGCTTCAATTTCTTGGCAGCAAAGTGTACACCATAGCACATCTTCTGGTAGTGGGGGTAGTTCTTCTTGGAGGTCGACAGTACCTCGCTCGGGTAATATACCGGTCTCTGGACAGGTAGCGCCTTGCCTTCCTCCTTGCGTTCCACTACAATGACCGTGCTGACTACTCGGCTGGTGGCGGCAATGTACAGGAGCATAGGTTCCTTGGGAGTCAGAGCCTCCAGGACGGGTGGAGTAGTCAGCATCTTCTTCAACTGGTGAAAAGCTTCGTCCGCCTTATGGTTCCACTCGAAAAAAGAGCTTTCTCGCCTAGCCGACTGATGAATCGGCTGATGGACGCTAAGCAGCCGGTGAACTTCTACACATCCAGCAGTCGGCTGGGTACCTCCATTCTCTCAATGGCCTTGATTTTTACTGGGTTGCATTCTATGCCGCGTTCAGAGACCAAGAAACCTAGGAGTTGGCCGGCTGGTACTCCGAAGACACACTTCTTGAGGTTGAGCTTGATCTGGAACCGGCGCAGGTTCTCAAAAGTCTCCTTGAGGTCTTCCAGCAGTGTCCCATGCTTTTCCGTCTTCACCACCACGTCATCCACGTAAACGTGGGCGTTCCTGCCGAGCTGCTTGAGGAGGCACTTCTGCATGCAACGCTGAAAGGTGGCGCCGGCGTTCCTTAAGCCAAACGTCATGGTGAGGTAGCAGAAGGCTCCAAACGGCGTGATGAAGGCAGTTTTCAGTCTGTCAGCCGGGTTTAGCTTGATCTGGTGATATCCTGAGTATGCATCCAAAAAACTCAACAGCTCGCATCCGGCTGTGGAGTCTATCACCTAATCGATTCTTGGTAAAGCAAATGGGTCCTTGGGGCAGGCCTTGTTGAGGCTCGTGTAGTCAATACACATTCGCCACTGCTTGTTCTTCTTTAGTACCAGGACCGGATTTGCTAGCCATTCTGGAAAGAACACTTCCATAATGAAGCCGGCTGCTAGGAGTTGGGCTATCTCTTCTCTGACAACTCTTCTCTTCTCTTCTGATAAGCGGCGCAGGGGCTGTCTGACCGGCTTTGCATCAGATCGGACATGTAAATTGTGCTCGGCGAATTCCGTTGGTACACTTGGCATGTCTTTGGGGGACCATGCGAAGATGTCCCGATTCTCATGGAGGAAATCGACGAGATCGCCTTCCTATTTGCTGTCGAGGTTTGCACCTATGACGGCGTACCTCTCTGGGTGCTCCGGGTCCAAGGGTATCTTCTTTGTCTCTTTGGCTGGCTTGAACGAACCCTCAGCCTCCGACTCTTTTGGGTTGGGCGATATCTCAGGCTGCTTGCCGGCCATCGCCACAACTCGCTCAAGGAGCCGCTTCTCAGTCGCGATTACCAGGGACTCGGCCAGCCGACTGCTCTCAGCTACGCAAGCAGACGACTTTCGGTAGTCGCCAGCCACAGTCAGAATTCCCCTGGAACTGGGCATCTTCATATTGAGGTAGGCGTAGTGGGGGACCGCCATGAACTTGGCCAAGGCGGGTCGGCCAAGCAGCGCATGGTATGGGCTCTCAAGATCCACCACTTCAAACCAAACAGGCTCTCTACGGAAGTGATCTTTGTCCCCAAAGAGGACGTCTATCAGGATCTTGCCGATTGGCGAGCAGGAAAGCCCAGGAACAATGCCGTGGAACATAGTTCGGCTGTTCTGAAGCTGTCTTTGCTTGATTCCTAACTTCTCCATGGTGTCTTTGTACAAGATATTGATGCTGCTGCCCCCATCTACCAGAACTCGCGAGAAATGCGCGGCTCGTCTGTCCGTAGCAAAGGTGGCGTCCAGGACCAAGGCGTAGGAGCCCGGACTCGGCATCACTTCTGGGTAGTCAGCCCTGCTCCAGCTGATGGGCTTCTTAGACCAGTGCATGAACTCTGGCGTCTCTGACACTACTGCATTCACCTCTTGTCGCTGCAGCCGCCTGCTACGTCGATCATCAGCCACACTGGTGAACACCACATAGGCTCCATGCTCTTCAGGTATTCGTCTTGTACTGCGCCGACTGGCCTGACAGCCGGCTGCTGGGGCGGAGGCGGAGGCGGCTGCCTAGCAGGCGGGGGAGGCAGGAGGTCGTCTCCCTTGGCAATCCTGGTGAGCCAGTGGCACTTCCGGGTGGTGTGATTCGACGGCTTTGCGCCGCTGTGGAACTTGCGAGGTTCATCCAAGGTCTGCTCATAGGAGAAGGCAGGCAACCAGTTTGGCTTGCCGCCTTTCTGTCGCTTGGGCGGGGGCTGCTCATCTGGCTACTGGGCTTCAACGGTCGCGACCTGCCGGCTACTGGAAGCCGGCTGCGGGGCCTTGCGCTTGTTGTCGCCCTGCTGTTGTTGCCGGTCGGCGTCCGCCGCCGGAGTTCTTGGAGCTTGAGGAGCCACTTTGCCAGTTGTGCTGATTTGAATTTCTGCCTTCATGGAGGAGTCGGCCGTGGCGTATTTGTCTGCTATGATCAGCAGCTCGTCGAGGGTTTCTGGCTCATCGCAAAGGAGCTTGTGCTTGAGGAGGGTGCCTGCTCTGCACCCGGCTGTGAAGTACTCGATGGCCTGCACCTCGTGCACGCCCTCGCAGGAGTTCCGGAGCTCGGCCCAACGCGTGAGGTAATCGCGAGTCGACTCGTCGGGGCCTTGCACGCACAAGGAGAGCTGACGAGGCTTGGGGGACGCTTGTACGTGCTGGTGAAGTTGCGGACAAACGCTTCGGTGAAGTCGACCTAGCTGTTGATGCTGCGGGGCTTTAGGCTGTTCAGCCATGTCCGGGCCGTGCCCTGGAGCATGAGCAGAACGTACTTTACGGCAACACGCTTGTTGTCGTTTGCTATGCTGACAGCCGTGGAGTAGTCGACTAGTCAGTCTTCCGGCTTCACGGAGCCGGTATACTTGGGCGTGTCTCTTGGGAGCGTGAACCCTCTGGGAAAGGGTTCGTCCCGAATGCGGGGCCCGAAACAAGGCGGACCCAGCTCGTCTTCTTCTTCCAGCGCTAAGGATCGGTGGAGTCGGTCGATCCGGTGGCGGGCGTCGTTCTCTCCAACTCCCTCTCGGCGGCCAAGCCGATCACCGAGAGTCGGATGGTCAATAGGCAGCAGGGAGACTCGCCTCTCCTTGCGGGGAGGGGGAGGCGGATAGTCGTCCCGTCGTTCCACTGCTCTTGGGCGGCCGTCTCGGTCGCGCTCTATGGTAATGAGAGTCCGACTGTGGTTGACAGTCGGCTCCTTGTCTCTTCTTCCTCGGGCGCCGCCAGTCGGCGTCCAAGACGTCGCGCCTTGATCTCAGTGAAGGTCGTCGACGGGCCGTTGAGGCGCCTCCGTGCGGCAGCCGGCCTCGTTCTGCGCGGCAGCCGTGTCGAGAAGCCGCTAGACTCGCTCCATCATGAGGCGGCGTTCTTCACCCTCGAAATTGTCCATCCCGTCCGCCGCTGCCTGGGCGGCTCGGATGTTCTCTGCTGGTGTAGCGTACACAGGGCGGCTTGCCCCAAACAGGTTGGCGATGACTACGCCACGCTGCCGGACCGCGCCAAGGCGGCTGGGCCCCGCCGGGGCCGGCGAGCCGCCGACGGCGCGATCCATCTCCCGCTGGTAGGCTTCTGACAAGCGCCTCATGCTGCCCAGCTTCTTCGCGCCTTCAACGAGCTAAAGGCGGCGCGCCTCCAACGTCTCTGTGTCAGCATCTTCCGGAATGGGCGCAGTTAGGTCTTGCAACGCCGCGCCGAGCGAGTCGTGCGCTCCTCCACCGGGGAGCTCGTCATGACTGATGACTAGCACCTCAGTGACGGTGCTTCCGTTGCTCTTTGCGTGGGGGAGAGGTTCGTCGTAGGCCACCACATTGGTGGGGAACGCGTCGAGCGACGCGGTGTCGGAGTCGACCAGCATCGGGTCGGTGGAGCCTACGGACTCCAAGTCTACGGCAGGCTCGTCGGAAACGTGGAGTTGATCGAGGAGGCCCGCGAGGAGGTTCTTGGGGCCGCCCGTGCATGCGTTGGATGCAGGTTCGTCGGAGAGGCGGACCTCGCTGACAAGTTCGGCCAAGGAGCTGACCGCATAGACGATCTCGACGCCGCTTAGCGCATCGACGCAAACTCCGTCTGGCGTGCCTGGCTGGCTGCGCTCGCCAGGGAGGAAAAGGGTTCCCGTCTAGAGCAGATCTCCGGACGGTGGTGCACCAGGCCCCACGGTGGGCGCCAAATGTCGGGGGTTTGGTGCGACATATGCCAACGGATGGCTTATCATGGCGGGGGCGAGTAGAACGTCGCCGGTGCCTGGAAACGGGATGAGGCGAAGACATGCACGCCGGCGAATCTTACCCAGCTTCGGGGCTCTCCGGGGAGATAATACCCCTACTGCTGCTCTGCGGGGTCTCCGCATGATCACTATGGCCAAGTGTTTACACGGTTGCTCATTGAGCTGTTTTCTGGTGGTAGGAGAGGGCAAGGCTAGCTCTCTCCCTTCTATATGATCTGGTCTAGAGCTAATGGGTTCCAACCCTTTGCATGGGTGCCCTGGGGTTTATATAGGCCTACCCCCCCAGGGGTACAATGGTAATCCGGCTGGATGCGGGCCCAGCCGTCAGTGCCTCTAGCTTGCGTCTTCTCTGCCGACCGCTGGGGCCCACCGACTGGCGGGCCCCGCCGGCTGGCCTAGTACGGAGCCGACAGGCCGCGTCCGCCGCGGGCGGGTCTTGCCGGCTACTGATTACTGTAGCAGTGCTTCCGATGATGCGGGCTTGATCATGGGGTCGTGGCAACAGCCCCGCCGCCTTGCGGGCGATCACTGTTGCCACTCCCCATCACATCTTGATCAATGGCGCGTGGGCCCCGGGGGGGGGGGGGGGGGGGCTCGGCCGACTCCCCAGGGCCGACTCCCGACGGGTCCGACTGGTGGTTCTCCTTCCGTCTCCCAAGGTCTCACTGACTGGTGGGGCCTGCTGCCTCCAGGCCGTTCAGACAAGCCGTCGTGGGTGTAGGATTCGGCCTTGCGGTGCTGATGTCAGGGCCGGCATGGCAACAGTGCCACGCCGCACGGAGATCTTCCGGGGTACGGCGTGCTGTGGCCATGCTTGCCCTTGGTGAGGGGCGGGGGTGGACTTCGCTATAGCCACGCCCCTGCCTCGTCCCCTTTGATGATGTCATGGGGTTTGTTGGAGTCGCAGGCCGACTCCCCAAAGCCGGCTTCTCTGGAAGTCGTCCCTGGGACTCGGTCGTGAGCGGGCAGTCGGCCGCCTTGCCGTCGACTCCTCAGGAGGCGGCTCTTTGTCCTGGGGTCTTGAGGGGCGCAGCCTGCCCCGATGTCTTGAAAGGTTCTGGGACTCGGGTTGGCCTACCCATGGCCCATTACTCCGACACTACTGTTGCTACTACTATCGTTACTGCTACAATATCACTGCTATCACTGTTACTGCTACCGTTTCAACTGTTGCTATCGTCAAAACTATCATATTACTGTGCTACTAATCACAGTCTCCAGATAATTAATCTCTAGGTGTTGTTGAATTGACAACTCAGCTGCTAATACCTTCAAATATTCTTTGGCTCCCCTTGTGTCGAATCTATAAATTTGGGTTGAATACTCTACCCTCAAAAACTGTTGTGATCCCCTATACTTGGGGGTTATCAGTCCTGCCAAGTTTAGAGCCGCATATTGAACGCTTTTGCAAGGTGGATATCATTACATCGTACTATTATTACATAATAGTTGGGGATACATACCATGGCATACAATGCCACATGAATACATCAAAACATCATACATGAGAACAACATCTGACTACGGATCAAACACAAAAAGAAGCTCAGACGACATCCACCCTACTAGCCCAGGCTGCCGACTAGGAACCTAACCCCTGATCGAACAAGAAGCAAAAGAACTCGAAAACAAGCAAGCATCGCTCTCACGTCGGATCATCGCATTACCTGTAACTGTAATTGTTGTTGTAGTAATCTGTGAGCCACGAGGACTTAGCAATCCCATTACCATGGGTATCAAGACTAGCAAAGCTTAATGGATATGGAAAGGATGAGTGGTGATGTTGCAGCAAGCGACTAAGCATTGTATGGTGGCTAACTTACGAGTACAAGAGTAAGATGAGAAACTACACAAGCGGTCGCAAACTAGTAATGATCAAGAAGTGATCCTGAACTACTTATGTTCAAACATAACCCCACCGTGTTCTCTTCTCAAACCCACTCAAAAAGAGACGGTCACGGTTGCGCACGTGGTTGGTGTATTTTAATTCGGATCTGGTGTCAAGTTCTCTAGAACCGGATATTAAAAATTCCCATCTGCCACATAACCTCGGGCACGGCTCTCGAAAGTTTAAACCCTGCAAGGGTGTCCCAACTTAGCCCATGACAAGCTCACGATCCGCGGAGAAAATCCTCCATCGCAGGACATCCAATCAAACTCGGGATCCCGGTGCACAAGACATTTCGACAATGGTAAAACAAAACTACCAAGACCTCCCGGCGTGCTGACACCCTGATAGTAGCCGCGTGTTTCTCGTCTCAAGCCACGACGGATGAGCTATGGTTACCACGACCAAAAACCCCAAGTATCCAAGGGGTGGCATCGCAAGTTACTCCCGATTGGACCAACACTCATGAGTAGCACTGGCCCGGGGTTGATTAAGAATCCTCGGGTACTGGTAAGTCCCTATGCAAGTTTTAGTTGTTATTAGACAAATGGTAAAACCAATGTTGGGCCTTGCTGGAAGAGTTTTATTCAAAGAGAACTATCAAGAGGGGCCCATAAACCCTCATCATGTTAGTGATGCAAAATCAAGGACCATAACACCAGTATGACGGAAACTAGAGCAGCAAGAGTGGAACAAAACACCAGGCAAAAGGCCGAGCCTTCCACCCTTTACCAAGTATGTAAATGCATTAATTAAATAAGAGATATTGTGATATCCCAAGATATCCAGGTCCCAACATGGAACAACCTGCACTGCACCTGCAACTAGCAATGCTATAAGAGGGGCTGAGCAAAGCGATAACATAGACAAACAACGGTTTGCTAGGATGGTGGAAAAGGTTAGAGGTTGTTTCATGGCAAATTGGGAGTCTAGATAAACAAGTGGTGGGTTGCGCGACATAGCGGTAGCATCGAGACAACTAGCATAGCAAAGATAGTAGTGGTATCCAGGGTAACGGTCATCTTGCCTGAAATCCCACTAGGAAGAAGATCGAGTCCATGAAGAAGATGAGCGGGCATAGACGAACCAAGCGTAGTCGAACGAATCCTCACGATCGCAATGAAACAGGAACTATCGAGAAGTAGAACAACCGGAAAGAAGCAAACAACATAGTAAACAATCAACACATGAACAAGGCATGATGCTCAACCAAGTATGATGCATGACAAGGCTACATGGTGCTACTCATGGTAAGAGATGATGCATACAAGAACATCACATCAAATCAAGTTTAAATGAGACCGGAAACAACACATAACAATTTCGGAAAGTCCCCATGTGCATAGTTCAAATTTGCTCCTGTTCTGCCTAAACCATATTTTAGAGTTGTTAAATAGAAAAAGCAAGTGCATCATGTTAATCTATGCGTTTTTCTAGACAAGTTACATATATAGTTTATTTAATTCGGAGCTACGATTAATTAGTTATGAAATAAACCATTTTAACATGCCATTCAAGCAAAATAATGCAAACAGTAAGTTTAAACATTTTAAACATGGATGCAAGTTGTAGATTATGAAAGTACAGGAAAATCTGAGCATTTTACATATATGACATGATCTATTTGGATGCATGGATATTTAGTTATTCACAATTCAAAATGATGGCATTTTCTGTAATTATGCATGCACTCGAAAATACTAAAACCACGGAGAAGGAAAAAAACTACACAAGCCAAATGCAACACAGTGCAGCGGCCCAGGAGGAGATTTGGCCCAGCAACTGAGTGTGTGTGCAAAACTAAAAGAAGCAGAGAAAAACATAGCGCGCTGACCAACTCACCTAGAAGGTGCTTGTGATGGATACTGGACTTGATACTATATGAACAAGAACAAAGCTTGATCTGTTGAGGTAAAAATTGATGGAAAAGAATGTTCCGCCCGTGGGGATTTGATACCTTGTCGCCTGGGTGCCAATGAGCTCGGCTAACGAGTAGGACCTGAACTGAATTTGTGGAAAAATGACAGTAGAGTTCTTACTAAACCAGTAGCCTGAGCGAACCTAACGAAACAACAGAAACAAAGGGCTGGCCTTGGATGTGCACGCGACAGACTGATACGTCTTCGTCGTATCTACTTTTCCAAACACTTTTGCCCTTGTTTTGGACTCTAACTTGAATGATTTGCATGGAACTAACCCAGACTGACGCTGTTTTCAGCAGAATTGCCATGGTGTTATTTATGTGCAGAAACAAAAGTTCTCGGAATGACCTGAAACTCCATGGAACTTATTTTTAGAAATTAAAAATATTGGCGAAAGAATCAAGGCGAGGGGCCCACCACCTGTCCACGAGGGTGGGGGTGCGCCTGCCCCCCTGGGCGCGCCCCCTGCCTTGTGGGCCCCCTGGAGCTCCACCGACCTCAACTCCAACTCCATATAGTCGTGTTCGGGGAGAAAAAAATCAGAGAGAAGGATTCATCGCATTTTATGATACGGAGCCGCCGCCAAGCCCTAAAACCACTCGGGAGGGCTGATCTGGAGTCCGTTCGGGGCTCCGGAGAGGGGAATCCGTCGTCGTCGTCATCATCAACCATCCTCCATCACCAATTTCATGATGCTCACCGTCGTGCATGAGTAATTCCATCGTAGGCTTGCTGGATGGTGATGGGTTGGATGAGATTTATCATGTAATCGAGTTAGTTTTGTTAGGGATGGATCCCTAGTATCCACTATGTTCCGATATTGATGTTGCTATGACTTTGCTATGCTTAATGCTTGTCACTTGGGCCCGAGTGCCATGATTTCAGATCTGAACCTATTATGTTTTCATGAATATATGTGAGTTCTTGATCCTATGTTGCAAGTCTATAGTCACCTACTATGTGTTATGATCCGGCAACCCCGAAGTGACAATAATCGGGACCACTCCCGGTGATGATCGTAGTTTGAGGAGTTCATGTATTCACTATGTGTTAATGCTTTGGTCTGGTACTCTATTAAAAGGAGGCCTTAATATCCCTTAGTTTCCATTAGGACCCCACTGCCACGGGAGGGGTGCCTACGAGCTTTTCACATATTGTTTTCCGCTTATTTACTTTTCCGTTGCTACTGTTACAATCACTACAAAACCCAAAAATATTACTTTTGTTATCGTTACCGTTACTCCCATATTACTTTGCTACTAAATAATTTGCTGCAGATACTAAGTTATCCAGGTGTGGTTGAATTGACAACTCAACTGCTAATACTTGAGAATATTCTTTGGCTCCCCTTGTGTGAAATCAATAAATTTGGGTTGAATACTCTACCCTCGAAAACTATTGCGATCCCCTATACTTGTGGGTTATCAAGACTATTTTCTGGCGCCATTGCCAGGGAGCATAGCTCTATTCTTTGAGTCACTTGGGATTTATATCTGCTGGTCACTATGAAGAACTTGAAAGAAGAGAAAACAAAAATTTATCCCTCAACTATGAGGGGAGATAAGGAACTGCCATCTAGCTCTGCACTTGATTCACCTTCTGTTTTGAGTAAGCTTGCGACACCTAAACCTGCTTCTGCTATTAATTCTGATATGTCGCATGTTATTGATGATGCCACTTTTTCTATGCATGATACTTATGATGAAACTACTTCTAGGCTTGATACTACTGTGCCACTTGGTGAATTTCTTGATGAACAACTTGCTAGGGCTAGAGAGAATGAAATTATTGAAACTGATAATATTGATGATAGTGATGATGAAGGCTCTCCTAATAAATATGAATTGCCTGCTGTGCATGAGGGCTATGTTATGGATGAAGAGACTAAAAGAGACTTTCTTGCTTGCAATGATAGAAGTGATGTTAAGAAATTATTAGCTAAGCTTAAACAAAAAACTTTGAATGCTGGAATGAAATATGATCCTGCTTATGCTACTTCACCTATCTTTGTTACTGATAAGGATTATGAATTCTCTGTTGATCCTGATATAATTACTTTGGTTGAATCTGATCCTTTTTATGGCTATGAATCTAAAACTGTTGTGGCACATCTTAGTAAATTAAATGATATAGTCACCATGTTCACTAATGATGAGAGAACTTGCTACTTTTATATCCTTAAAATGTTTCCATTCTCACTAAAGGGTGATGCTAAGATATGGTTTAATTCTCTTGATCCTGGTTGTGTGCGTAGTCCCCAGGATATGATTTACTACTTCTCTGCTAAATATTTCCCTTCTCATAAGAAACAAGCTGCTTTAAGGGATATATATATAATTTTGTGCAAATTGAAGAAGAGAGTCTCCCACAAGCTTGGGGGAGGCTTCTCCAATTACATAATGCTTTGTCTGATCATCCTCTTAAGAAAAATGAAATACTTGAAATCTTTTATAATGGACTAACCGATGCTTCCAGAGACCACCTGGATAGTTGTGTTGGTTCTGTTTTCAGGGAAAGAACACTAGATGAAGCTGAAATTGTATTGAATAATATGTTGACAAATGAAAATAATTGGACACTTCCTGAGCCAGCTCCTGATCCAACTCCTGAGCCTATTCCTAAACCAACTCCGAAGAAAAGGGGTGTTCTATTTCTCAGTCCTGAAGATATGCAAGAGGCAAAGAAATCTATGAAAGAGAAAGGTATTAAAGCTGAAGATGTTAAGAATTTACCTCCTGTTGAAGAAATACATGGTCTTAATTTACCGCCTGTTGAAGAAATATATGATCTTAATCCTTCACCTATTGAAGATACTCATGGTCTTGATAACCCGACACAGGTAGTAAAGGTAAATTCTCTCTATAGATATGATAAAGCTGAAATCCCTCCTATTAAGTTTGCTAGCCAATGTTTGGATGAGTTTGATAACTTTATGGTTAATCAAGAAGATTTTAATGCTCATTTTGGTAGACAATTAAAACAAAATGCTTATATGATTGAACACTTGGGTGATTATATGTCTAGAGTTAAAGGTGAACTTAAAATCATTAGTAAACATGCTTCTATGGTTACCACTCAAGTAGAACAAGTACTTAAAGCTCAAAATGATTTGCTCAATGAATTGAATAGTAAGAAAAATGACTATGCTATTAGAGTGGCTACTAGAACTGGTAAAATGACTCAGGAACCTTTGTATCCTGAAGGCCATCCTAAGAGAATTGAGCAAGATTCTCAGAGAAATAATATTGATGCACCTAGTCCTTCTAAAAAGAAGAAAAAGAAAAATGATAGGACTTTGCATGCTTCTAGTGAACCTATTGCTGAACCACCTGAGAATCCAAATGATATTTCTATTTCTGATGTTGAAACACAATCTGGTAACGAACCTGAACCTAGTGATAATTAATGTTAATGATGATGTTCATGATGATGCTCAACCTAGCAATAATAATGATGTAGAAAATGAACCTGCAGTTGATCTTGATAACCCACAATCAAAGAATCAACGTTAAGATAAGAGAGACTTTGTTGCTAGGAAACACGGTAAAGAAAGAGAACCATGGGTTCAAAAACCCATGCCTTTTCCTCCCAAACCATCCAAGAAAAAGGATGATGAGGATTTTGAGCGCTTTGCTGAAATGATTAGACCTATCTTTTTGCGTATGCGATTGACTGATATGCTCAAAATGAATCCTTATGCTAAGTATATGGAAGATATTGTTACAAATAAAAGAAAGATACCAGAAGCTGAAATTTCCACCATGCTTGCTAATTACACTTTTAAGGGTGGAATACCTATGAAACTAGGAGATCCAGGAGTACCCACTATACCATGCTCCATTAAAAAAACTATGTTAAAACTGCTTTATGTGATCTTGGAGCCGGTGTTAGTGTTATGCCTCTCTCTTTATATGGTAGACTTGATTTGAATAAGTTGACACCTACTGAAATATCTTTGCAAATGGCTAATAAATCAACTGCTATACCTGTCGGTATTTGTGAGGATGTGCCTGTTGTAGTTGCAAATGTTACTATTTTAACGGACTTTGTTATTCTTGATATTCCCTAGGACGATAGTATGTCTATTATTCTTGGAAGACCCTTTTTGAATACTGCAGGGGCTGTTATTGATTGCAACAAAGGCAATGTCACTTTTCATGTTAATGGTAATGAGCATACGGTACACTTTCTAAGGAAACAACCTCAAGTTCATAGTATCAATTCTATTGGAAAAATCCCATCGATTATTATTGGAGGTTTTGAATTTCCTCTTCCTACTGTCAAAAAGGGATATGATATTCTTATTATTGGGGATGTGCATATCCCCGTTGAGGTAACATAGTGTTATTCGAAATTTCTCCGGTTCCATGTTATTCGGAATTAGTTTGTTAACAAGACTTGATCAACCTTGTTAGTGGATTCCTTTTGATGAGCATGAGATGGATGAAGTTAGAAAATACAACCTTCTATACCCTCTCTCTACTTTCTGTTATTTAGTTGAAATAAAGTAAAAATAGTATTTTCTGTTTGCTTTCTGAATTATTCGTGCAATATAAAAATACCCCGAAAATAAAAGTTCTCCAAATGCCATGCCAATTTAATATGATTTTTTCTGGATTATTTGAGAATATCTGCCACTAAGAACATAGCAGGGGGAGCAAGCACCTGGCCACGAGGGTCCAAGGCGCGCCCACCCACCCCCTCCCCCCCCCCCCCGGGCGCGCCCCCTGCCTTGTGGGCCCATGGTGGGCCCCCTCCACTTATGCCAGCCACCACACACTTCTTCTTCCTCCCAAAAAAATCAACATCCAGCTCAAGACCGAGTTCTAGCTCACTTTGCTGCGATTTTTGATCTCCTTGCTCAAAGCACCCCTCACGAAACTGCTTTGGGGGATTGTTCCTTGGTATGTGACTCCTCCATTGGTCCAATTAGTTTTTGTTCTAGCGCTTTATTCATTGCAAATTTGTGTTGCCTAGGTGACCATGTTTTTGAGCTTGCATGTCGAGTTTATATGGTTCCAAGTAGTTCTAATGCATGATATAGGCCCTAGGCACTTGTAGGAGTAGTTGCTATCAATTTTGTTGAGCTTGGTTCACTTTTATTTGAAGTTACTAAAAAAATTAGAATTTTTCAGAAAATAATGAAGAGATTTTTGAGGGGCTCATCGAGCCGAAGCTCGAAGGAAAAGCGAAGTGAAGAAGCAGAGAGGCCCAAATATAATCTGCCTCGCACCGCGGAGGTTCGGCCGTGTGAATGGCCTTCTGATGATTTCTTGAGAGCAGCCGGGATTTATGATGATTATTATGAGTTGGCTGAGAATGCAGGCCTCACCGACTTCCTCCGCGACCAACGGGAACAGTTTCTCTTACTCACCAATACTTTTGTGCAAAACTTCTACTATTATCCTAAGGAATCACCTCCTTCAGTAGAGTTTCATTTATATGATGTGGTTAAGAACATGTCACTATATGAAATTTGCAGGGTTTGCAAAATACCTTTCAAGGGTAGTTTAGAGGAACCACATCGTAGAGATGTGGACGGGTTTGTTGATACTATTACTGTAGGGGAAACTAGGAAGGTTTCCGATGCAAGAATCACTAGCATACATTTTCCTGTTTTATGCTACTTTGCAATATTTGCTAGTCGTTGCTTAATTGGTCACGGAAACTGTGGAAACCTTAGTGTTCCTGATATTATTATTTTGTTCCATGGTTTATTCTACGATAACTCTGTTAGTATGGGCGGTATTATTGCCAAACGGTTAAGTCTGAACCGTACAAAGGGCCCCATCTTTGGAGGTGTCTATGCTTCACGCCTTGCTGCATTTTATAACATACCTATTAGGCACTATGAAAAAGAAGAAAAATTGATGCCCACTATTTATTTAGATTATAAGAGTATGGTAGCGCATGATTTTATTGTTAAGAACAGGGAAAGGGTGCTTAAATACAAATTGTTCTTTGATAAACATCACCC